>NC_068423.1:23453669-23546169 GCF_023373465.1 Oncorhynchus keta
GTGCAACAACAGTTCAACATTCCCCATCTCTGTCAATCCGTCTACGTTCGCTAAATCCAACGTGCACTGCAACTGTCACGCAATGCTGCAAGGCATTTCTGGTGTTCCAAAATGCAATGACTCTGTCGGTGTGATGGAAAGAAGGCCTAGATTTTATCAGATAAAGCGTTAACCGGGGATAGACAACGCCAGCGTAGCAGGTGTTTTGGTGGTGCCGGAGTCCTATCAGTGAGCAGCTGCTCATGTGGTCATTGTCACGAAGCCACACCCACTGTCTTTGTTTTTTTAATTGAACCTTTATTTAACTAGGCAAGTCAGTTAAGAACAAATTCTTATTTACAATGACGTCCTACCCCGGCCCAAACCTGGACAACGCTGGGCCAATTGCCTCCCTATCGCCCAATCACGGCTGGATGTGATGCAGCCTGCATTCGAACCAGGGGTTACGGTGACACCTCTTGCACTGAGATGCAATTAAAAAAGAATAACCAGGCATCCTCTACTGACGGGATGAGGTCAATATCCTTCCAGGATACCCAGCCAGGTCGAAGAAAGGCCTGCCCGCTGAAGTGTTTTAGGGAGCGATTTGACAGTGATGAGGGGTGGTCGTTTAGCCGCAGACCCATTACGGATGCAGTGAAGCAGTGATCGCTGAGATCTTGGTTGAAAACAGCAGAGGTGTATTTGGAGGGCAAGTTGGTTAGGATGATATCTATGAGGGTGCCCATGTTTACGGATTTGGGGTTGTACCTGGTAGGTTCAGTTCATTGATAATTTGTGTGAGATTGAAGATTGAGGGCATCAAGTTTTTGTAGGATGGCCGGGGTGTTAAGCATGTCCCAGTTTGTGGTCACCTAGCAGCACGAGCTTTGAAGATAGATGAAGGGCAATCAATCACATATGGTGTCCAGAGCACAGCTGGGGGCAGAGGGTGGTCTATAGCAAGCCCAACGGTGTGAGACTTGTTTTGGATATGTGGATTTTTAGAAGCTCTAATTGTTTGGGCACAGACCTGAATTGTATGATTGGTCAGATTGCCACTCCTCCCCTTTGGCAGTTCTATCTTTTGAAAAAATGTTATAGTTAGGGATGGAAATTTCAGGGGTTTTGGTGGTTTTCCTAAGCAAGGATTCAGACACGGCTGGACATCTGGGTTGGCAGAGTGTGCTAAGGCAGTGAATAAAACAAACTTGGGGAGGAGGCTTCTAATGTTAACATGCATGAAACCAAGGCCCAACACAGGTCAGCAAATGACCAGCCCTGGGGAATGGGAGTGTAGCTAGGCACTCACTGGGCCTGGATTAACAGGCTCTAAATCACCAGAGGAACAAAGGAGGAGTAGGATAAGGGTACGGCTAAAGGCTATAAGAACTGGCGTCAGCCTCAACAGAGTAACACAGGCGCGATAGAATAATAATAATGTACAGACAAAGGTTTGGTAGGATTTCAATAAAGCCCAGGTAAATCAGGCTAGCCCTCACCATGAGAAGACAGTCTGTAGAAACATCATTGAAACCAGGTGATGTCACTGCATGTGTGGAAGGTGGAACTGAAGGGTTAGCTAAGGCATATTGAGCACAGGCTAGAGGCTCTACAGTGAAATAAGACAATAATCACTAACCAGAACAGCAATGGACAAGGCATACTGACATTAGGGAAGGCAGGCTAGCCCTGATCATAGGGGTCCAGTGAGTAGTTAAGCTGGCTGGAGACACAGGCTCAGACAGCTAGCGGGCCGGGAACACAAGCTAGCAGACGGGCCTCAGAGGGACCCAACGGAAGAAGTCTAGCCCACACCAGCCCCACAGGCTGTTCCAGCCCAACACAGGCAGACCAGCCGTTATGGATTAGTAGTGTTCCACACCAGTACAAGGTGCCCAGTCCAATTGACAAAATGCACAGGCTGCGCCACACCAGGAAACACAGGACATTCAGAATGAGAGGGTAAAGGTTATATAGAAATAATGGCCATCAAAATGAAAAATCATAGAATGAAATACTGACAAATTTCTATAAGCCTAATCACAGGTGTAGATTTACATTCCAGTGTTCAAACTTGTAAACACGGCTGCATAGAATTTCTAAATGTGACCCGTGCAGCCAATGGCCCAAACACAGGCGTATTAGATTATGCAGTGGTGGGAAACCCAAAGGCCCTTCATGTCAGGGTGAAAGCGGTGAGGAGGAGCACAGGTTCTCAAGCCCAAACAGGCTAGTCATTTTGTCAACACAGGCAGCATGGTGCATCATCAAAAGATTTTAGAGCCACCAAATGATTATAGATAGCGCCCACACCCAGCGCATGCGCAATGTCAGCCTTTTTGTCCTATACCAAACCAATCAGGCGTTGTTCAACAAAACAAAGCTTCGGATGACATTGATCAGGTAGCCCTGATAAAGTGACAGAGGCTTTGCATGCTGCTTTGACCAGCCCAACACAGGCTAGCGATTTTGACGCATTCCCAACACAGGCTCTGACATTAAACGTGACATCACTAGAATTTTCTAAATAGTTTGCATTGGGAAGACAGATAAAGCGTTTTTATCAAAAGCATTTTTGCATGGAAAAACACAGACTCCTACTAATTACAACTCGTTTAATTACATCACTTTTGTTTTGAGCCAACAGGTCGGTACGCCCGGTAAAGGCAATCAACTTTCACCCAATGCAAATCACACCTACACGGGTGCCCAGATTAATCGAGCCCCCCTCATTGCTGGAAGCTGACAGCCCTAACACAGTTTCAACTCCGACACCGCCAAAACAACAGCAATCAGTGACAGAAATGTTGGAGATCACAGATGTGTCATTGTGTGACAATGTGAGCTGATTGTGCCACTAAGTAAATTCATGGCTAATAATCTATCAGTGCTCAAGAGATCCCATGAGATTCATAGAATTGATCATGGATAAATCAATCACAGGCCACCCTTTCATAGCCACACAGGTGACATCCCAGAAAACATGACGCGATTGAATACCGATGTGGGCAGCCAGGTCCCTCCAGGATTTTGGTCTGGATTTTGTCAAATATTTACAAGCCCTGACAGCATGGAAATATGCAATGATTTTGTCAATATGCCGAAATTGTGCTGAAAAGGAAAACGTTTTGTACACTGGCTTGATCTAATCACATAAGGGTGAATGTGCAGTGATTGGTTGAAACAGGCGAGCCCTCTTTTTGTATTGCAGTGATCGGTCAGTTTTAAATTAGAATATTACACAGGATTTGTCTGTTTTATGGGTAAATAGTGTGGTGATTGGTCAAATTTGCTAAGCCTTCACCTCGTATAATCACAGGCTTGATTTTCAAAACTATTTGCTGTTGCAGAATCACGGAATCCTGGCCCTCACCAGCTCACACTAAGTCCTCACCAACCCAACACAGGCTAGCCCTCACCAACCCAACACAGGTTAGCCCACACCAGCCCAACACAGGCTAGCCCTCACCAGCCCAACACAACACAGGCTAGCCCTCACCAGCCCAACACAACACAGGCTAGCCCTCACCAGCCCAACACAACACAGGCTAGCCCTCACCAGCCCAACACAGGCTAGCCCTCACCAGCCCAACACAGGCTAGCTCACACCAGCCCAACACAGGCTAGCCCTCACCAGCCCAACACAGGCTAGCCCTCACCAACCCAACACAGGCTAGCCCACACCAACCCAACACAGGCTAGCTCACACCAACCCAACACAGGCTAGCTCACACCAACCCAACACAGGCTAGCCCTCACCAGCCCAACACAGGCTGGCCCTCACCAGCCCAACACAGGCTAGCCCTCACCAGCCCAACACAGGCTAGCCCTCACCAGCCCAACACAGGCTAGCCCTCACCAGCCCAACACAGGCTAGCCCTCACCAGCCCAACACAGGCTAGCCCTCACCAGCCCAACACAGGCTAGCCCTCACCAGCCCAACACAGGCTAGCCCTCACCAGCCCAACACAGGCTAGCCCTCACCAGCCCAACACAGGCTAGCCCTCACCAGCCCAACACAGGCTAGCACACACCAGCCCAACACAGGCTAGCTCACACCAGCCCAACACAGGCTAGCCCTCACCAGCCCAACACAGGCTAGCCCTCACCAGCCCAACACAGGCTGGCCCTCACCAGCCCAACACAGGCTAGCCCTCACCAGCCCAACACAGGCTAGCCCTCACCAGCCCAACACAGGCTAGCCCTCACCAGCCCAACACAGGCTAGCCCTCACCAGCCCAACACAGGCTAGCCCTCACCAGCCCAACACAGGCTAGCCCACACCAGCCCAACACAGGCTAGCCCACACCAACCCAACACAGGCTGGCCCTCACCAGCCCAACACAGGCTGGCCCTCACCAGCCCAACACAGGCTGGCCCTCACCAGCCCAACACATGCTGGCCCTCACCAGCCCAACACAGGCTAGCTCTCACCAGCCCAACACAGGCTAGCCCTCACCAGCCCAACACAGGCTAGCCCTCACCAGCCCAACACAGGCTAGCCCTCACCAGCCCAACACACAGGCTAGCCCTCACCAGCCCAACACAGGCTAGCCCTCACCAGCCCAACACAGGCTAGCCCTCACCAGCCCAACACAGGCTGGCCCTCACCAGCCCAACACAGGCTAGCCCTCACCAGCCCAACACAGGCTAGCTCTCACCAGCCCAACACAGGCTAGCCCAACACAGGCTAGCTCTCACCAGCCCAACACAGGCTAGCCCAACGCAGGCTAGCCTCACCAGCCCAACACAGGCTAGCCCTCACCAGCCCAACACAGGCTAGCCCTCACCAGCCCAACACAGGCTAGCCCTCACCAGCCCAACACAGGCTAGCCCTCACCAGCCCAACACAGGCTAGCCCTCACCAGCCCAACACAGGCTAGCCCTCACCAGCCCAACACAGGCTAGCCCTCACCAGCCCAACACAGGCTAGCCCTCACCAGCCCAACACAGGCTAGCCCTCACCAGCCCAACACAGGCTAGCCCTCACCAGCCCAACACAGGCTAGCCCTCACCAGCCCAACACAGGCTAGCCCTCACCAGCCCAACACAGGCTAGCCCTCACCAGCCCAACACAGGCTGGCCCTCACCAGCCCAATACAGGCTAGCCCTCACCATGCCCAGCCTGATGCTGGGCAAGAATAATGGCCCCACACAGGCTAGCCCCACCCTATGCCTATTTATATGTTTTTAAATATGAATTTAGTATTATTTATTTATTTATTACAACCAATGCAAACATTTTCACCAGCATTAACAGGTATTTGGTGAATGTGTCACATTGTATCAGAATGACAACACAGGTTGTCACTAGCCCAACACAGGCTATGTCTTACAAGACAGACAATCTGTTTAGTGTCCTCACCAGCCTCACACTTATTGAAGTATTTTTGAAAACTTTATCATTGGCACGGTATAAGATCAAACAGGCTATTTGGGCATTACACAACAGAACACTTAAACAGGCGAACTTCTCACCAACGGTTGCACAGAAAGACCAGTGTGCAAACAATGGCCCAAACAGAATAAGTCCCTGCCCAACACAGGTAGTAGGACTTGGGCTACCCTGTGTTGGGCTGGTGAGGGCTAGCCAACACAGGGCTGGTGAGGGCCAGCCCAACACAGGCTGGCCCTCACCAGCCCAACACAGGCTGAGGGCTCAGCCTGTGTTGGGCTGGTGAGCCCTCGCTAGCCTGTGTTGGGCTGGCTGAGGGCTCAGCCTGTGTTGGGCACAGGCTAGCCCTCACCAGCCCAACACAGGCTAGCCTGTGTTGGCCCAACACAGGCCAGCCCTGGGCTGGTGAGGCCCAACACAGGCTAGCCCTCAGCCTGCCCAACACAGGCCAGCCTCACCAGCCCAACACAGGCTAGCCTGTGTTGGGCCCAACACAGGCTAGCCTGTGTTGGGCACCAGGCCAGCACAGGCTAGCTGGTGACACCAACCCAACACAGGCTGGGCCCTCACCAGCCCAACAGGCAGGCTGAGGGCCCTCCTGCCCAACACAGGCTGGCCCCTCACCAGCCCAACCTGTGTTGGGCCCAACACAGGCCAGCCTCACCAGGGCAACACAGGCTAGCCTCACCAGCCCAACACAGGCTAGCCTCACCAGCCCAACACAGGCTAGCCCTCACCAGCCCAACACAGGCTAGCCCTCACCAGCCCAACACAGGCTAGCCTCACCAGCCCAACACAGGTGCCCTCACCAGGGCCCAACCAGGCTGGCCCTCACCAGCCCAACACAGGCTGGCCCTCACCAGCCCAACACTGTGTTGGGCTAGCCTGTGTTGGGCCCAACACAGGCTAGCCTCACCAGGCCAACACAGGCTAGCCTGTGTTGGGCGAGCCTGTGTTGGGCTGGCCCTCAGGGCCAGCCCAACACAGGCTGGCCCTCACCAGCCAACACAGGCTGGTGAGGGCCAGCCCAACACAGGCTGCCCTGAGGGCCAGCCTGTGTTGGGCACAGGCTAGCCTGTGTTGGGCCCAACACAGGCTAGCCTCACCAGCCCAACACAGGCTAGCCTGTGTTGGGCTGGTGAGGGCCAGCCTGTGTTGGGCTGGTGAGGCCAGCCTGTAGCCCAACACAGGGCCCAGCCTGGCTTGCCCTCACCAGCCCAACACAGGCTAGCCTCACCAGTTGGGCTGGTGACAGGCTAGCCTCACCAGCCCAACACAGGCTAGCCTGTGTTGGGCTGGTGAGGGCTAGCCTGTGTTGGGCTGGTGAGGGCTAGCCAGGCTGGGCTGGTGACCAGCCTGTGTTGGGCTGGTGAGGGCCAGCCCAACACAGGCTGGTGAGGGCCAGCCTGTGTTGGGCTGGTGAAGTCCAGCCTGTGTTGGGCTGGTGAGGGCTAGCCTGTGTTGGGCCATTGTTTGCAGCAGCCTGGTTTTGGTGTGGGCAGCCTGTGTTGGGCTGGTGAGTTTAGCCTGTTCTGTTGGTGTGGGCTAGCCAAATGGGTTTGATCTTATAGGGTAGCCTGTGTTGGGCAAAAATAGGGCAATAAGCCTGTGTTGGGCTGGGACACTAGCCTGTGATTGTCTAGTCTGTGTAAGACTGGTGAGTGACAACCTGTTGTCATTCTGATACAATGTGACAGCCATTCACCAAATACCTTTAATGGGCTGGAAAGGGTTTGCATTGTGATTGTAATAAATAAATAATACCTCAATTCATATTTAAAAACATATAAATAGGCATAGGGTGGGGCATTGCCTAAATGGGCTGGTGAGGGCAGCCTGTGGGGCATTATTCTGCCCACATTGGGCTGACAGGGCTAGCCGGGCATGTTTGCTGGGAAAACATTATTTCAGACAAAGTGAGGGCTGCCCACACTGGGCCAAAGCCTTAGGGGCCAATGTGGAGCCAAGGCCCATCGGCTTAATGTCCTCAGCCTTTGGGCCCACATCGTGCCAATGTAGGCATGTTTTCTGGGATGGTTGATGAATCACTTGAAGTGCTGCCAATTGGTATCGATAAGAAAAATGAAAGGAGCGGAATGGAACAAACATGCCTGAGTACTTGGCAGTTAAGTAACAGAAAATGGGTTAAGATTGAACTTTTGACAGTATTTTAACCCCAGTTTTGTTGACTCTTTCAGATGCAGCCCGCTACATTCCCCACAACGGTATGTGAAACTCATAATGGATTTGTTATTGAGGAGTAAAGGAAACTGTAAATACAGTCACGCCTTTTCTTACTCTTAACAACAACTTTTTTATCTCAGTATGGAACTGGATCTGTGATGCTGCAGAGGAAGTGACCCTTGACCCCAAGACAGCCAACCCTGACCTCTTCCTCTCTGATGACGACAAGCGAATGCGCTGTGGCCTGGAGCGGCGAGATATCCCTAACTGCAGTCGCCGCTTCGACGGCTGGTGGTTTTGCGCTCTGGGAAGCGAGGGCTACATCTCCGGGCGCCATTACTGGGAAGTCGAAGTGGGCGACCGGGACTGGCGGCTGGGCATGGCTAAAGGCTCCGCCCAGAGGAAGGGTTACAGTCCCCTCAACACACAGACGGGCTACCTCACCCTGAGGCTGGAGAGGGGCTCAGACCTCAAGGCGCTGACGGTGCCCGCCACGCCACTGGCCCAGATGCTGGTGCCCAGAAAGGTAGGGGTCTACCTGGACTATGAGCAGGGCCAGCTCTCCTTCTACGATGTGGAGAAGAGGTCCCACATCTACACGTACAACGAGACCTTCACAGAGAGACTGTTCCCCGTGTTTGGGACTGTAGAGGTGGTGAGGGATCTGGTGATCAGGCCGGCACAGACCAGGGAACCCTGCCTCTGCCCTGGACCCTGTCTCTGGTGATAACGTATTACAGTGTACTTCAAACCTGGTCCTGGAGAGCTAGCCTGGAGTCCACACGGATTATTGTAATAGTAGCAAAATTCTGTGTAAATTCCAGGCTAGTGGAGGGCAGGCTTTTGTTCTGATCCAGCACTATCACACCTGATTCGATGGTGTGATGATTAGTTCATTCAGGTGTGTTAAAACAAGGCTGGAACAAATGCATGCACTCCTTAGGACCTGGGCTGAAGAACAATTATTACCTCCTCCCTGTTACACTTTTTATTACATTGCCTTCATGCCATACTACTTCAAGGTCCAAAGGAACTGTAAAAGAACGTGCTGCCCAAATTACCCAAAGATCTGACGTAGTTGATATTTAGTTCAGCAAGAGCTTGCACACAGAAGACACACACAGAGAGACACACAGAAAGACACACACACACAGAGAGACAGACAGCTAGGGTTTACAGTCTATAGTGTATAAAAGGGATGGTAGAGAAGGTAGCATGCAGTACTTCATTATTCCTCCGATTCTCTTATTCTTAAATTTTCTGATTCTCTTCCTGTCTGATTCTCTTCCTCTCTGATTCCACTGTCCAGCTTGCAAGAGTCTAACCATATTTTTGGAAGTTACGGTTGATATTGACAGTGTGTAAAATGGTGTGATAACAATGCTTTTTTTTCAGTCATCAATAAATTAAGAAAAATCTCAAGAAGATGTTTGTCGGTTTCTAGTCAACAAAGGTGTGGAATTAGGGTTGCAAAAGGTAGGGTATATTACTGGTAACTTTCAAAGTCTACCAGTAAACTACCAGAATTTTTGTAACTTTCAGGAATGTATGGAATTTATCACATGACATCTAGTGGCCTGTATGGGTACTTCAGATTATCACAGGTGTCTAATTATTTCTGGCCTCTGTGGGGCCTTATCACATATAAAATAAGATGATTAAAAAAAATATGAAAACATTATCCTAAATACAACCCATCAACTTAGTGAATGCCATTTGTGTTTAATATGAGGGTTTCAGCATTAAATATCCTTTATATTACTTATACACGTTTATATACTTGACGATGTCTTTGTTAATGTTTCGGGGCGCCAAACTGGTGGCACTTGTGAAAAAAGGAAATGGAAGAGTTAGGGCTCTTTTAAATCAGATCCGCTTTAGCCGACATCCACATAGCAGTTGTTTTGCTAGGGTCGGAAATGGAACTGCGTTAGAGCTGTCAAATCCACAAGCGGCTCCTGGCGCTATACCTTTAATTTTATTGAACCTTTATTTAACGAGGCAAGTCAGTTACGAACAATGACGTCCCGACCTAGCGCGGACTTTTCCATTGGCTGCATGGAGTTGCATTAAGGGAAATCCCATACAGCCTTGTTTACAAGCTTGAACACTTGAATGCGAGATATAATCTACACTAGAAATCCTAATGATTTTGTTTAATGATTTTAAGTTTGAGCGTCATTTCTATATAGCCTCGACTTTCCCATTCGGAACTTCTAAAGCCAGTGGGATGGGTGTGGTTTGGTGACAATGATCTCGAATAGCTGCTCAAGGATTTGACAGCTCCAACGCTACTGCCGGGTTAACGTTTGATCTGATTGAATCTAGGCCTTAATTGAAAATGCCATTGTTGATTTAGATTAATTTTTAATTAATTAGGCTTTTTTTCTCTTGAACCACTAGAAACTAATGGACGATATGGACACAGATATACAAAATGCGTACTCTATATAAATACATATATTCAAGTTTAAATTACCATAGATTGCCTGATAATTACCAACATTTGAAACAATTCCGGTAACTTTGGTAAATTACCGGTAGTTTGCTCCCCTGCAGTGCCTTTGAAAAGTATTCAGATCCCTAGACTTTTTCCATATTTCTTTACATGACAGCCTTTTCTAAAGTGGTTCAAATTTTTTTTCCCTAATCAATCTACACACAATACCCAATGACAAAGCAAAAACTGTTTTAGCAATTTTACATACAGTGGGGCAAAAAAGTATTTAGTCAGCCACCAATTGTACAAGTTCTCCCACTTAAAAAGATGAGGCCTGTAATTTTCATCATAGGTACACTTCAACTATGACAGACAAAATGAGAAAAAAAATCCAGAAAATCACATTGTAGGATTTATGAATTTATTTGCAAATTATGGTGGAAAATAAGTATTTGGTCAATAACAAAAGTTTCTCAATACGTTGTCATTGCCAACAAAGGGTATATAAGAGGTCAAACATTTCTGTAAGTCTTCACAAGGTTTTCACACACTGTTGCTGGTATTTTGGCCAATTCCTCCATGCAGTGCTCCTCTAGAGCAGTGATGTTTTGGGCCTGTTGCTGGGCCACATGGACTTTCAACTCCCTCCAAAGATTTTCTATGGGGTTGAGATCTGGAGACTGGCTAGGCCACTCCAGGACCTTGAAATGCTTCTTACAAAGCCACTCCTTCATTGCCCGGGTGGTGTGTTTGGGATCATTGTCATGCTGAAAGACCCAGCCACGTTTCATCTTCAATGCCCTGGCTGATGATAGGCTTTGTTACTTTGGTCCCAGCTCTCTGCAGGTCATTAACTAGATCCCCCCGTGTGGTTCTGGGATTTTTGCTCACCGTTCTTGTGATCATTTTGACCCCACGGGGTGAGATCTTGCGTGGAGCCCCAGATCGAGGGAGATTATCAGTGGTCTTGTATGTCTTCCATTTCCTAATAATTGCTCCCACAGTTGATTTCTTCAAACCAAGCTGTTTACCTATTGCAGATTCAGTCTTCCCAGCCTGGTGCAGGTCTACAATTTTGTTTCTGGTGTCCTTTGACAGCTCTTTGGTCTTGGCCATAGTGGAGTTTGGAGTGTGACTGTTTGAGGTTGTGGACAGGTGTCTTTTATACTGATAACAAGTTCAAACAGGTGCCAAACAGAGGAGCCTCTTAAAGAACAAGTTACAGGTCTGTGAGAGCCAGAAATCTTGCTTGTTTGTAGGTGACCAAATACTTATTTTCCACCATCATTTGCAAATAAAATCATAAAAAATCCTACAATGTGATTTTCTGGATTTTTTTCCCTCGTTTTGTCTGTCATAGTTGTAGTGTACCTATGATGAAAATTACAGGCGTCTCATCTTTTTAAGTGGGAGAACTTGCACAATTGGTGGCTGACTAAATCCTTTTTTGCCCCACTGTAAGTGTTCAGACCCTTTATCCAGTACTTTGTTGAAGCAACTTTGGCAGCAATTACAGCCTCACGTCTTCTTGGGTATGACACTACAAACTTGGCACACCTGTATTTGGGGAGTTCCATTCTGCTCTGCAGATCCTCTCAAGCTCTGTCAGGTTGGATGGGGAGCGTCGCTGCACAGCTATTTTCAGGTCTCTCTAGAGATGTTCGTTCGGGTTCATATCTGGGCTCTGACTGGGCCACTCAAGGACATTCAGAGACTTGTCCCAAAGCAACTCCTGCGTTGTCTTAGTTGAGTGCTTAGGGTCGTTGTCCTGTTGGAAGGTGAACCTTGACCCCAGTCTGAGGTCCTGAGTGCTCTGGAGCAGGTTTTCATCAAGGATCTCTGTACTTTGCTCTGTTCATCTATCCCTCGATGAAAAACATCCCCACAGCATGATACTGCCACCATCACGCTTCACTTTATGGAATGGTGCTAGGTTTTCTCCAGCCATGACGCTTGGCATTCTGGCCAAAGAGTTCAATCTTGGTTTCATATTGTTTCTCATGGTCGGTGCCTTTTGGCAAACTCCAAGCGGGCTGTCATGTGCCTTTTACTGAGGAATGGCTTCCGTCTGGTCACTCTACCGTAAAGGCCTGATTGGTGGAGTGCTGCAGAGATGGTTGTCCTTATAGAAGTTTCTCCCATCTCTACGGAGGAACTCTGGAGCTCTGTCAGAGTGACCATCGGGTTCTTGGTCACCTCCCTGACCAAGGCCCTTCTCCCCTGATTGCTCAGTTTGGCCGGGCGGCCAGCAGTAGGAAGAGTCTTGGTGGTTCCAAACTTCTTCCATTATATGGGGTTATTGTGTTTAGATTGAGGAGTGAAAAAGGGAAGGGGTCTGAATACTTTCCGAATTAACTGTACATGAGAATATACAGAAATGCATCTAGAGGTGGTTTATATTCAATCTTTATTAAGTGTAATAAAATAGACAGATATATAAAACAGTAACTGATGAATAGATATGATAAAAAAAAAGCTGTGCCTTATACATTTGTTGGTATATTTCTGAAATGTTTATGACTTCCACAACAAACTAATCTTGCCATGTCTTACTAAGTGTAAGGACTCTTTACAATGGGCAGCATTTTGAATTGAACTAAAGCACAGGTTTGAAAATACATTATAAAGACAACACAATATTTTTTTGTCTCAAAACATATACCTCAGAAATATCCGGACTAAGTCGTTGAAGTTATGCTAGAATATATTAGACCATAGCGCTCAATCAGAAACAATGACACAGTAACGCGACACACTTTAACTAGGAATACCTTAGAGGTTATATGTAAATTAGAACTAATGTATGCGAATTAGCTAAAGCTTTTGTCCAAAGTGACAGATGCATATATCATTTTTTTACAGGTGGCATGGGTGGTCCCGGGAATCAAACCCACTATCCTGGAGTTGCAAGTGCTATGCTCTACCTACAGAGGACCATTATGAATGTAATAAATTTGTTCACATACGCACGGGAAAAAATTAAGGAAATGAAATATATAAAACCATAGGAAACATATTTTTACACAAACAATACATTGCAATACAGTATTTGGCATCAACATTTTAATTCAATTTCTTCTGACATACAGAAAACACATCAGTCTAATATATTTGTAATGGCTGTGAGAGTTACCAACAATCTAATAATACAATGAACCCCTACAAAATAAACTATTTAAGGTACTGACATCAATTTAACAAACTGCAGCCATGTTGCAGACACCTAGTCGCCAAAGTAGCCAACCAGTACAAAAAATCTTACCTGCTCTCCCCATCTCTGTCAAAATATATATTAGCAGGAGCTACTTTTAATTATTGAGAACCGACCTCAGATAAGTGTAATGGCCTTATCTAAAGCCTCTGGGTGTGGTATCAGGTATAGAAGCAATAGAGAATTACAACAAGACATATCTTTGTGGGGGTGGTAGAGTTCTTTGAATGTAAAATGTTTGCAACAACATAGAAACAAACGACAAAACTAAAGAATGAAGACTGAATCCTGTGTCCGATGGAGGACAGGAGCCATTGTTTGTAACAGACAGAGAGGAGGACATGTTGGGTACCGTGGACGCCGCCATCTTGTTGTTGACCTTTGACTTCAGGTCTCGTAGAATGACCTCTCGACCTTCTTGGTGACGCTGCTGGTGCCTGCCACTTGCATGCTCCTCTGAACCACCTCCGTCACATGACGTGTCACCATGCCGCTGGTCTCTGTGTGCTGGGTCGTCTTCCCCACCACCATCATACCATCTCCTAGGGGGAGGAGAGGGGGTTAGAGAGATGCTGTGAGTGAGTGAGTGAGTGAGTGAGTGTGGGAGTGAGTGAGTGTGGGAGTGAGTGAGAGAGAGCGAGCGAGAGAGAGAAATGCTGTGGGAGTGAGAGATTAAATTGATAAACTACCTGAGTAGTATGGGTCGTTGATCATGGTGTGCGTGACGTTGGTGCGTGTGCTGCCCTCTGTAGGAAGTTGGTACACATCTCTCTTGGTCAAGGACTGACTGCTGTACTGAGATGTACCACCTAGGCCTCCTAGTTGAGACATACTGCCTAGGCCTCCTAGTTGAGACATACTGCCTAGGCCTCCTAGTTGAGACATACTGCCTAGGCCTCCTAGTTGAGATGTACCACCTAGGCCTCCTAGTTGAGACATGCTACCTACAGAGAGGAGAAAGAGAATCCTACATTAGTATACAATACAATTCCAAATATACAAACGCATAGAACACTGGCTTCTAAATATGAAACCGAGTACCGAAACCTTATTCATTTCAATTTAAGCACTAGATAAAACCTTAGATAAAAGAGACTCTTGTAGGACTCGGTACTCTCACCGTCATCCTGAGACTCGATGGTGATAATGCCCTCCCTCTCGGGGCCGAAGCCCTGGGTCGTCCTGGCCTGAACTTTGAACTTGTACGGCATGTTCTCACTCAGGTCCGGAACTGTCAGACTGGTCTCAGCGCTGTCACCGCTCACCTGGAAGGAACGCATGTCACCTGGGGGGGGTGGAGATGACGGGGGTCAGTCGGGATCAGACTAGGAAATGAAGGTGGATATAAATATGAAAGTTAAAGGTCATTTGATTTCAACTGTTCTGCCTTATTATTATTCGACCATGCTGGTCATTTATGAACATTTGAACATCTTGGCCATGTTCTGTTATAATCTCCACCCGGCACAGCCAGAAGAGTACTGGCCACCCCACATAGCCTGGTTCCTCTCTAGGTTTCTTCCTAGGTTTTGGCCTTTCTAGGGAGTTTTTCCTAGCCACCGTGCTCCTACACCTGCATTGCTTGCTGTTTGGGGTTTTAGGCTGGGTTTCTGTACAGCACTTTGAGATATCAGCTGATGTAAGAAGGGCTATTTAAATACATTTGATTTGATTTGATTAGCATTGTCCAATAACAAGTCAAGAAGACCTAGAGATTAACAAAATAGAGATTAACAAAATAGAAGAGTCTTTGATTATGTCTCTCTTGATCACGTCAATCTATAAATCCTAGCAAATGACTGTTGACAAAAAATCTCTACAATCCCCGAAAACTGATCTGGAGTCAGTGTTCACTCTCACCTCCTCCGTGCAGATGTTCACAGGTGACCACGTAGCCCAGGATGTCTCCGTTGGGTTTGCGGGGTTTCTCCCAGCTCAGCTGCAGTGCTTCGGGGGACAGAGCTGTGAACACCAGGGGGCCTGGAGCACTGGGGGTACTGAGAGTGAAGGAAGAACCTGGGGGAGAAGGGGAGTTAGAGAGGAGAGAGTTAAGGGACAGAGCTGTGAATATCAGGGGGCCTGGGCACTGGGGGTACTGAGAGTGAAGGAATAACCTGGGGGAGAAGGAGAGTTAGAGAGGAGAGAGTTAAGGGACAGAGCTGTGAATATCAGGGGGCCTGGGGCACGGGGGTACTGAGAGCGAAGGAATAACCTGGGGGAGAAGGAGAGTTAGAGAGGAGAGAGTTAAGGGACAGAGCTGTGAATATCAGGGGGCCTGGGGCACTGAGAGTGAAGGGAGAAACTGAAGCGGGAAGACAGAGAGAGCGTGAGGAAGAGAATACATGGAGGGAGTGAAGGAAAGACCAAGGAACAAGGGATTGAAAGATAGAGGTAATTGGAAAGAGATAAAGTAAATGTAGATTAAACCGGAAACAGAGAGTGAGAGGTCGGAGATTAATCAGCTAACCAAAGGAGTGAGGATAAGAGGGATCCACAATGGGGGCAACGATGTATAGCCGATTACCTGCCATTGGTCTGTATAGCCGATTACCTGCCATTGGTCTGTATAGCCGATTACCTGCCATTGGTCTGTATAGCTGATTACCTGCCATTGGACTGAGTGATCTGTGTAGCTGATTACCTGGCATTGGGCTGAGTGGTCTGTATAGCTGATTACCTGGCATTGGGCTGAGTGGCCTGTATAGCTGATTACCTGGCATTGGGCTGAGTGGTCTGTATAGCTGATTACCTGGCATTGGGCTGAGTGGTCTGTATAGCTGATTACCTGGCATTGGGCTGAGTGATCTGTATAGCTGATTACCTGGCATTGGGCTGAGTGGGCTGTTGGGGTCGACAGCTGACTCTATGGTGATGACTCCCTCCCTCTCCGGTCCCCAGCCTTCCTGACTCTGAGCCTTCACCTTGAACAGGTAGGAGTGGTTAGGAAGCAGGTCCTGCACCACCACGGAGTTGTCTGCGGGGCTGGACATGTTTATACGCTTCACATCACCTGGACAGAGAGACATAAGGGGGTTAGATTACTGTAAAGGGATGCTGGGACAAGGCCATGAGATCTGTAACAGTTGATTGGGCTTTCTTCAAATCCTATCAGAAGTCTTCACGGATATACCCGAATTCGATTACCCGAGGTCCGACCCAGTATAGTAGTTGACCCTCAGATCACGCTCGGCGGCCTCGGATCGGTTTGGTAATATGGAAAACACTGGCCAGATCCCAAATGATATGTGAAGAGGAAAATATCAAGATGCCATTAAATATCCTAGGATTTACATTTCCTACGCATGGCAGTTGATGCAGTCAATAGCATTAATGTCTCTCCTCCACCCGTCTTCCTCTGTCTGGCTTGTGTTCTCTCTATAGCGAACTTGCATCATTGTTCCCACTGGAGATATGGGATCAGCAATATGGGGCTATTTCACGCGTAGTGGTTACTTAGGAACTTTTGTCATTCGCAATGGATGTAAAACACTCTGACCTTCTGTGAGGTGATGGAAACTACTTTGAGAAGCTCTACAGTTCATAAGTGGTGGAGAGTTAAGACGATCAGAAATATTTAAATGTTTTAAACGTAACCTATATTTAACTAGGCAAGTCGGTTTAAGAACGAATTCTTATTTACAATTGACGGCCTACCCCAGCCGACGCGGGGCCAATTGTGTGCCGCCCTATGGGACTCCAAATCAAGGCCCGGATGTGATTCAGCCTGGATATTATCAGACATCCCCAAATGGGAACGTTTATAGGTCAACATTTGCACACAAAATAAACATTAACAAACTAAGGGAAAACAATTCACACAATTAAACAATGAATGCACATGAATTAGTGGGAGACAGAGAGCATTCTGCAGAGACAAAACTAGTAGTCTCTTCACCCCACATCATTGTGTCCATATTTTAAATTAGGGATGCCATTTATGAAAATACTAAGCTGTGGTGTAGCCCACAACTCATTTATTTTAGATAGGCCTACAACAGAAAATGCATGTGAAACGGTTCACTGTCTACCACACAAGCCAAAACAATTCTCAGGCACCAATAAAGCTGCATTTTGTATTATTTGGGTACGATACAGATCCGACCCAATTTGAATCTGATTCTACCTCATCTCTGACATATTTTGGGTCAGTTCTGGTCCACATCGGATCGGGTAATGATTTTCAAATAAATGACTTGTGTCCTATCGATGTCTGATCGGAATTTCACAAATCCAATTCGGTTCGGATCTCAATTTGTGGATCCTATTCAACCGAACCCGACAACATTGTTCACAGGTTCAAAAATGTAAAACAATACAAAGCAACAATCTTCTTCTGCACATAACAAAACACAGTGTGTTTAGAATGGGACACAAATGTCCATGGGTCCATACCTCCATTCAGCAGCTGGTAGAGAACACAGTACCCTAAAACATCACTGTCACAGTGGGGCTCCTGCCAGCTGATCTTCAGGGCAGTGGGGCCCAGGGCAGAGAACACCAGCCTGGTGGGGGTGTCAGGGACCCCAGGGGCCAAACGAGCGTCTGGGGGAGAATAGGTCAATGGGGGAGAGAAAGAGAGATGGGTTTCGGGAAGGAGGGTGGTTAGGGGTTAAGTGGAGTCAAAATCACAGAGGTTACATAAACTATTACAAGATGAGATGTGATTAACGAGAGGTGAGTGAGCGTGATGCGGAGAGAGAGAGAGCGAGAAAGAGAACTTTCCCTATCAAAGAAAACATACATCACAGCAAAAAACTGCTTGAGCAACACAAAGCCTTCCCGTCTCACCAGCGATGGGCATGGTAAGCCCTGCCATGAGGCCAAAGTGGATCTTTAGGCTCTGCTATTGTCCCAGTAGTGTAAGAGAGGACAGCTGAGTGTGCTGCAGACAGACAGACTCACCCTGGAGCACCCTGTCCAGGTTCAGTAGTGCATCGTTGACATCCTCAGACTGGGTCCTGGCCCGGAAGGCCTGAGACATACCGTAGTCGTACTGACTCTGTGTCTGAGTGGGACTGAAGCCATACGTACCTGAGAATGCACGGAGCAAGCAAAAATGGAGCAGGGAGGAGGAGGACAGGAAAGGAAGTGAAAGAGAAGGAACAAAGGGAGGAAAAGGAAGGAGGACAGTGAAAGAGGCGAGGGAGGAGAGGATTGAAGTATGGAGAACAACAGGAGAAGAAGAGAGCGACAGTCAGCATAGCGCCTGCATAGCTCTGTGCAGCCACCAACCCCAGTAATCGATAACAGATATCCAAGCCAGCCGCTTCATGCACCTCATCAGTAAGCCTGCTGTAGATGACCTGTATATCTGACATTTATAGCCATGATTGATACAGACAAACAGATGAGCTTCTTTCAGGTTTTAACAGTAGAGGTCAGAAAGATCTGAAAACTGTGATGGCATTTTCCTTAGCAAAGACCTCCTTGTCAAAGACCTCCTTGTCAAAGACCTCCTTGTCAAAGACCTCCTTGTCAAAGACCTCATCTAAATTGGCTCATTGTAGCCTCATGCCTGTGACCTGTGTCAGTGTGAACTGTATTTGATCGGCTCTTTACACTCAGAGCTGAAAATATGCTTTCAAATATGCTTTAAAAAATATGCTTCAAATGAATCTAATCTTACTTTGGCCATCTGTGTATCCAGACAATCCACTGGACAGGTCTCCTATGATGATGGAATCTCGGATGTTGTCGTCATACTCATAGTAACCTCTGTTCTCTGATCGCTTCCTCATGACAACATTCTCCGTGCGCGTCCCACCCCCAATCACCTGAGTGTGGGAGAGAGAGTTTCCTCCTGTAGGAGAGGAGGAGACCAATGATGACGACTACCAAATACATAGATACTGAACAATAGAATTCTAGCAAACAGTACATTCTGAGTGCAAGGTCGACAAACTTCTGGTGTCAACACGTTTCCCATTTAAACTCTAAATCTCTAAGTTTACTGAACTCTGTTCTGGTGAAGACAAGCCAGCTGGAATTACTTGCCATTGTCATATCATTGTAAGTCAACAGAAAGATTCAAAAGCTGACACATTCTGCATTCATCCGTACCTTGTCCAGAGAGGTATGTTGTGGTGGACTCCATGGACATGGACCCCCCGGCCCCCCCTCGGTGGCTGGAGCTGAGGGTGGACATGGGAGACACCTGGCTGTAGCTGGATGAAGACATGTTGGTACTGCGCGACATGGAATTATTTCCCCCGGGGAAGAGGAAGTTCTGTTCCAACCTGCCGTTAATTGGTTCTGAAAGACAAAGATGAGGAGACCCAGAAGAGAAGAGGAAGAACATCAAGAACATTCTGGAACCCAACATAACTCAAACCAAACATTCCGGAACCCAATATAACTCAAAACAAACATTCTGGAACCCAACATAACCCAAACCGAACATTCTGGAATCCAACATAACCAAAACCAAACCTTCTGGAACCCAACATAACCCAAACCAAACATTCTGGAACCCAACATAACTCAAACCAAACATTCCGGAACCCAATATAACTCAAACCAAACATTCTGGAACCCAACATAACCCAAACCAAACATTCTGGAACCCAAACCAAACATTCTGGAACCCAAATCAAACATTCTGGAACCCAAATCAAACATTCTGGAACAAATCAAACATTCTGGAACCCAAATCAAACATTCTGGAACCCAACATAACCCAAACCAAACATTCTGGAACCCAACATAACCCAAACCAAACATTCTGGAACCCAAATCAAACATTCTGGAACCCAAACCAAACATTCTGGAACCCAACATAACCCAAACCAAACATTCTGGAACCCAACATAACCCAAACCAAACATTCTGGAACCCAACATAACCCAAGCCAAACATTCTGGAACCCAACATAACCCAAGCCAAACATTCTGGAACCCAACATAACCCAAACCAAACATTCTTAAACCCAACATAAACCAAACCAAACATTCTTAAACCCAACATAAACCAAACATTCTGGAAGCCAACATAACCCAAATCAAACATTCTGGAAGCCAACATAACCCAAACCAAACATTCTGGAAGCCAAACCAAACATTCTGGAACCCAAATCAAACATTCTGGAACCCAAATCAAACATTCTGGAACCCAAATCAAACATTCTGGAACCCAACATAACCCAAACCAAACATTCTGGAACCCAACATAACCCAAACCAAACATTCTGGAACCCAAATCAAACATTCTGGAACCCAAATCAAACATTCTGGAACCCAAATCAAACGTTCTGGAACCCAACATAACCCAAACCAAACATTATGGAACCCAACATAACCCAAACCAAACATTCTGGAACCCAACATAACCCAAACCAAACATTCTGGAACCCAAATCAAACATTCTGGAACCCAAACCAAACATTCTGGAACCCAACATAACCCAAACCAAACATTCTGGAACCCAACATAACCCAAACCAAACATTCTGGAACCCAACATAACCCAAGCCAAACATTCTGGAACCCAACATAACCCAAACCAAACATTCTTAAACCCAACATAAACCAAACCAAACATTCTTAAACCCAACATAAACCAAACCAAACATTCTGGAAGCCAACATAACCCAAATCAAACATTCTGGAAGCCAACATAACCCAAACCAAACATTCTGGAATCCAACATAACCCAAACCAAACATTCTGGAAGCCAACATAACCCAAACCAAACATTCTGGAAACAAAATCATTGATTTAAGTATACGTTAATAGCGGCAAATCACAACAAACTGCAAGAGAAACACCCACCTTAGACTGCACACAGGGACATACATACATTTGGTATCACCACTTCCACAGCCATGAGAAGCCTTTATACATCACCAGGTCACCCCTGATACAAAACAGGATTAGACGTCCATCCATGTCTGAAGACTTCAGGAGATGACGTGAAAACCGACCACTAGGGGCAACAGTGAGCGATGTTACCTTCAAGTAGGTTTGGGTTTTGCTAGGCCTTGTGGACGGGGATGGTGGATGGGCATATGCATCAAAAGGTGTAAAAGGTAGCATGTTTTAAATGCAGCAATAGAAAGTTGTTTTGGAGATTTTGTTTTAAGCCTATCCCATACCTTAACCATTCAGAGTTAATGCCTAACCTTAGGATTTTGAAGTTAATGCCTAAACTTACCCTTAAACACTTTGTCGTTTGGAACAACTTCGAAATTTGACATTGGAGAAACATGGATGAACGTGTAATTCTGACGTGAGACTGTGAGAGCTTGTTGCATATACAAGCCCTACAACCTGCCTCCTTCCCAGAGCATCTCTCCACATAGAGGTGTAAAGAGTGCAGACAGGAGAGACAGACAGGAAAATCCTGTCATGACCATCAACTGGTGGTGGTGCAGTTGATGCCTGGAAATGAAGACCCTTTTGGTGGGAGGGTTGAGGTGCAACAGGGGAAGAGGCCAGACCAGAACCAGGGGTAGGGGTAGATTGGAGGACGGAAACATGATGTTGATTAGAGATCTGAAGACTTTGTGCAGACGAGAGGTGGTGGCATAGGGGGCACTGCAGCTGCATTGGGAGATTTGTGCCCGGCGTACACAGTAGCTGGCATGCCATCTCTGTATCTGTCTGTCTATCCAGGGCGGTCTTCACCTTGATGGGGTATCTGTGTTCGGCTGGGTCGGGGGGTCTCGTCGCTGCTGGTCTCTGTGTCTGTGCTGAGGTGGTAGGGGATCACATCCACATGCCTTTTCCAGGACACCGAACGCAGGTCCAGCTTGGAACCCACCAACTTGATAAAGCCTTGTTATGGAGAGGAGAGGCAGGCGGAGGGGGGGGGGGTATTGATGGTTGGCATGGCAGTTGTTTTTGTGAAGCGAGGTGATTAGAAGGAGTTGAGAGAGGAGGAAAAGGAGGAGGCTGGATGTATGTAGATTCTGTGATATCTAAACTACAGAGCAATAATAGGAGAGGTCTGACTGGCAAGATGAAGCCTTGAAGAAGAAGAAGACTGGCATGATAAAATCCAAAGCCACAAAGAAGAAAATGAAGACTGGTATGAAGACTGGCATGATAAAACCCAAAGCCACAAAGAAGAAAATGAAGACTGGCATGATAAAACCCAAAGCCATGAAGAAGAAAATGAAGACTGGCATGATAAAACCCAAAGCCACAAAGAAGAAAATGAAGACTGGCATGATAAAACCCAAAGCCACAAAGAAGAAAATGAAGACTGGCATGATAAAACCCAAAGCCACAAAGAAGAAAATGAAGACTGGCATGATAAAACCCAAAGCCACAAAGAAGAAAATGAAGACTGGCATGATAAAACCCAAAGCCACAAAGAAGAAAATGAAGACTGGCATGATAAAACCCAAAGGCATGAAGAAGAAAATGAAGAAGAGACACCAGTTGTGGATCTGATGGTTTGTTAAAACATACTTGAGAGAGAAGAGAGAGAGAAGAGAGGGGGGGAGAAGAGAGAGAGAGGGGAGAAGAGAGAGAGAAGAGAGAGAGAGAGAGAGAGAGAGAGGAGAGAGAGAGAGAGAAGAGAGGGGAGAAGAGAGAGAGAGGGGAGAAGAGAGAGAGAGGGGAGAAGAGGGAGAGAGAGAGGGGAGAAGAGAGAGGAGAAGGAAATAAATATAGAGAAAGAATGAATGAAAACGGAGACAGAAAGGGATAAAGAGAGCGAGAACGATGGAGGAAACCCTCCTATCTGTCAGCCTCAACGTGACACATTAAACCCTTTTTTTAGAATTCTCTTTCTTTCTCTTTCTGCTTCAGTGAGCAGATGACTGGATTACAGAAGATGGATAGACATGTCTCTTTCAGATCAAAACAGTGAGCTTCATCCCCATTAGCTGTTACTTAGCAACAACTATTCTTCCTGGGGTCCACTCAAAACACAATACAACTCCCAGGACACAACTGAAGCTAGACGGCAAAGAGATGTCAGGAAAGGTGGCGTAGTCTGCGGGTACCCACCTTCGTCTGAGACGCTGGGTCTCTTGGAGTCTGTTGGCGATCTCATGACCTCACTGCTGTACATCAGGTAGCCGTCGTACTCATCCCCCGCCTCCGCGTCCACTATAGGGATGTCTGGGATGATAGGGACTATAGGGAGGGGAGGAAGAGCGATGGATCAACGCCTCGATCACACCGACAGCATCATTGAGTTTTGGTACACCAGAAGTACATTGATTTCCAATAGAACGCTGCGTTTGCTGCTCAGAATTGCGTTGCAGTTGCAGTGCGTTCTGTGTGGTGATATACGTTTGATTTATCCAACGTATGAGTCGAACTGTATTCGTAGACGGCTTGACAGAAACGGTAGCAGAAGGTAAGTGTTGAACTTCTGTTGCACACACATCCAGATGATGCTGTGTACGAAGCTGTCGGTGTGAACGAAGCGTAAGACAAGCTTCTCTTGAAACATTAGCTTTCTGGTTTGCTAGACACAAATGTTGCAGCAGGTAACAATCAAGATCATACTAGATCATACTAGATCATACTAGATGCTTTCCAGACAGAACATCCTTTCTGCTCTTATTTACTCACTGGACATGGGTCTGGTGGGCTGGGAGGCCAGGTTGATGGTCGCTTCTTTGAAAGGACCCCAACTAACGCTGTTCTTAGCCCGGACCTGATAGCAGTAAGTCTGGGCCGACTGCAGGTTCTCAATCAGCAACATCCTCTTCTTAGGGTTGTCTATCTTCACCTTCTTAGCTGCACCCATCGGCTCTACAAAGTGAAGAGAGAGGGAGTGGAGAACGTGTTAAAGCTCGGACACACCAATAGCATTTCCCGGCCTGAGAGTACTTAGTATCTCTAAACAGAGTGCCAAAAGAGAGCAAACCAATTTTACATTAGAATAGCATGAAAATGTTGTCAGTCAGACTAAACACAGTGAGCCGAACGGATCAGCAGACAAGAGGCAGATCAACATTCAGTGTGGTGTGTGTCATCCTTTAGAATGTCTTGGAAGCACAGACATCACTCCGAGAAATTCTGAGATCCTTCTGATTTGATAGGTCACTCACTCGTGTCGTCATTGATGGGCGTGTAGAGAACCTCGTAGGCGGTGATGACACCATTGGTCTCGGCAGGCTCCGCCCAGCTGACCTGAGTGACAGTTGGACTGATGACGTTGAACGCCAGACGACCGGGCTCACTGGGGACTGGAGGAGAGGGGAGGAAAGAAAGTAGACAGGAAGTTAATCACAAGGTACGAAGGAAGAAAACTACCTACACAATGTTTGAGCGTCCATGCTGTGTCAGACCCAACAAACATTCAACTGAGAAACAAAAACGGTCCACAATCCTAGAATTGTAGTGTTTCAAAGAAAATATATTCAGTCCATCTTCGACAGGAACAGGATGTGACCTCACTCACCATCCTCCAGGGTCTTACAGGGCACCATGTCGCTGTAGTTTCCGTCTCCCAGGGCGTTGTAGCCACACACCTTCGTCTCGTAGTCACAATAGGGGTACAGGTTGGCCAGGTCAGCATGGTTTGTCTTTACATTCATCGCAGGGGGGGCGTCAGCCTCAGGATCCCCATAGATCCAATACTTCACCTGGTGACCAGGGAGAATGAACCATCATAAAGGGACCACATCTAAAGGGACTATATCTACTCCGGATATATTTTGTACGCTTTGTTTTCAAAGTAATATTTAAAACAGCAGTTCAAAGTTGAGTGAAAGCGAAGGAAAATAATCTCCCATTTTCCACCAGTAAAAGTTGCCAGGTGTGTAAACTATTGAGTTCCTCTGTTGATGACTGATGCTCCTTACGGAGTAAAGGGTTTAAGTCAAGGTAAGTCCTGTACAGTGGCGGCTGGCGGAAGGAGCTATGGGAGGACGGACTCATTGTAATGGCTGGAACAGAATGAATGGAACTTTATCAAACACATCAAATATACATAAATCACGTTAGACTCCGTTCCATTTATTCCATTCCAGACATTACAACGAGCCCGTTCTCCTATAGCTCCTCCCAACAGCCTGTATGACAGTTCCTTTCCGTACCTTATAGTTCAGAGGGTGGAAACCTGAGGGGGTTCCTTACCTTGTAGTCCAGGGGGTTGGATCCTGAGGAGGTTCCTTACCTTGTAGTTCAGAGGGTGGAATCCTGAGGGGGTTCCTTACCTTGTAGTCCAGGGGGTTGGATCCTGAGGGGGGTTCCTTACCTTGTAGTCCAGGGGGTTGGATCCTGAGGAGGTTCCTTACCTTGTAGTCCAGGGGGTTGGATCCTGGGGGGGTTCTTTACCTTGTAGTCCAGGGGGTTGGATCCTGAGGAGGTTCCTTACCTTGTAGTCCAGGGGGTTGGATCCTGAGGGGGTTCTTTACCTTGTAGTCCAGGGGGTTGGATCCTGAGGGGGTTCCTTACCTTGTAGTCCAGGGGGTTGGATCCTGAGGGGGTTCTTTACCTTGTAGTCCAGGAGGTTGGATCCTGAGGGGGGTTCCTTACCTTGTAGTCCAGGGGGTTGGATCCTGAAGGGGGGTTCCTTACCTTGTAGTCCAGGGGGTTGGATCCTGAAGGGGGGGTTCCTTACCTTGTAGTCCAGGGGGTTGGATCCTGAAGGGGGTTCCTTACCTTGTAGCCCAGGGGTTGGATCCTGAGGGGGGTTCTTTACCTTGTAGCCCAGGGATTTTCCTAAGGGGTCCCAGTTAAGGCGGATGCTCCGGGGGCCGGTGGCTTTGGCCTTCACGTTGGTGGGAGAGTTGAGACGACCACCAGGAGACGTGGCTGTCTGGTTGATGAAGCCCGCACTCTTCTCCATCTGGGCATTTTCTGGAAGTCCTGAGGGGATGAGAGGGGAGAAGGGAATAGAGAGGGGAGGAGTGGGGGAGAGGATGGGGGAAGAGAGAGAGGGGAGACAGAGGGAGGGAGGGAGGGGGGGCGGGAGGGAAGGGGGGGGTGTCAAAAAGGGTTGGGCAACTTATTTTAGTGATGCACACTTCTTGCATCAGATTCCTTACAGATACCCAATGTGTGTGTGTGTGTGTGTGTGTGTGTGTGTGTGTGTGTGTGTGTGTGTGTGTGTGTGTGTGTGTGTGTGTGTGTGTGTGTGTGTGTGTGTGTGTGTGTGTGTGTGTGTGTGTGTGTGTGTGTGTGTGTGTGTGTGTGTGTGTGTGTGTTTCAGTATCTGCTTCTCTGTGTAATACCTCCATCAGTAATAGTGACCATCGTTGTCTTCCTCTCTCCGACCACAGCTTTCGTACTGGGGTCAAACAGTTCCAGTTGGAAGGACTCTGGTTTCACCGGGCCAGGGTGAGAGCGTGGATCGATCACGATGTTCTTCTCGGTTTCCCCGGGACCAAACTTTAGGGGGCCGGACAGCTCGAAGCGTTTGGCGTTGCGGGTCCTCCAGTGGACGGTGGCGGGCCCCTCCTTATTGCGGGTGCGGACCACGGGGACGGAGTAGGTTGGGTCGGCGGTGGAGAAGTTCTGGGTGCTCTTCATGAACATCACCACACTGGGCTCTGAGGGAAGCAAGGGGTGAGGAAGTTTGGTACGGCCATGTTAGAGAGGAGGAAGTTACGGCTGGCTTTCCAACCACACATTGGCCAAGCTCTCAAAACCCATGGTAACAATGTCTGGGACATGTTGTGCAATTGTGTCCTGATGGAACAGAAACATTGCTACATTAAAACTCTGGGATAATCTAAACAGTATAGTTTATTTTGTAATGTTATGTGATACACCCTGGACCCTGTCCTCTCACCTGGTTGGTCAGTGATGGTGACAGTAGTATATAACCTCACCTGGTTGGTCAGTGATGGTGTCAGTAGTATATAACCTCTCACCTGGTTTGTCAGTGATGGTGACGGTGGTTCTGGGGTAGCGTCCCAGCTTGGCTCCCTGTCTTGGGTTACTGAGGTCCATGACAAATTGTTTGACCTGTGTGTCCTTCAGCAGACCGTCTCCCTCTCCCATCTCCAACAAACGAACAGGGACAGTCTGCTGGGTCTCCCCTGGCCCGTAGGACAGTTCCCCATCCACTGTCACATAGTCCTGGTGAGAGACGGAAGAGTAGTTATGAGAATGGAAAAAGATAGTAGCTTAGACGAATGAAGAGTGTGATATCTCTGTCTCATGGTATATGTGTGTTACCTTCTTGTCCTTGGCGGTGAGGTCTCGGGTGCGGTAGCTGACCTGTGTGTGTCCGTCCTCTATGATCTCTCTAGTAATGGGGATGTTAGCCACTTTGTCCTGTCGGCTGTAGGTGTACGAAGGCTGGAGGAACGACATAACACTCTTGGCTGAAGAGGAGAGAGACACAGTTTTTAGCTAACTAAGGTGAAGGGAAGAACACAGAATAAACCAAAAGAATAAACACATTCACTGGAAATCAACGGTCTATAATGCAGTATGTTTTTGAAGCACCGTGTATGTGCATGTAAGATTAGAGAGGTCAGGGGTCAGATAAGATATCTCTGATTGGCTCTCACCGTGTTCTTTGATGATAGTGATGCTGACGAAGCGTTTCCCTATCTCAGCGATGCCCAGAGGAACGTCCACCGCCTCCACCTGCAGCTGCTTCTTATCATCATCTTCCTCCTTGACGAAGAGCGGCACGTGCACATCCACCGTCTCCACCCCCTCTTGGAACTCCACGGCACCAGCCGCCTCTGCAGAGAGCCAGACAGAGAGAGGGAGTGAGTTAGGAACTCCCAGACACACACACACACACACACACACACACACAGATACAGACACACACACACACACACACACACACACACACACACACACACACACACACACACACACACACACACACACACACACACACACACACACACACACACACACACACACACAAACACACAAACCTCTGTCTGTGGCCACTGTGTAGTAGCCCGGCACCACTTTGAGATCCTGGAAGTTTCCAGACTGGACGTTTTTCTCAGTCAGTTTGACGATGTTGGGGTAGCTGGAGCGAGGAGCGGACAGAATGGTGTCTACGATGGCGTGGTCAGCTCTTTTACCAGCATTTCTCTGTAATCTGAAACACAAAGACAATATCAGTAATGATGATATGAGAAAACATGATTTAGACAACATTCAGAAATAATGGCTTTATTGTAATAAATTCAGGAAGGATTAAAGGTTGAAATTAGTGTATCACCTAAATGTGGTGTTCTGAACTCTCTGGGTTCCAGGAACCTGCTTGTACACTTCATTCAGCTGAACAGAGAACACAAACAACCCACTGTCACAAGGATGAGCATAGAGTAATGTATACATACACAGCTTGCTCACACACACATTCACTCACACACTCACACACACACTCACGTTGTCATCAACCTCCCTGCGTAGCAACTCAGTGTCTCTGGCGTCGGAGCGAGACAGACTGTCTGTGAACAACCTGTTCAGACGCAGAGACAGAGGGAACTGGACTATAGATGGAGGACAAAGAGGAAGAGAAGAGGAGGTGGGGAGAAGGAGGAGAAGTGGAGGAGGAGAGGAGGAGAAGTGGAGGAGGAGAGGAGGAGAGGAAGAGGAGAAGAGGAGGTGGGGAGGAGGAGGAGAAGTGGAAGAGGAGAAGAGGAGGTGGGGAGGAGAGGAGGAGAGGAGGAGAGGAGGAGAGGAGGAGAGGAGGAGGAGGGGAGGAGGAGGGGAGGAGAAGAGGAGGTGGAGAGGAAGAGGAGAAGAGGAGAGGGGAGGAGGAGGAGGATAAGAGGAGGTGGGGAGGAGAGGAGGAGAGGAAGAGGAGAAGAGGAGGTGGGGAGGATAAGAGGAGGAGGGGAGGAGGGGAGGAGAGGAAGAGGAGAAGAGGAGGTGGGGGGAGGAGGAGGAGAAGTGGAGGAGGAGAGGAGGGAGGAGGAGAGGAAGGGGAGAAGAGGAGGTGGGGAGGAGGGGAGGGGGGAGGAGGTGGGGAGGAGGGGAGGTGGGGAGGAGGAGAGGAAGAGGAGAGGTGGGGAGGAGGGGAGGTGGGGAGGAGGAGAGGAAGAGGAGAAGAGGAGGAGGGGAGGAGGAGGGGAGGATAAGAGGAGGTGGGGGGAGGAGGAGAGGAAGAGGAGGTGGGGAGGAGGGGAGGATAAGAGGAGGTGGGGAGGAGGGAGGTGAAGAGGAGGAGGGGAGGAGAGGAAGAGGATAAGAGGAGGTGGGGAGGAGGGAGGATAAGAGGAGGTGGGGAGGAGGGGAGGATAAGAGGAGGTGGGGAGGGGGAGGAGGAGGTGGGGAGAAGAGGAAGAGGAGAGGGAGGAGAGGGGAGGATAAGAGGAGGTGGGGAGGAGGAGAGGAAGAGGAGGTGGGGAGGATAAGAGGAGGTGGGGAGGAGGGGAAGATAAGAGGAGGTGGGGAGGAGGGGAGGATAAGAGGAGGTGGGGAGGAGGAGGAGAAGTGGAGGAGGAGAGGAGGAGAGGAAGAGGAGAAGAGGAGGTGGGGAGGAGGAGGAGAAGTGGAGGAGGAGAGGAGGTGGGGAGGAGGAGGAGAAGTGGAGAAGGAGAGGAGGAGAGGAAGAGGAGAAGAGGAGGTGGGGAGGAGGGGAGGATAAGAGGAGGTGGGGAGGAGGAGAGGAAGAGGAGGAGGAGAGGAGGAGAGGAAGAGGAGAAGAGGAGGTGGGGAGGAGGGGGAGAAGTGGAGGAGGAGGGGAGGAGAGGAAGAGGAGAAGAGCAGGTGGGGAGGAGGAGGAGAAGTGGAGAAGAGGAGGTGGGGAGGAGGGGAGGATAAGAGGAGGTGGGGAGGAGGAGAGGAGGAGAGGAAGAGGAGAAGAGGAGGTGGGGAGGAGGGGAGGATAAGAGGAGGTGGGGAGGAGGAGAGGAGGAGAGGAAGAGGAGAAGAGGAGGTGGGGAGGAGGAGGAGAAGTGGAGGAGGAGAGGAGGAGAGGAAGAGGAGAAGAGGAGGTGGGGAGGAGAAGAGGAGGTGGGGAGGAGGAGAGGAGGAGAGGAAGAGGAGAAGAGGAGGTGGGGAGGAGGGGAGGATAAGAGGAGGTGGGGAGGAGGAGAGGAGGAGAGGAAGAGGAGAAGAGGAGGTGGGGAGGAGGAGGGAGGAGAAGGGAGGAGGAGAGGAGGAGAGGAAGAGGAGAAGAGGAGGTGGGGAGGAGGGGAGGATAAGAGGAGGTGGGGGGAGGAGGAGGGAGAGGAGGAGAGGAGGTGGGGAGGAGGAGAAGAGGAGAAGAGGAGGTGGGGAGGAGGGGAGGATAAGAGGAGGTGGGGAGGAGGAGAGGAAGAGGAGGAGGAGAGGAGGAGAGGAAGAGGAGAAGAGGAGGTGGGGAGGATAAGAGGAGGTGGGGAGGAGGAGAGGAAGAGGAGGTGGGGAGGAGGAGAGGAAGAGGAGAAGAGGAGGTGGGGAGGAGGGGAGGATAAGAGGAGGTGGAGGGGAGGATAAGAGGAGGTGGGGAGGAGGAGAGGAAGAGGAGGTGGGGAGGAGGAGGAGAAGTGGAGGAGGAGAGGAGGAGAGGAAGAGGAGAAGAGGAGGTGGGGAGGAGGAGGAGAAGAAGAGGAGGAGGTGGGGAGGAGGAGGGAGAGGAGAAGAGGAATACAAGAGGAGGAGGGGGAGGAGAAGGAGGAGGAGGAGAGGAAGACAAGAAGAGGAGGGGAGGAGAGGAGGAAGAGAAGAGGGGGAGAAGAGGAGGTGGTTTAGGGTTCGGTTTTCATAACAATGTAAACCAGGAAGTTCTAGTGATAACTCCAACCAATAGGAGAGCTGGAATTTGAAACATTTTACACTCACTGGTCTCTTTGGGGTTGGGCTGAACTTGCGCAAGCGGATGATTGGACGATCGGTGGACATTGTCGGTGATCTTCCAGCGAACCACGTCGGTGCTCTTGGGTGGGCCGGTCCTCACTAGGGGCGTGTCTAAGTGGTCAGAGGTGAGCATGGACTGGCGGAGCATGTACTGATTTTCCTTAAAGCCGACCATACGACCTGAAGACACAGGGACACACATAGGAGAACACAATGTAACACGGCCTGAAAACATGGCACAGAAACTGTAACAGACACAGAAGGATATTTCACTCACCTCTTCCACAGCATGGCAGCAAAGCAAGACAGGACTGAAAGAGAATGAGAGAGGCAAATAGAGAGATTATTTCCTCCATAGTATGGCAAAGGCCATGGTTGGTTGTTTTAAAGGTCATGTTATGGTTGTGTCTGGACATTACCTTGCAGCAGGCGCAGTACTTCCAACAGCAGAGCGACAGTAGACCCAGCAGTAGCATGAGGAACATGATGAGAGGGATCAGCCACAGGAAGCCAGCAGGGGGACAGTCTAAGGGGACGGACCACAACAACATCACAACCAGGATGCAGGTCACCACGCGGTGAGCTCGTCCGTAACAGAGCAGGCAACCCCCATAATGGCATTGACGTCATATAAACCAAGGCAGAAAGATGTGAACGTTGTCTCACCTTTCTTCTTGAGCACCTGGACCTCCAGTTCCTTAACAGTCTGGTCGTCAGGATAGTCCACGGTGTAGTGGTACGTACAGTCGTCATCCTCGTCGCGGAAACTACACGCCTCAATCACCTCTTTATTTTCCTTGAGCTCTTCCACCATGACCACTTTGAACTGGCACTGGTCACACTTGTCGCTGTCCTTCTTCTCTCCGGTCTTCCAGGCCTGACACTGGACACAACTCCTCTTGTCCTCACACATCCCCAGCTGGGCCTGGAAGTTAGCCTCGCAGGTGGGGGTCATGGCCAGGCCAGAGTCCTGGCACTCACAGCGACCACACTTACACACACCCCGCCCGTTACAGACGCCCTGAGAGAGGTGGGGTTGGGGGTAGTGGTTAGATCAGTCATGACCAACAATATTGTAGAAATCTGGAATGAGAGAGAGAGCGCGAGAGACGGAGAGAGAGGGAGAGAGAGAACGTGAGCGAGCGAGAGAGAGAGAGAGAGAGAATGGGAGAGAGGGAATGAGAGAGAGGGAATGAGAGAGGGAGAGAGAGAGGGAATGAGAGAGGGAGAGAGAGAGAGAGAGAGAGAGAGGGAATGAGAGAGGGAGAGAGAGAGAGAGGGAAGGAGGGAGAGAGAGGGAATGAGAGAGAGAGAGAAAGAGAGAGAGAGGGGGAATGAGAGAGAGGGGGAAGAGAGAGGGAGAGAGAGGGAGAGAGAGAGAGGGAATGAGAGAGGGAATGAGAGAGAGAGGGAATGAGAGAGAAAAAGAAAGAAAGGAAGAGACACCGAGAAACAGAGGGAGAGAGATTATGTAGTGCTCACCCCTTTCGTGTCCAGACAGGTCTGGTTGCTCATGGGACACTCACAGGCCGGTCCCTCCCAGCCCTCTGCACACGCACACTGGCCCATGAAGCAGCGACCACGGTCTAAAATGGAGAGAAAGACAGAGAAAAGGTTAGAATCTACTTCAAGTGCTTGACACTTTTACATACACTCACATAGAAGTTTAGGGACCACAAAGGGTATTGATGACACAGTTGTCCACTCCTTACGACAGCCGCATTGTTGTCTTCTGAGAGACAGCGTTATTCCAAAGCGATGTGACGAGCTTGCTTTCTGAGATGATGATGACGGCCCCACACTCACCGTTGCAGAGGAAACCTCCGTATCGTTGACACTGGGACTTGTCAAACTGACAGAGGGACCCCTCGTACTGGTCCGTGTTGTAACAAACGCACGCTCCACACAGGCAATCTCCCCGGCCAGAACACGGCTCCTCCACGCCAGGACCCCGACAGGAAGTGCCCGGATCCGTCGACGCGCTGGCAGAGCAGTTACAGAATGGACCCAGCCTGGGGAGAAAGATTTATACTAATGTTCTGTCTTCTGACCAAGAATATTTGATTCCTAATTGGCATAAATATCTCCTCACCTCTCTACCATACCAGTTGATGTATATATCTCTCTACCATACCAGTTGATGTATATATCTCCTCACCTCTCTACCATACCAGTTGATGTATATCTCCTCATCTCTCTACCATACCAGTTGATGTATATCTCCTCATCTCTCTACCATACCAGTTGATGTATATATCTCCTCATCTCTCTACCATACCAGTTGATGTATATATCTCCTCATCTCTCTACCATACCAGTTGATGTATATATCTCCTCATCTCTCTACCATACCAGTTGATGTATATATCTCCTCATCTCTACCATACCAGTTGATGTATATATCTCCTCATCTACCTACCATCTCTACCATACCAGTTGATGTATATATCTCCTCATCTCTCTACCATACCAGTTGATGTATATATCTCCTCATCTCTCTACCATACCAGTTGATGTATATATCTCCTCATCTCTCTACCATACCAGTTGATGTATATCCTCATCTCTACCATACCAGTTGATGTATATATCTACCATCATCTCTACCATACCAGTTGATGTATATATCTCCTCATCTCTCTACCATACCAGTTGATGTATATATCTCCTCATCTCTCTACCATACCAGTTGATGTATATATCTCCTCATCTCTCTACCATACCAGTTGATGTATATATCTCTCATCTCTACCATACCAGTTGATGTATATATCTCTACCTCATCTCTCTACCATACCAGTTGATGTATATATCTCCTCATCTCTCTACCATACCAGTTGATGTATATATCTCTCTACCTACCATCATCTCTACCATACCAGTTGATGTATATATCTCCTCATCTCTCTACCATACCAGTTGATGTATATATCTCTCTACCATAGTAGTTGATGTATATATCTCCTCATCTCTCTACCATACCAGTTGATGTATATATCTCCTCATCTCTCTACCATACCAGTTGATGTATATATCTCCTCATCTCTCTACCATACCAGTTGATGTATATCTCCTCATCTCTCTACCATACCAGTTGATGTATATATCTCCTCATCTCTACCATACCAGTTGATGTATATATCTCCTCATCTCTACCATACCAGTTGATGTATATATCTCCTCATCTCTCTACCATAGTAGTTGATGTATATATCTCTCTACCATACCAGTTGATGTATATCTCCTCACCTCTCTACCATACCAGTTGATGTATATATCTCTCTACCATAGTAGTTGATGTATATATCTCCTCATCTCTCTACCATACCAGTTGATGTATATATCTCCTCATCTCTACCATACCATAGTAGTTGATGTATATATCTCTCTACCATACCAGTTGATGTATATATCTCCTCATCTCTCTACCATACCAGTTGATGTATATATCTCCTCATCTCTCTACCATACCAGTTGATGTATATCTCCTCATCTCTCTACCATACCAGTTGATGTATATATCTCCTCATCTCTCTACCATACCAGTTGATGTATATATCTCCTCATCTCTCTACCATACCAGTTGATGTATATATCTCCTCATCTCTCTACCATACCAGTTGATGTATATATCTCCTCATCTCTCTACCATACCAGTTGATGTATATATCTCCTCATCTCTCTACCATACCAGTTGATGTATATATCTCCTCATCTCTACCATACCAGTTGATGTATATATCTCCTCATCTCTCTACCATACCAGTTGATGTATATATCTCCTCATCTCTCTACCATACCAGTTGATGTATATATCTCCTCATCTCTCTACCATACCAGTTGATGTATATATCTCTCTACCATACCAGTTGATGTATATATCTCCTCATCTCTCTACCATACCAGTTGATGTATATATCTCCTCATCTCTCTACCATACCAGTTGATGTATATATCTCCTCATCTCTCTACCATAGTAGTTTATGTATATATCTCTCTACCATACCAGTTGATGTATATATCTCTCTACCATACCAGTTGATGTATATATCTCCTCATCTCTCTACCATAGTAGTTGATGTATATATCTCTCTACCATACCAGTTGATGTATATCTCCTCATCTCTCTACCATACCAGTTGATGTATATATCTCCTCATCTCTCTACCATACCAGTTTATGTATATATCTCTCTACCATACCAGTTGATGTATATATCTCTCTACCATACCAGTTGATGTATATATCTCCTCATCTCTCTACCATAGTAGTTGATGTATATATCTCTCTACCATACCAGTTGATGTATATATCTCTACCATACCAGTTGATGTATATATCTCCTCATCTCTCTACCATAGTTGATGTATATATCTCCTCATCTCTACCATACCAGTTGATGTATATATCTCCTCATCTCTCTACCATACCAGTTGATGTATATATCTCCTCATCTCTCTACCATACCAGTTGATGTATATCTCCTCATCTCTACCATACCAGTTGATGTATATATCTCCTCATCTCTCTACCATACCAGTTGATGTATATATCTCTCTACCATACCAGTTGATGTATATCTCCTCATCTCTCTACCATAGTAGTTGATGTATATATCTCTCTACCATACCAGTTGATGTATATCTCCTCATCTCTCTACCATACCAGTTGATGTATATATCTCCTCATCTCTCTACCATACCAGTTGATGTATATATCTCCTCATCTCTCTACCATACCAGTTGATGTATATCTCCTCATCTCTCTACCATACCAGTTGATGTATATATCTCCTCATCTCTCTACCATACCAGTTGATGTATATCTCCTCATCTCTCTACCATACCAGTTGATGTATATATCTCCTCATCTCTCTACCATACCAGTTGATGTATATATCTCCTCATCTCTCTACCATACCAGTTGATGTATATATCTCCTCATCTCTCTACCATACCAGTTGATGTATATATCATCTCTACCATACCTCTCTACCATACCAGTTGATGTATATCTCCTCATCTCTCTACCATACCAGTTGATGTATATATCTCCTCATCTCTACCATACCAGTTGATGTATATATCTCCTCATCTCTCTACCATACCAGTTGATGTATATATCTCCTCATCTCTCTACCATACCAGTTGATGTATATATCTCCTCATCTCTCTACCATACCAGTTGATGTATATATCTCCTCATCTCTCTACCATACCAGTTGATGTATATATCTCCTCATCTCTCTACCATACCAGTTGATGTATATATCTCCTCATCTCTCTACCATACCAGTTGATCTGTGCATCACTCGGTGGTGGGAGAGGCGAGTTTCCCTGCTTCCCTATAAATCCAATCCATGACTGTTATTTTCTAATGTGAGAGAAAGTAGCTTCGGTTGTGTTTGTCTCACCAGCCGTCGTTGCACTTGCACTTCCCACAGACCAGGTCTCCGTGGCCTGTACACCTCACTGCGTTTCGAAATGGATTCTGAGGGAAGCAGAGATGGAAAAGGAAAGACTGTGTTAGATACCAAAAACACGTTTGAGCGTTTATGTTTATGTGTGTGTGTGTTCGTATCTTCACACCTTCTCACAGTCGCAGGTTTTACAGAGCACTTCTGCGTTGATGTTCAGAGCTGTGCTGAAGGTTGTCGGTTTGACTCTCATCTTCCCCTTTTTGTCACCCTGCTCCAGACTACACACATGTTGCTCCCCAACCATCTCACTGGCTTTGACACGCACCTTAAACTTCCCCTAGAAAACACAGAATGGGTTAATGGGTGTGCGTGTGTGTGAGTTGAGTGAGTTGAGTGATTTAGTGAGTGATTTGAGTGAGTGATTTAGTGATTGATTTAGTGAGTGATTTAGTGAGTGATTGATTTAGTGAGTGATTGATTTAGTGAGTGATTTAGTGAGTGAGTGAGTGATTTAGTGAGTGAGTGATTTAGTGAGTGATTTAGTGAGTGATTTAGTGAGTGAGTTGAGTGATTTGAGTGAGTGATTTAGTGATTGATTTAGTGAGTGATTTAGTGAGTGAGTGATTTAGTGAGTGATTTAGTGAGTGAGCCATGTTAGTGTTTCTTACTATTTGCCCAGGCTTGACTTTGAAGGTTCCGGCTTGTGCAACATTGCCACTGTAAGACAGGACCTGAGCTTCTATAGCTTTAGGTCTGTCCTCCGCACGGATGCTGATCTTAGAACGGATATTCTGAGAGGACGGACAGTAGTATTAGGACATCTGGCTATCCCAATAGCCCTTAGAGGGGATACATCAAGGGGAATCAAATCTAATTCATGTGTCCATCGCGCAAACACTTGTTAACTTTAAACAGGCCCATTCTTACCTCGAAAGCTTTCTCCAGGATATTGAGGATGTTAGCGGAGTCTTCCTGTAGCAGGCCCAGCTCAGCGATGGGGAAATACTCATGAAGCTTCTACACAGGAGAACCCACAAAACATGAAGGGGTTATCAGGGTAGCCTAGTGGTTAGAGTGTTGGACTAGTAACCGGAAGGTTGCGAGTTCAAACCCCCGAGCTGACAAGGTACAAATCTGTCGTTCTGCCCCTGAACAGGCAGTTAACCCACTGTTCCTAGGCCGTCATTGAAAATAAGAATTTATTCTTAACTGACTTGCCTAGTTAAATAAAGGTAAAATTAAGAAAAATCTGCAATGCTACAGATAAGGTAAGTGCTCACAGAAACAGACAGTGGCTAAACTCAGTGGAATAAGTATAATTTAGGAGGGAAAATGGGGATGATGATGTGTTTGTAGGGTTAGAGTAAGGTGCAGGGTTCAGGTTAGTATGGTGCAGGGTTCAGGTTAGTAAGGTGCAGGGTTCAGGTTAGTATGTGCAGGGTTCAGGTTAGTAAGGTGCAGGGTTCAGGTTAGTAAGATGCAGGGTTCAGGTTAGTATGTGCAGTATGTGCAGGGTTCAGGTTAGTATGTGCAGGGTTCAGGTTAGTAAGGTGCAGGGTTCAGGTTAGTAAGGTGCAGGGTTCAGGTTAGTAAGATGCAGGGTTGAGGTTAGTATGTGCAGGGTTCAGGTTAGTAAGGTGCAGGGTTCAGGTTAGTAAGGTGCAGGGTTCAGGTTAGTAAGATGCAGGGTTGAGGTTAGTATGTGCAGGGTTCAGGTTAGTAAGGTGCAGGGTTCAGGTTAGTAAGATGCAGGGTTGAGGTTAGTATGTGCAGGGTTCAGGTTAGTATGTGCAGGGTTCAGGTTAGTAAGATGCAGGGTTCAGGTTAGTAAGATTATGGTTAGTAAGGTGCAGGGTTCAGGTTAGTAAGATGCAGGGTTGAGGTTAGTATGTGCAGGGTTCAGGTTAGTAAGGTGCAGGGTTGAGGTTAGTAAGATGCAGGGTTCAGGTTAGTAAGGTGCAGGGTTCAGGTTAGTATGGTGCAGGGTTCAGGTTAGTATGGTGCAGGGTTCAGGTTAGTATGTGCAGGGTTCAGGTTAGTAAGGTGCAGGGTTCAGGTTAGTATGGTGCAGGGTTCAGGTTAGTATGGTGCAGGGTTCAGGTTAGTATGTTGCAGGGTTCAGGTTAGTATGTTGAGTAGTAGCTCTGAGTTCTTACCTCATAGTAGGTGAAGGAGTGGTTTGTGACGGCAAAGATGGGGATGATGTTGTGTTTGCCCAGCAGGCGGACCAGGGTGGGCACAGAGGGGTAGTCCTGCCTGGTGTCCTCTGTGTATTTCCCATCGGGGTCCAGGTGGCACTGCTCGTCATTGCGTGGCATGATGCCAGCCAGCACGTTGGCACCGTCACTCTCGTAGTGGAAGGCCGACTCGGTGGAGAAGACCAGAAGGTGGGTGGCATGGTCACGCCAGCCGATCTTTTCCTGGATGGGAGAGAGGGTAGGGGGAGTGAGGAGAGGGGGAAAGAGAGAGAGAGGAGAGGGGGAGAGAGGGTAGGGGGAAAGAGAGAGAGAGAGGATAGGGAGAGAGAGAGAGAGAGAGAGGAGAGAGAGGATAGGGAGAGAGAGGATAGGGAGAGAGAGGATAGGGAGAGAGAGGATAGAGAGAGAGAGAGAATAAGAGAGAGAGAGAGAGAGAGAGAGAGAGAGAGAGAGAGAGAGAGAGAGAGAGAGAGAGAGAGAGAGAGAGAGAGAGAGAGAGAGAGAGAGAGAGAGAGGTGGAGGAGAAGAAAGGAGGTAAGGAGTGAGTTGTATTTAATTATGTAGAGCCTTCTGAAGAAATTCACACAGTGGTGCATCACAGTTAACTTTACAAGCTTCAAATAATCAAACATCCCAAATGGTACACCAAAGATGGCTGCTTGTCCTTTCTAGTAAATCTAACTCTATAGTCCTACCCCGCAGACTGTAGCCTGCAGTATGGCGTCGAAGCCCCCCTCTGGAGCATCCAGGTTGCCTGAGATCCTCTCCTTCTGCAGCTTCTGGGTGAAGGACTGCAGGTCAGGGGTCAGAGTGATCACATTTCGGAACGAGAAGGGAGGGTCGCTGTTGGGCCACGGCTGGGCCAGTCTAGAGAGGAAGAGGAGGGAAGGGGGGGTTGGGAGAGGAAGAGGAGAAGGGGTAGAGGAAGAGAAGGAGAGGGGAATGGGGAGAGGAAGAGATAGAATGAGGGACCATGAGTATGAATAGTGTATAAATGCCGACCTTTTCATACGGCTGTGATGTTTACCTTTGGGTCTGTGTGTGTATATCTGTCTGTATGGAGAGGATTCTAATAGTTCTTACTTGATCGGTCTCATGTCTGTCTGGGGTTCCACCACCTTGTCCACAAATTTGCCGAAACCGATGGTGTAATCATCAGACAGCTTCCCCACCAAGTCAGCTATACGGGGAACAGAACACGTCACCAAACCACACTATCCCAGTACTACACTGAAGTCAATGGTTTTACAATTCCACTCATCGTTCCCCCTCTCTAACTTACCCAGCTCAGCACCCATCCTTTTGAGATTGTCCAGATCATCCTTCATGGAGTTGGAGAAGTCCATGAGAATGTAGAGGTCCAGAGGTCCTTTCGCTGGTTCAAACACCTCCATCTCGATCTCCCTCTCCTCCCCCGGCAGCAGAGTCATGGACATATCCTGGGGGGCCACCTGAGAGCGCTTCATCAACATGTCAATCTTCTGGTTCTAGAGAGGGATTGAGGGATGGAGGAGAGAGATGGAGGAGAGAGATGGAGGGATGGAGGAGAGAGATGGAGGGAGATGGAGGGATGGAGGGAGAGAGATGGAGAGAGAGAGATAAAAGGATGGAGGGAGAGAGAGATAGAGGGATGGAGGGAGAGAGAGATAAAAGGATGGAGGGAGAGAGAGATGGAGGGAGAGAGATGGAGGGATGGAGGGAGAGAGATGGAGGGATGGAGGGAGAGAGATGGAGGGATGGAGGGAGAGAGATGGAGGGATGGAGGGAGAGAGATGGAGGGATGGAGGGAGAGAGATGGAGGGATGGAGGGAGAGAGATGGAGGGATGGAGGGAAAGAGATGGAGGGATGGAGGGAGAGAGAGATAGAGAGATGGAGGGAGAGAGAGATGGAGAGATGGAGGGAGAGAGAGATGGAGGGAGAGAGAGATGGAGGGAGAGAGAGATGGAGAGATGGAGGGAGAGAGAGATGGAGGGAGAGAGAGATGGAGAGATGGAGGGAGAGAGAGATGGAGGGAGAGAGAGATGGAGAGATGGAGGGAGAGAGAGATGGAGAGATGGAGGGAGAGAGAGATGGAGGGAGAGAGATGGAGGGAGAGAGGGAGAGAGAGATGGAGGGAGAGAGAGATGGAGGGAGAGAGAGATGGAGAGATGGAGGGAGAGAGAGATGGAGGGAGAGAGATGGAGGGAGAGAGAGATGGAGGGAGAGAGAGAGAGGGATGGAGGGAGAGAGATGAAGGGATGGAGGGAGAGAGAGAGGGATGGAGGGAGAGAGATGAAGGGATGGAGGGAGAGAGAGAGGGATGGAGGGAGAGAGAGAGGGATGGAGGGAGCGAGATGGAAGGATGGAGGGAGAGAGAGATGGAGGAGAGAGATGGAGGGAGAGAGATGGAGGGATGGAGGGAGAGAGAGAGAGGATGGAGGGAGAGAGAGATGGAGGGAGAGAGATGAAGGGATGGAGAGAGAGAGAGAGAGGGATGGAGGGAGAGAGATGGAAGGATGGAGGGAGAGAGATGGAAGGATGGAGGGAGCGAGATCGAAGGATGGAGGGAGAGAGAGATAAAGGGATGGAGGGAGAGAGAGATGGAGGGAGAGAGATGGAGGGAGGGAGAGAGATGGAAGGATGGAGAGAGAGAGATAAAGGGATGGAAGGAGAGAGAGATGGAAGGAGAGAGATAAAGGGATGGAGGGAGAGAGAGATGGAGGGAGAGAGATGGAGGGATGGAGAGAGAGAGATGGAGGGAGAGAGATTGAGGGATGGAGGGAGAGAGATGGAGGGAGAGAGATGGAGGGATGGAGGGAGAGAGATTGGGGGATGGAGGGAGAGAGAGAGAGAGAGAGATGGAGGGAGAGAGAGATGGAGGGAGAGAGAGATGGAGGGAGAGAGATGAAGGGATGGAGGGAGAGAGAGAGAGGGATGGAGGGAGAGAGATGAAGGGATGGAGGGAGAGAGAGAGGGATGGAGGGAGCGAGATGGAAGGATGGAGGGAGAGAGAGATGGAGGGAGAGAGAGATGGAGGGATGGATGGAGAGATGGAGGGATGGAGGGAGAGAGAGATAGAGGGATGGAGGGAGAGAGAGATGGAGGGAGAGAAATGGAGGGATGGAGGGAGAGAGAGAGAGAGAGGGATGGAGGGAGAGAGATGAAGGGATGGAGGGAGAGAGAGAGAGGGATGGAGGGAGAGAGATGGAAGGATGGAGGGAGCGAGATCGAAGGATGGAGGGAGAGAGAGAGATAAAGGGATGGAGGGAGAGAGAGATGGAGGGAGGGAGAATGATGGAGAGAGGGAGAGAGATGGAAGGATGGAGGGAGAGAGAGACATAAAGGGATGGAGGGAGAGAGAGATGGAAGGAGAGAGATGGAGGGATGGAGAGAGAGAGAGATAAAGGGATGGAGGGAGAGAGAGATGGAGGGAGAGAGATGGAGGGATGGAGAGAGAGAGAGATAAAGGGATGGAGGGAGAGAGAGATGGAAGGAGAGAGATGGAGGGATGGAGAGAGATAAAGGGATGGAGGGAGAGAGAGATGGAGGGAGAGAGATGGAGGGATGGCGAGAGAGAGAGATAAAGGGATGGAGGGAGAGAGATGGAGGGATGGAGAGAGAGAGATAAAGGGATGGAGGGAGAGAGATGGAGGGATGGAGAGAGAGATGGAGGGATGGAGAGAGAGAGATAAAGGGATGGAGGGAGAGAGAGATAAAGGGATGGAGGGAGAGAGAGATAAAGGGATGGAGGGAGAGAGAGATGGAAGGAGAGAGATGGAGGGATGGCGAGAGAGAGAGATAAAGGGATGGAGGGAGAGAGATGGAGGGATGGAGAGAGAGAGATAAAGGGATGGAGGGAGAGAGATAAAGGGATGGAGAGAGAGAGATAAAGGGATGGAGGGAGAGAGATGGAGGGGAGAGAGATGGAGATGGAGGGAGAGAGATGGAGGGATGGAGGGAGAGAGATGGAGGGATGGAGGGAGAGAGATGGAGGGATGGAGGGAGAGAGATGGAGGGATGGAGGGAAAGAGATGGAGGGATGGAGGGAGAGAGAGATAGAGAGATGGAGGGATGGAGGAGAGAGAGATAAAGGATGGAGGGAGAGAGAGATGGATGGGGAGAGAGATGGAGGATGGAGAGGAGAGAGATAAAGGATGGAGGGAGAGAGAGAGATGGAAGGAGAGAGATGGAGGGATGGAGAGAGATGGAAGGATGGAGGGGAGAGATGGAGATGGAGGAGGAGAGAGATGGAGGGATGGATGGAGGGAGAGAGATGGAGGATGGAGGGAGAGAGATGGAAGGATGGAGGGAGAGAGATGGAAGGATGGAGGAGAGAGATGGAGGGATGGAGGGAGAGAGATGGAAGGATGGAGGAGAGAGATGGAGGGATGGAGGGAGAGAGATAAAGGGATGGAGGGAGAGAGATAAAGGGATGGAGGGAGAGAGAGATGGAAAGGGATGGGAGAGAGATGGAAGGATGGAGGGAGAGAGATGGAAGGATGGAGGGAGAGAGATGGAAGGATGGAGGGAGAGAGAGATGGAGGGAAGAGATGGAGGATGGAGGAGAGAGAGTAGGATGGAGAGAGAGAGATAAAGGGATGGAGGGAGAGAGATGGAGGGATGGAGGGAGAGAGATAAAAGGATGGAGGGAGAGAGATGGAAGGATGGAGGGAGAGAGATAAAGGATGGAGGGAGAGATGGAGGATGGAGGGAGAGAGATGGAAGGATGGAGGAGAGAGATGGAAGGATGGAGGGAGAGAGATGGAAGGATGGAGGGAGAGAGATGGAAGGATGGAGGATGGAGATGGAGGAGAGAGATGGAAGGATGGAGGGAGAGAGATGGTAGGATGGAGGGAGAGAGATGGAAGGATGGAGGGAGAGAGATGGAAGGATGGAGGGAGAGAGATGGAAGGATGGAGGGAGAGAGATGGAAGGATGGAGGGAGAGAGATGGAAGGATGGAGGGAGAGAGATGGAAGGATGGAGGGAGAGAGATGGAAGGATGGAGGGAGAGAGATGGAAGGATGGAGGGAGAGAGATGGAAGGATGGAGGGAGAGAGATGGAAGGATGGAGGGAGAGAGATGGAAGGATGGAGGAGAGAGATGGAAGGATGGAGGGAGAGAGATGGAAGGATGGAGGGAGAGAGATGGAAGGATGGAGGGAGAGAGATGGAAGGATGGAGGGAGAGAGATGGTAGGATGGAGGGAGAGATGGAAGGATGGAGGGAGAGATGGAAGGATGGAGGGAGAGAGATGGAAGGATGGAGGGAGAGAGATGGAAGGATGGAGGGAGAGAGATGGAAGGATGGAGGGAGAGAGATGGAAGGATGGAGGGAGAGAGATGGAAGGATGGAGGGAGAGAGATGGAAGGATGGAGGAGAGAGATGGAAGGATGGAGGAGAGAGATGGAAGGATGGAGGGAGAGATGGAAGGATGGAGGGAGAGAGATGGAAGGATGGAGGGAGAGAGATGGAAGGATGGAGGGAGAGAGATGGAAGGATGGAAGGAGAGAGATGGTAGGATGGAGGGAGAGAGATGGAAGGATGGAGGGAGAGAGATGGAAGGATGGAGGGGGAGAGAGATGGAAGGATGGAGGGAGAGAGATGGAAGGATGGAGGGAGAGAGATGGTAGGATGGAGGAGAGAGATGGTAGGATGGAGGGAGAGAGATGGAGATGGAGGGAGAGGATGGAAGGATGGAGGAGAGAGATGGAAGGATGGAGGGAGAGAGATGGAAGGATGGAGGGAGAGAGATGGTAGGATGGAGGAGAGAGATGGTAGGATGGAGGGAGAGAGATGGTAGGATGGAGGAGAGAGATGGTAGGATGGAGGGAGAGAGATGGAAGGATGGAGGGAGAGAGATGGAAGGATGGAGGGAGAGAGATGGAAGGATGGAGGGAGAGAGATGGTAGGATGGAGGGAGAGAGATGGAAGGATGGAGGGAGAGAGATGGAAGGATGGAGGGAGAGAGATGGAAGGATGGAGGGAGAGAGATGGTAGGATGGAGGGAGAGAGATGGAAGGATGGAGGGAGAGAGATGGAAGGATGGAGGGAGAGAGATGGAAGGATGGAGGGAGAGAGATGGAAGGATGGAGGGAGAGAGATGGAAGGATGGAGGGAGAGAGATGGAAGGATGGAGGGAGAGAGATGGAAGGATGGAGGGAGAGAGATGGAAGGATGGAGGGAGAGAGATGGAAGGATGGAGGGAGAGAGATGGAAGGATGGAGGGAGAGAGATGGAAGGATGGAGGGAAGAGTGAGTCATGTATATATCATGGCAACATGGTAAACTTTAGGACCAGTGCTCCAACCTCAGCAAAAAGCTTGTGACTAACAACAGGAGGGTTGAATGTACTGCAGCCAAACGATGAGGATGATGATATTACAGTGGTAACCAGATGAGCAGACTAATGAATCCATGTCATCATGATTACTGTGATGATGACAGAACTTACTCTCTCCATTGACATACTGCCTTCGGCCGTCACTGCGCCATTACAGCCGTGGTCTATGATGTTCTCCAGAAGGTCACAGCGGGGACTATCAAAGATCTGTATGTTAACACAAACACACGGGTCACGTTTGTGTTTTCCGCTAAATGTGTGTGTGTGTGTGTGTGTGTGTGTGTGTGTGTGTGTGGGGGGCAACTTGAGTAATAGTTTCTTCTCACCTCGTCTGGGCAGTAGGCACAGCCCTTTCCGGACTGGATGCATGCTGAACAGGTGTTAGCCCTTGCAGCCAGACAGTGGTTTACTACAGGACAGAGAATCATCAGAAACATGAAGATATTAATTTTCTGTTCTCTTCCTTTTAGTATTATAGAATCCCAGTTTGGATTCTAAAGATGACTCAGCCACATGAACAAGTTGGTGTCTATTGACTGTTCTCTTCCTTTTAGTATTATAGAATTCCAGTTTGGATTCTAAAGATGACTCAGCCACATGAACAAGTTAGTGTCTATTGACTGTTCTCTTCCTTTTAGTATTATAGAATTCCAGTTTGGATTCTAAAGATGACTCAGCCACATTAACAAGTTGGTGTCTATTGACTGTTCTCTTCCTTTTAGTATTATAGAATTCCAGTTTGGATTCTAAAGATGACTCAGCCACATGAACAAGTTAGTGTCTATTGACTGTTCTCTTCCTTTTAGTATTATAGAATTCCAGTTTGGATTCTAAAGATGACTCAGCCACATGAACAAGTTGGTGTCTATTGACATATTAAAATATCCCAAGTCCACACTGTAATCATACAATGTAAAAATCACTTGATTCATTCAAATTATTCTCACCTTTTTCAGCGTAGCTACTGGCCGTGAGGACAGCAAGTACAACCCCCACCAAGAAATGTAACGTCCATCTCCCCATCTCCCCCCTGCAACACATACACAGGTCATGAAGCTTTCAACCTTCACCACGGGATAGATACACTCATGACCAGGTGAGGTCAGTTTACAGTTTCCCCTTGATAGATGGTCAGTCTTGTGTTTCCACTCCGTTGGAGAGGTCAGGTGATCCCCGATCTGTGCGCCTTAAGCAACTTCTACTGGGAGAGGTCAGGTGATCCCCGATCTGTGCGCCTTAAGCAACTTCTACTGGGAGAGGTCAGGTGATCCCTGATCTGTGCGCCTTAAGCAACTTCTACTGGGAGAGGTCAGGTGATCCCCGATCTGTGCGCCTTAAGCAACTTCTACTGGGAGAGGTCAGGTGATCCCCGATCTGTGCGCCTTAAGCAACTTCTACTGGGAGAGGTCAGAGTATTATCAAGTTGACTCAAAGAGTCTCATCAATCTCTTCGTATTTCAGCCTCCAGTATTGCCTCCTGTGCAGCGTTTATCAGCCTCCTGCATTGTAATTTCCCTCCCAAGTGACCTCAGCACCTGGGTATTCCTCTACAGAAATATTATGGTGTTAGCCAAACCACCTGGCTCTGTTCTCTCTGTGGCCTCCTTCCCACAGACCTTACCCTCCTACAGAACACAGAGACACCTGATGGGTACAGCACTGAAGTGTGACTGTGAGAGACAGAGAGCTCCAAAAGCATTGGGACAGTGACATTCGTTTTTTGGGGGCTCTGTATTCCAACACTTTGGATTTGAAATGATACAATGACTATGAGGTTAAAATGAGAGACTGTCAGCTTTAATTTGAGAGTATTTTCATCCACATTGGGTGAACTGTTTAGAAATAACAGAACATTTTGTACACAGTCCCCCCATTTTAGGGAACTGAAAGTAATGGAACTTGTTCACTTACAGTGGGGCAAAAAAGTATTTAGTCAGCCACCAATTGTGCTTTTTGACCTCTGTCGTTGCCAACAAAGGGTATATAACAAAGTATTGGAGATAAGCTTTTGATATTGACCAAATACTTTTTTTCCACCATAATTTGCAAATAAATTCATTAAAAATCATACAATGTGATTTTCTGGATTTTATTTCTTCTCATTTTGTCTGTCATAGTTGAAGTGTACCTATGATGAAAATTACAGGCCTCTCTCACCTTTTTAAGTGGGAGAACTTGCACAATTGGTGGAGGACTAAATACTTTTTTGCCCCACTGTATGTGTGTATTAAAGTAGTCCGAAGTTTAGTGTTTGGTCCCATATTCCTGGAACACAATGATTTCATCAGAACTTGTGACTCGACAAAGTTGTTGGATTCAATTGCTGTTTGCTTTGGTTGTGTTTCAATATATGTTTTAATGGTAAATTGGGGTCACTTATTGTAAATAAGAATATAACATGTTTTTAAACACTTCTACATTCATGTGGATGTTCCCAGGATTACGGATAGTCCTGTGAATGAATTGTAAATAATACATTTGACGCACAAATATCATACCCCCAAGACATGCCAACCTCTCAATATTACAATAACAGGGGAAGCTTGGTGAGTAGTTGACTCAGAGAGAGAAAACCAATAGTTGAAAAGTTTTGAAAATTAAAGAAAGCAAGAAAGATATATCTATATTTTTTCACTTTTATTTACTTAGCATCAAATGCAGCTAGCTAGTTTAGCCTACTCAAACAAAGAGGGATGCTGTTAGCTAGCTGGCTATGGCTATCCAACACTGGAACTCTTACAAGTCAAGGTAAGCTTCTGGTCTGATTCATTTATTGCCACCAGGTCCTGCCGGTGTAACTGCTAAACTGCTTGCTGCTGACTGTATACTGTACTGCATGGTTTACTAACATGTTAGTTCTAGTAGCTATGCTGACTATGAAGTGACAACGATCTAGGCTGTGTGTTGCGGTTAGCGGTCATAATATGAAGGTTTGGCTTGGAAAGGTGTTTTTGCCTTGTCACAGACAGCTGATGTGTTATGCACTGAAGTCCAGAAGGGAAGGGAAAAGGTGAAAGGAGGAGAGTGGGTAGATAGATGCGAGAAGGAATTATATGTACAACAAGCTGTTTGTATGTGGCTGCTATGAAAGTTATCTGTGTTTACGTGTGATCAGGGGTGTATTCATTGCACCAATTCTGTTGAAAAAGATTTCTTAAAAGGGAAGCAAACGAATAGAAACTTTTGTTGGCAACTGTTGGACTAAAGATTAAACACTAGATCAGCTTGATGCAGCCAAGACTGTGCAAGGCGGTATGGAATATGTCACGGTCGGTCACCTTGATTACTCAAAATTCTCTTGATCTGTGCACCTACGTTGTAAACTTTCATTAATAGGCTAGGTTGTAGCAACCTCATGATGGGTATAGGGACAATTTGAGTATCATGTAGTAGCCTAAACCTATCGATGGTACATTGAACTGGGTGAATGGAATATGAATGACAGTCATCTAATACGCTGTGATAGAAATAAGGCCATGTTCATTAAAAAATAATAAAAATCATCCTCCCTCATCTTAAACGGCCCCAACCGCCACTGATGCTGACAGTTGGTGGCACAGGATATCCTAGTAATTGAGTCAGAGGAGGAAGACGGTTTTATGGAGAATTATTATTATTTATTTTTTATATTTTTTTTTAGGTATTTCAGGGCAGAGCAACAGAGCAGGGCAACAGAGCAGGGCAGCAGAGCAGGGCAGCAGAGCAGGGCAGCAGAGCAGGGCAACAGAGCAGGACAACAGAGCAGGACAAACAGAGCAGGACAACAGAGCAGGGCAGCAGAGCAGGGCAACAGAGCAGGGCAACAGAGCAGGACAACAGAGCAGGACAACAGAGCAGGACAACAGAGCAGGACAACAGAGCAGGACAACAGAGCAGGGCAACAGAGCAGGGCAACAGAGCAGGGCAACAGAGCAGGACAACAGAGCCAGAGCAGGACAACCAAAACAGGGGACCATTGGCTCACCCAGCAGGAATTTACAGGACAAAACAGAGCAGGGCAACAGAGCAGGGCAGGGCAACAGAGCAGGGCAGCAACAGAGCAGGGCAACAGAGCAGGGCAACAGAGCAGGACAACAGCAGCAGGGCAAGCAGGCAACAGAGCAGCAACAGAGCAGGCAACAGAGCAGGGCAACAGAGCAGGGCAAGGACAACAGCAGGACAACAGAGCAGGGCAACAGAGCAGGACAACAGAGCAGGGCAACAGAGCAGGGCAACAGAGCAGGGCAACAGAGCAGGGCAACAGAGCAGGGCAACAGAGCAGGACAACAGAGCAGGACAACAGAGCAGGCAGAGCAGGGCAACAGAGCAGGGCAACAGAGCAGGGCAACAGAGCAGGGCAGCAGAGCAGGGCAACAGAGCAGGGCAACAGAGCAGGACAACAGAGCAGGACAACAGAGCAGGGCAGCAGAGCAGGGCAACAGAGCAGGACAACAGAGCAGGGCAACAGAGCAGGGCAGCAGAGCAGGGCAACAGAGCAGGACAACAGAGCAGGGCAACAGAGCAGGACAACAGAGCAGGACAACAGAGCAGGACAACAGAGCAGGGCAACAGAGCAGGACAACAGAGCAGGACAACAGAGCAGGACAACAGAGCAGGGCAGCAGAGCAGGGCAGCAGAGCAGGGCAGCAGAGCAGGGCAACAGAGCAGGACAACAGAGCAGGACAACAGAGCAGGACAACAGAGCAGACAGAGCAGGACAACAGAGCAGGACAACAGAGCAGGACAACAGAGCAGGGCAACAGAGCAGACAGAGCAGGACAACAGAGCAGGGCAACAGAGCAGACAGAGCAGGACAACAGAGCAGGACAACAGAGCAGGACAACAGAGCAGGACAACAGAGCAGGACAACAGAGCAGGACAACAGAGCAGGGCAACAGAGCAGACAGAGCAGGACAACAGAGCAGGACAACAGAGCAGGACAACAGAGCAGGACAACAGCAGGGCAACAGCAGGACAACAGAGCAGGACAACAGAGCAGGACAACAGAGCAGGACAGCAGAGCAGAGGGCAACAGAGCAGGACAACAGCAGGACAACAGAGCAGGGACAACAGAGCAGGACAACAGAGGACAACAGAGGGCAACAGAGCAGGACAACAGGGCAGGGCAACAGAGCAGGGCAATAGAGCAGGACAATAGAGCAGGGCAACAGAGCAGGACAACAGGGCAGGACAACAGGGCAGGGCAACAGAGCAGGGCAACAGAGCAGGGCAACAGAGCAGGGCAACAGAGCAGGGCAACAGAGCAGGGCAACAGAGCAGGGCAACAGAGCAGGGCAACAGAGCAGGGCAACAGAGCAGGGCAACAGAGCAGGGCAACAGAGCAGGGCAACAGAGCAGGAAAAACACTTACTGTAGTATAGTACAGGTGTGTTTACCTATCACATTAATCACTGACTAGGTTGAGCCAGTTAATTAAGAGAGAAAAACAGGACAAATGGTGTCTTCACTGTGAGAAGAAATATGAGACCCCTAAAGGTCGCATGTTAACTACTATAAAACACATCAAAGAAGAACATGTACAGTCAGACTTCTCATGGAGAAAGTTCAAATCCTGAGAGTTTGGAAAAACAATGTTCTGTTTGAACTCACCGTTGGTCTAAATGACTAAATATCTAAATCGCAGAAAATTGCGACTAACAGCTAATAGGATCCAAATAAACAACACTAGTGAAATACAGCCGTATAAAAAATATAGATTCGTTAGAGAGACGTTGCTAGTTCAGTGGTCCCAGCTCAATAATCTGCCCGGTGACCAGGTGAACATTCCAACGGAGGGAGGGGACCTAGCCGTTATGACATCAATAGGGGTCCTCACGTCAGTGACAGGGGGCACAGCCGGGGAAAGCTAGGTAAATCAACCCTCAACTATTCAGTCAGCCCCGTAGAAAAACAGCTACTTAATTACCACACCATCAATCCATCTAAGTACAGGCAGGTAAATAGGAACAGCTGCCTCAGAGTGGAGCGATGTCTGTGACCTTGTGTCTGTCTGTGGTTTCTGATTCTGCTGCAATCAGAATGAGAGTCCCTCGTGGTCTGGACTGTCCTAACGCACCTTGTCATTACCCTGTAAATCTAGTTGGCTGTGTCTATGTTACCAGAGCGGGAGGGGTAGGACTCTTAAATAGTAGTTGTTAACGTGCAAAGAGAAGAATGCTGTTTTGCAACAACTCTTACAAACTATGGTTTGATAGCAATAAAAAAAACACGAAAGGATTGTGTATCAGTATAGGCTTTGAACCTCTATATGACTCTAAGAGCAGATGCATCTTCTGTTGTAAATCCATTTCATCTGTAGAATTTAATTTGCATAACTGTTTTAATCTGTGTCACATTTTGGTCTTCATCCTTAGCATGTTATTAAGAGGAGCTAGACAACTTACTTATTGACCCTTGACCTGAGTAGCTGACACAAATTCAAAACACTCAGGTCTTAGACATTGTCAAGAGATATAAGATAACTATCTTATAAATGCACAGCTGTGTGCATGCTCGCTGCCCCGTGCCTCTTGCTGACTTCTATCTCAATAGGACTCACCTGAATAGAAAATGAATAGAATAAAACTACTTTTGTAAATTTTCAAGTAGATAACTATCGTCTTAACCTTGCAGGCTGGAACAGAAGTGGTAGATCAGTGAAAACAATGGGAGAAATTAGTGAGTTTTTATAGCCTTGTTAAAGAGATTACTGATCAAACGAACCTCTTACAGCTGCCTTGCTCAATCCAAGCCTCCAAAAAAGAACAAAAAATAGAAAAGGGAATCACTTAATCCTTTTGTTTTCCTCTCCACTCGTCTGTAAGGTCAGTATCCACCGGTGTCTGGGGGGAAAAAACCCTCCCTTCCAGCCTTGAAGTCCGAGTTCCACGTCTAAGAGAGTAATGACAGGGGAGAGAGACTCAACTTTCCCCCTTTTTCTTCCCTTCTTTCTTGTCCGCTCGTCTTCTATCCCCCTTGAACCTGGAGGCGAGGTGCGTGCCTGTGTGTACGCCTGACTGTCAGTCTTAATGACAGAGAGAGAGAGAGACGGGAAAGAGAACCAGCGAGTTTGTGTGTTTGCTGAGATTTGATCCCTCCTCTAATTTGCACCCACTCTCTCTCTCTCTCTCCAGTTTAGGTAAGTAGCTAACAGTAAGGGTAACTCCCTCACCCTCTCTCGTCCCCTGGTGTTTAATGCTCAAAGCTCCACACCTCTGAGTGTGTTAGGCCCCCTCCCGGCTACATTCCTCCCAGGCTGGGCTTACCTGTGTGGGCTTGAGCCTGGGAGTGTCAGAGAACAGAACACTGCCTGGAGGTTATGTGAAACAGTCACATGAACACAAAGACCTGGAGTTCTGTACTACAGTTTCACAACTCCAGTCCTCCAGTACCCCAACAGTGATTCCCAGCTCCAGTCCTCCAGTACCCCAACAGTGATTCCCAGCTCCAGTCCTCCAGTACCCCAACAGTGGTTCCCAGCCGCAGTCCTCCAGTACCCCAACAGTAGTTCCCAGCTCCAGTCATCCAGTACCCCAACAGTGATTCCCAGCTCCAGTCCTCCAGTACCCCAACAGTGGTTCCCAGCTCCAGTCCTCCAGTACCCCAACAGTGGTTCCCAGCTCCAGTCCTCCAGTACCTCAACAGTGGTTCCCAGCTCCAGTCATCCAGTACCCCAACAGTAGTTCCCAGCTCCAGTCCTCCAGTACCTCAACAGTGGTTCCCAGCTCCAGTCATCCAGTACCCCAACAGTAGTTCCCAGCTCCAGTCATCCAGTACCCCAACAGTGATTCCCAGCTCCAGTCCTCCAGTACCCCAACAGTGGTTCCCAGCTCCAGTCCTCCAGTACCCCAACAGTGGTTCCCAGCTCCAGTCATCTAGTACCCCAACAGTGATTCCCAGCTCCAGTCCTCCAGTACCTCAACAGTGGTTCCCAGCTCCAGTCATCCAGTACCCCAACAGTGATTCCCAGCTCCAGTCCTCCAGTACCTCAACAGTGGTTCCCAGCTCCAGTCATCCAGTACCCCAACAGTAGTTCCCAGCTCCAGTCCTCCAGTACCCCAACAGTGATTCCCAGCTCCAGTCATCCAGTACCCCAACAGTGGTTCCCAGCTCCAGTCCTCCAGTACCCCAACAGTGGTTCCCAGCTCCAGTCCTCCAGTACCCCAACAGTGGTTCCCAGCTCCAATCCTCCCGTACCCCAACAGTGGTTCCCAGCTCCAGTCCTCCAGTACCCCAACAGTGCTTCCCAGCTCCAGTCCTCCAGTCCCCACATCAGCACATATTTTTGTTACAGCCCCAAACAAGAGCACCTGATTCAACTTGTCAGGTAATCATCAAGCCCTCAATGAGTTGAATCAGGTATGTTTGTCCAGGGCTACAACACACGTGTGTTCTGTTGAGAGGACTGGAGGACTGGAGTTATAACACTGTTGGGGTACTAGAGGACTGGAGTTATAAACACTGTTGGGGTACTGGAGGACTGGAGTTATAAACACTGTTGGGATACTGGAGGACTGGAGTTATAAACACTGTTGGGATACTGGAGGACTGGAGTTATAAACACTGTTGGGGGTACTAGAGGACCAGAGTTATAAACACTGTTGGGGGTACTAGAGGACTGGAGTTATAAACACTGTTGGGGGTACTAGAGGACTGGAGTTATAAACACTGTTGGGGGTACTAGAGGACTGGAGTTATAAACACTGTTGGGGTACACTGGAGTTATAAACACTGTTGGGGTACTATACAGAGTTATAAACATGTACTTGGAGTTATAAACACTGTTGGAATACTGTATATGTTATATGACACTGTTACTGTATATGTAAATAGACACTGTGGAGTTATAAACACTGGAATACAGTATAAGGAGTTTAAAAACACTGTGTATTAAAGAAGTTAAATAAACAGTTGCATGCAGTTGACACCACACTGTGGAATGGACACTGTATACTGTAAATATGACACTGTGGAATACTGTATCTGTAAATATGACACTGTGGAATACAGTATATGTAAATATGACACTGTGGAATACTGTATATGTAAATATGACACTGTGGAATACAGTATATGTAAATATGACACTGTGGAATACAGTATATGTAAATATGACACTGTGGAATACAGTATATGTAAATATGACACTGTGGAATACAGTATATGTAAATATGACACTGTGGAATACAGTATATGTAAATATGACACTGTGGAATACTGTATCTGTAAATATGACACTGTGGAATACTGTATCTGTAAATATGACACTGTGGAATACTGTATCTGTAAATATGACACTGTGGAATACTGTATATGTAAATATGACACTGTGGAATACTGTATATGTAAATATGACACTGTGGAATACTGTATATATAAATATGACACTGTGGAATACAGTATATGTAAATATGAGACTGTGGAATACAGTATATGTAAATATGACCACAATATATTGTATTACCAACAGCTCTATTGAAAAGAGCTACATACATGAACTCTGCATCTGTTACTGTTCACCTTGGAGGGGATATGACCTCTGCCCCGACCAGACCAGCTGTTTAAGGTTACACAACTCCTGTGGCTAGACCTGCTCTTACTGGAGAAACCCACTGTCCAGTGTCCACACACAGCCCAGGAGACCCAGGTCAAGACTAAGGCAGTATATCTATGGGTTCTTAAGACTCAGGAGACCGAGACTCTCTGGTCCACAGAGGACTGAACACACGTCAAACAGGCTTATTCAGCAACCAGAGAGAACAGGAGCTCAACAGTACCTCAAAACTCCTGTCCCTGCTCGTACTGTATCCAGACCTTTGACTGGCATACGATGACTCAGATGTGATAAAATAGCCTTCTCCTCCCCAACTGACTGTTTGGAAAGGGCATAATTTAAACAGAACACAATCCTGCCGATATAAACCACATTTGGGACTGACAATGGTTTAGTTATCTCCAGAGGAATAGATATGTTGCAAAACACCCTCCCTTCCCTGGCTTTTGCCAATGTTGCCAATCCAAACATCACTTTGCCTTGGTTCTTGATTGAGGGAGAGGCAGGGAGTTCTAGGGTGTTGCTTGCATCTAACTTTTGTTTTGCCGCAAAAGGTTCTACTGTCGACAACAGTATGAGAGGCGGGTGTACTTAACCTTGAACATTACCGGTAAAACATTCACACAAAAAGTATTTACTACAATCCAGTACACCTACTACTTTCAGGTGTTGTACGAACCATCTTGACATGAAGATTAGACCGACTATCACAATGCACCGGCAAAGAAACGTAGCAGACCTACTAGAGGCCTGTTGTCTAGAAACAGAGGAGACCTACTAGAGGCCTGTTGTATAGAAACAGAGGAGACCTACTAGAGGCCTGTTGTATAGAAACAGAGGAGACCTACTAGAGGCCTGTTGTTCAGAAACAGAGGAGACCTACTAGAGGCCTGTTATATAGAAACAGAGGAGACCTACTAGAGGCCTGTTATATAGAAACAGAGGAGACCTACTAGAGGCCTGTTGTATAGAAACAGAGGAGACCTACTAGAGGCCTGTTGTATAGAAACAGAGGAGACCTACTAGAGGCCTGTTATATAGAAACAGAGGAGACCTACTAGAGGCCTGTTATATAGAAACAGAGGAGACCTACTAGAGGCCTGTTGTATAGAAACAGAGGAGACCTACTAGAGGCCTGTTGTATAGAAACAGAGGAGACCTACTAGAGGCCTGTTATATAGAAACAGAGGAGACCTACTAGAGGCCTGTTGTATAGAAACAGAGGAGACCTACTAGAGGCCTGTTGTTCAGAAACAGAGGAGACCTACTAGAGGCCTGTTGTATAGAAACAGAGGAGACCTACTAGAGGCCTGTTGTTCAGAAACAGAGGAGACCTACTAGAGGCCTGTTGTATAGAAACAGAGGAGACCTACTAGAGGCCTGTTGTATAGAAACAGAGGAGACCTACTAGAGGCCTGTTATATAGAAACAGAGGAGACCTACTAGAGGCCTGTTGTATAGAAACAGAGGAGACCTACTAGAGGCCTGTTATATAGAAACAGAGGAGACCTACTAGAGGCCTGTTGTTCAGAAACAGAGGAGACCTACTAGAGGCCTGTTGTATAGAAACAGAGGAGACCTACTAGAGGCCTGTTGTTAGAAACAGAGGAGACCTACTAGAGGCCTGTTGTATAGAAACAGAAACAGAGGAGACCTACTAGAGGCCTGTTGTATAGAAACAGAGGAGACCTACTAGAGGCCTGTTGTTCAGAAACAGAGGAGACCTACTAGAGGCCTGTTGTTCAGAAACAGAGGAGACCTACTAGAGGCCTGTTATATAGAAACAGAGGAGACCTACTAGAGGCCTGTTGTATAGAAACAGAGGAGACCTACTAGAGAAACAGAGGAGACCTACTAGAGGCCTGTTGTATAGAAACAGAGGAGACCTACTAGAGGCCTGTTATATAGAAACAGAGGAGACCTACTAGAGGCCTGTTGTATAGAAACAGAGGAGACCTACTAGAGGCCTGTTATATAGAAACAGAGGAGACCTACTAGAGGCCTGTTGTATAGAAACAGAGGAGACCTACTAGAGGCCTGTTGTATAGAAACAGAGGAGACCTACTAGAGGCCTGTTGTATAGAAACAGAGGAGACCTACTAGAGGCCTGTTGTATAGAAACAGAGGAGACCTACTAGAGGCCTGTTGTATAGAAACAGAGGAGACCTACTAGAGGCCTGTTATATAGAAACAGAGGAGACCTACTAGAGGCCTGTTGTATAGAAACAGAGGAGACCTACTAGAGGCCTGTTGTATAGAAACAGAGGAGACCTACTAGAGGCCTGTTATATAGAAACAGAGGCCTGTTGTATAGAGACCTACTAGAGGCCTGTTATATAGAAACAGAGGAGACCTACTAGAGGCCTGTTGTATAGAAACAGAGGAGACCTACTAGAGGCCTGTTGTATAGAAACAGAGGAGACCTACTAGAGGCCTGTTGTATAGAAACAGAGGAGACCTACTAGAGGCCTGTTGAGGCCTGTTGTATAGAAACAGAGGAGACCTACTAGAGGCCTGTTGTATAGAAACAGAGGAGACCTACTAGAGGCCTGTTGTTAGAAACAGAGGAGACCTACTAGAGGCCTGTTGTATAGAAACAGAGGAGACCTACTAGAGGCCTGTTAGATATAGAAACAGAGGAGACCTACTAGAGGCCTGTTATATAGAAACAGAGGAGACCTACTAGAGGCCTGTTGTATAGAAACAGAGGAGACCTACTAGAGGCCTGTTGTATAGAAACAGAGGAGACCTACTAGAGGCCTGTTGTTCAGAAACAGAGGAGACCTACTAGAGGCCTGTTGTTAGAGGCCAGAAACAGAGGAGACCTACTAGAGGCCTGTTGTATAGAAACAGAGGAGACCTACTAGAGGCCTGTTGTATAGAAACAGAGGAGACCTACTAGAGGCCTGTTATATAGAAACAGAGGAGACCTACTAGAGGCCTGTTGTATAGAAACAGAGGAGACCTACTAGAGGCCTGTTATATAGAAACAGAGGAGACCTACTAGAGGCCTGTTGTATAGAAACAGAGGAGACCTACTAGAGGCCTGTTGTATAGAAACAGAGGAGACCTACTAGAGGCCTGTTGTTCAGAAACAGAGGAGACCTACTAGAGGCCTGTTATATAGAAACAGAGGAGACCTACTAGAGGCCTGTTATATAGAAACAGAGGAGACCTACTAGAGGCCTGTTGTATAGAAACAGAGGAGACCTACTAGAGGCCTGTTGTATAGAAACAGAGGAGACCTACTAGAGGCCTGTTGTTCAGAAACAGAGGAGACCTACTAGAGGCCTGTTGTATAGAAACAGAGGAGACCTACTAGAGGCCTGTTGTATAGAAACAGAGGAGACCTACTAGAGGCCTGTTGTATAGAAACAGAGGAGACCTACTAGAGGCCTGTTGTTCAGAAACAGAGGAGACCTACTAGAGGCCTGTTGTATAGAAACAGAGGAGACCTACTAGAGGCCTGTTGTATAGAAACAGAGGAGACCTACTAGAGGCCTGTTGTATAGAAACAGAGGAGACCTACTAGAGGCCTGTTGTATAGAAACAGAGGAGACCTACTAGAGGCCTGTTATATAGAAACAGAGGAGACCTACTAGAGGCCTGTTGTATAGAAACAGAGGAGACCTACTAGAGGCCTGTTATATAGAAACAGAGGAGACCTACTAGAGGCCTGTTGTATAGAAACAGAGGAGACCTACTAGAGGCTGTTATATAGAAACAGAGGAGACCTACTAGAGGCCTGTATATAGAAACAGAGGAGACCTACTAGAGGCCTGTTGTATAGAAACAGAGGAGACCTACTAGAGGCCTGTTGTATAGAAACAGAGGAGACCTACTAGAGGCCTGTTATATAGAAACAGAGGAGACCTACTAGAGGCCTGTTATATAGAAACAGAGGAGACCTACTAGAGGCCTGTTGTATAGAAACAGAGGAGACCTACTAGAGGCCTGTTGTATAGAAACAGAGGAGACCTACTAGAGGCCTGTTATATAGAAACAGAGGAGACCTACTAGAGGCCTGTTGTATAGAAACAGAGGAGACCTACTAGAGGCCTGTTATATAGAAACAGAGGAGACCTACTAGAGGCCTGTTATATAGAAACAGAGGAGACCTACTAGAGGCCTGTTGTATAGAAACAGAGGAGACCTACTAGAGGCCTGTTGTTCAGAAACAGAGGAGACCTACTAGAGGCCTGTTGTATAGAAACAGAGGAGACCTACTAGAGGCCTGTTATATAGAAACAGAGGAGACCTACTAGAGGCCTGTTGTATAGAAACAGAGGAGACCTACTAGAGGCCTGTTGTATAGAAACAGAGGAGACCTACTAGAGGCCTGTTGTTCAGAAACAGAGGAGACCTACTAGAGGCCTGTTGTATAGAAACTAGAGGCCTGGTATAGAAACCTACTAGAGGCCTGTTGTATAGAAACAGAGGAGACCTACTAGAGGCCTGTTGTATAGAAACAGAGGAGACCTACTAGAGGCCTGTTGTATAGAAACAGAGGAGACCTACTAGAGGCCTGTTGTATAGAAACAGAGGAGACCTACTAGAGGCCTGTTGTATAGAAACAGAGGAGACCTACTAGAGGCCTGTTATATAGAAACAGAGGAGACCTACTAGAGGCCTGTTATATAGAAACAGAGGAGACCTACTAGAGGCCTGTTGTTCAGAAACAGAGGAGACCTACTAGAGGCCTGTTATATAGAAACAGAGGAGACCTACTAGAGGCCTGTTGTATAGAAACAGAGGAGACCTACTAGAGGCCTAGAGGCCTGTTGTTAGAGGCCAGAAACAGAGGAGACCTACTAGAGGCCTGTTGTTAGAAACAGAGGAGACCTACTAGAGGCCTGTTGTATAGAAACAGAGGAGACCTACTAGAGGCCTGTTATATAGAAACAGAGGAGACCTACTAGAGGCATGTTATATAGAAACAGAGGAGACCTACTAGAGGCATGTTGTATAGAAACAGAGGAGACCTACTAGAGGCCTGTTGTATAGAAACAGAGGAGACCTACTAGAGGCCTGTTGTATAGAAACAGAGGAGACCTACTAGAGGCCTGTTATATAGAAACAGAGGAGACCTACTAGAGGCCTGTTATATAGAAACAGAGGGGACCTACTAGAGGCCTGTTGTATAGAAACAGAGGAGACCTACTAGAGGCATGTTGTACAGAAACAGAGGAGACCTACTAGAGGCCTGTTGTATAGAAACAGAGGAGACCTACTAGAGGCATGTTGTACAGGGCCACATGACAAGCCATTCAAGCCAATCTGACTTAACAAAGAATTTGATATAGGGATGTTGGTATAGTTAGAGTCAGCCAGGCAACCTAACCCAACGACCTGTAACCTCTAAAGAGTTTTAAACAACTCTATAAAAGCATGCGACGTTGAATGCCAAACAAACATCACAAAGCAATACGTTTTAATATATACACTAATTGTATCTCAGTTCTCAGAGAGATTCCTAACCAACACACATTTGGAGCTGGTTCTAAAACGCTATGCGACACCCGTGTTCTGACAGTCCAGGTTGTTGAAATGACCGCTGCGGCTGGTACTCCCAATGGCAACCATTTAGACTGACCAATGACTGGGGCGATGCATAGCCGCGGGAAGGTGTTGCGATTTGTTTCCCCCCAACGCTGAAAATAGTTGTGGAATATAGAAATAAATCAAATCAAATGTATTTGTCACATACACATACTTATTACTCCATGTGTAACTCTGTGTTGTTGTTTGTGTCGAACTGCTTTGCTTTATCTTGGCCAGGTCGCAGTTGTAAATGAGAACTTGTTCTCAACTTGCCAACCTGGTTAAATAAAGGTTAAAAAAAAAAGATTTAAAAAAAAAATACTTGCTTGATATGTTTTCCAGTTTCTTTAAATACTTTTCAAAGGCAACTTATTGTCTAGGTGAAAAATAAAATGGTCTATTCATTCATTTTCCATTTTAGTAGACACTCTTATCCAGAGCAACTGAGTGGAGACATTTTCAGACTGGTCCCCAGTGGGAATCGAACTCAAAACCCTAGCATTGCAAGCACCGTGCTCAACCAACTGAGCCACATTACCATTTGATGTCTCAATGTACTCAATTACTTGTATTGGTCATTGTTTATCTTCATGGTGAGAGAAAGTCTACAGGTACAAACCTATATGACCAGCCTATGTACAATACAGTCGTGTACATTTACATTAAGTGGTTTGTAAGGATGGTAAATCAATTCTGCACAAAAAAAGTGGTTGTTTTTTCCATGTTATTTGATCACGAAAACGATTTAATTTGATGTGGATGTGTTGTATCTTTGTCCATAACTTTGCACCTTTTTGGGGTGAATGTTTGAGGACAGGGTTTTGTTCTTTCTGGATTCGGTCAACACAAGGTAGGTAGTTCGTTGCAGACGGTAGGTGGTGGCCTCCCGGATACTCGTGACGTTGACAGGCTTCAGCGACATTTAGCCTAAGATATTTCACTAAATCCAGTCAAAATGTCAGTGCATATACAAAATGTACAAGTTTTGAGCTTTTTGGACATTTTCCCCAACCGATTCTTCCCAAATTCAACTCGCGCGCTTTGTTCAACACAGTGTCCAGTGCCAAACTCGGATTTCCATGATAAAAGAGACCATTCTGTATAGTCTTTGTGCAGCTCTTTTCTATAACACGGGTATAAACACAGCCAATGAGACATATGGCCTGTTTCTCAGGGGAGTGGGATACCAATTCATGAAGACATAGCCTAGGCTACATAAGTGCTTGGTGTTTCAGAACATTTTGTCCAAATATGTTAGACTTCAGTAAACTAACCTACAATTAATTCAGGCTATCTAGCTTTAAAAAAAAAAAAGAATATCAAACTTTCACCAAGGGTAATGTTTTAGACAACTGGACTTCTTATTCACCGAGTACATGGAGTCGACCCTGTGTCAGTGTACCAGATGGAAGGTCTGTTGTGTTGAGGAAAAGGTTTATGCCTGTTCAGCACTTTAATAGCTGTACACTGGGTGTGTCTCTGACTCACCTGGGTGCAGAAAAACACACACACACACACACACACACACGATTCCAAGGACAGGCCCAGATCAGCAAAAATAGTTTGTGCGAGTGTGTACTGGGTAGGGCTGCTATGCTGAAGCTACAGATGAAATGCAGCCGGCAGGCATGTATCTCAGCATACTGCCATGAAAACAGAACTAAACCAAACAACACAGGGAGAGAAAGAGACCCCCCCCACCCCCACAAACAACAGTACTGACATAACAGGGAGAGGGGGACAGATAGAGGAAAGTAGTTGAAACCGATTTTGCACAAGCAGAATAACGATGTATTACATAATGAACCTCACACTGTTCCTAGTTCTCCACTCATCTGGTTTTAGAGTTCAGGAGTATCTCAGGGAGCTGGGTCAGCCGTGGTGGGATGGGATGGTAATCCAGGAGAGCATGTCGGTGGCTCTGAACTACAGCTGACAGACAGACGTCTTCGATGTTCTTAGCGGACATTCCCGAGACGGAGAAATATCTGGGTGGTGGGCCCCATCGCATCTAACAAGCTGAAAAACACAAGAACCCCCAGTCTATATTCACATGAAATAAAATGTTTGTTCAATTACAATGTCTCGAGATTTGTCTGAAAATGCCATGACAGGGAACCTTGGACGTGTCCTCATTCTCTTTCATGGCTTCCTTTCCTTAATCCCCACTGATAGGTGAAAGGTATGGATGGGTTACCACCACATTGGCTTTTGATCTTTACAAAAAAACGTAAGCCCTCTTCACTCATCAAAAGACAAACCAGCCACTTGTGACAACTTCAATACACGGATAAAGGATATGGTTAAGGCTTACAAGTACTCAAATCTAATGGTGATCTGGGGGATCTGTAGAGGGTAGGCTGATCCTAGATCTGTGCCTTAGTGCAACTTTAACTGAAACGGTACGTACTCTAGTGAACGACTCTTCTGAACTATGACCTCGGGCCGCTGTGCTTCACTGCGGAATGAGGCGGTGTTTTATCGTTTCTGCTGGATGGAACGCAGATGGAGAGATAGAGGGATTACAAGACAGGGAAGAAGGGAAAGATGGGTGTAAATCACAACGTGCACCTGGACACATACCTAGTGGCTAGAGAGAGAGAGAGAAGGGTGTAAATCACAACATGCACCTGGACACATATCTAGTGGCTAGAGAGAGAGAGAGAAGGGTGTAAATCACAACATGCACCTGGACACATATCTAGTGGCTAGAGAGAGAGAGAGAAGGGTGTAAATCACAACATGCACCTGGACACATATCTAGTGGCTAGAGAGAGAGAGAAGGGTGTAAATCCCAACATGCACCTGGACACATACCTAGTGGCTAGAGAGAGAGAGAGAAGGGTGTAAATCCCAACATGCACCTGGAAACATACCTAGTGGCTAGAGAGAGAGAGAAGGGTGTAAATCACAACATGCACCTGGACACATACCTAGTGGCCAGAGAGAGAGAGAGAAGGGTGTAAATCACAACATGCACCTGGACACATACCTAGTGGCTAGAGAGAGAGAGAAGGGTGTAAATCACAACATGCACCTGGACACATACCTAGTGGCCAGAGAGAGAGAGAGATGAGAAGTGGCTAGAGAGAGAAGAGAAGGGTGTAAATCACAACATGCACCTGGACACATATCTAGTGGCTAGAGAGAGAGAGAGAAGGGTGTAAATCACAACATGCACCTGGACACATATCTAGTGGCTAGAGAGAGAGAGAGAAGGGTGTAAATCCCAACATGCACCTGGACACATACCTAGTGGCTAGAGAGAGAGAGAGAAGGGTGTAAATCCCAACATGCACCTGGAAACATACCTAGTGGCTAGAGAGAGAGAGAAGGGTGTAAATCCCAACATGCACCTGGACACATACCTAGTGGCCAGAGAGAGAGAGAGAAGGGTGTAAATCCCAACATGCACCTGGACACATATCTAGTGGCCAGAGAGAGAGAGAGAAGGGTGTAAATCACAACATGCACCTGGACACATACCTAGTGGCCAGAGAGAGAGAGAGAAGGGTGTAAATCACAACATGCACCTGGACACATACCTAGTGGCTAGAGAGAGAGAAGGGTGTAAATCACAACATGCACCTGGACACATACCTAGTGGCCAGAGAGAGAGAGAAGGGTGTAAATCCCAACATGCACCTGGACACATATCTAGTGGCCAGAGAGAGAGAGAGAAGGGTGTAAATCCCAACATGCACCTGGACACATACCTAGTGGCCAGAGAGAGAGAGAGAAGGGTGTAAATCACAACATGCACCTGGACACATACCTAGTGGCTAGAGAGAGAGAAGGGTGTAAATCACAACATGCACCTGGACACATACCTAGTGGCCAGAGAGAGAGAGAGAAGGGTGTAAATCCCAACATGCACCTGGACACATACCTAGTGGCCAGAGAGAGAGAGAGAAGGGTGTAAATCCCAACATGCACCTGGACACATACCTAGTGGCCAGAGAGAGAGAGAAGGGTGTAAATCACAACATGCACCTGGACACATACCTAGTGGCCAGAGAGAGAGAGAGAAGGGTGTAAATCACAACATGCACCTGGACACATACCTAGTGGCTAGAGAGAGAGAGAAGGGTGTAAATCACAACATGCACCTGGACACATACCTAGTGGCCAGAGAGAGAGAGAGAGAGAGAAGGGTGTAAATCCCAACATGCACCTGGACACATACCTAGTGGCCAGAGAGAGAGAGAGAAGGGTGTAAATCACAACATGCACCTGGACACATACCTAGTGGCTAGAGAGAGAGAGAAGGGTGTAAATCACAACATGCACCTGGACACATACCTAGTGGCCAGAGAGAGAGAGAAGGGTGTAAATCCCAACATGCACCTGGACACATATCTAGTGGCCAGAGAGAGAGAGAGAAGGGTGTAAATCCCAACATGCACCTGGACACATACCTAGTGGCCAGAGAGAGAGAGAGAAGGGTGTAAATCACAACATGCACCTGGACACATACCTAGTGGCTAGAGAGAGAGAAGGGTGTAAATCACAACATACACCTGGACACATACCTAGTGGCTAGAGAGAGAGAGAGGGTGTAAATCACAACATGGACACATACCTAGTGTAAATCACAACATGCACCTGGACACATACCTAGTGGCCAGAGAGAGAGAGAGAGAGAAGGGTGTAAATCCCAACATGCACCTGGACACATACCTAGTGGCCAGAGAGAGAGAGAGAAGGGTGTAAATCACAACATGCACCTGGACACATACCTAGTGGCTAGAGAGAGAGAGAAGGGTGTAAATCACAACATGCACCTGGACACATACCTAGTGGCCAGAGAGAGAGAGAGAGAAGGGTGTAAATCACAAAATGCACCTGGACACATACCTAGTGGCCAGAGAGAGAGAGAGAGAGAGAGAGAGAGAAGGGTGTAAATCACAACATGCACCTGGACACATACCTAGTGGCCAGAGAGAGAGAGAGAAGGGTGTAAATCACAACATGCACCTGGACACATACCTAGTGGCCAGAGAGAGAGAGAAGGGTGGAAAGGAGAGGAAAAGAGAGCGAGTTCACTTTTTATAGTTTTTTTTTTTTAATTATCCATTTCACTTGCTTTGGCGATGTAAACATGTGTTTCCCATGACAACAAAGCCCCTTAAATTGAACTGAGTGAGATTGATTGAGTGAGTGAGAGGAGACAGGAATTCCTCCAGACAGATTCAGGCCAGTGGCTGAAGTCAATAGTACTGGAACACAAACACAAAACAATCCCTTCATTTCTGGACAGAACTTTCAAAATATTTATCCAGAGAACAGTATGAAAATAAATATGATAAAAAAAAATACTATTATCTTACAGTATGTATGAAAGACAGATGCTATTGAAGCCAAGACAAGTGTACAAGAACGGACGCCGATTGAAAAGGCAGTATGACGTTTGTTTTATTGATCATACCATCATCAGCAGAAATATATATGTACATTTGTAAAAAAAAAATAAAAAAAAGATTCCTCCTAACCTTCCAATAGGCCATTTAAAATAAAATGAAATGAGGCGAGGAACATTGATGCAAATATCCATAGTCTGAGTATTCCTCTTTCATCTTCACTAGACCACATTCCAGTACATGGTCAAAACACAGCCCAGATATAATACAAATATATACGTTACCATAACAGGTGGGTAGAAACCTCTTTACTGGAGGATGGGAAGCGAGAGACTAACTCTTCGAGTTTCAGACATGAGACGAGTAACTTACGCCATAACTAGGTTACTTCCTAGGTAGGATGGTTTTCCAACAGACAGTCTTTAGCTAACATCTAAACCCAGTTTCTTGCTGACAAACACAAAACAGATCAATGCATAACTTCAACAGAGTGCTGACTGGAGAGCTGGATGAAAGAGGAATCTCACATTGATATAAATAAATCTCAAGTCAGGATGGAGTCCATTGACCATATCCTGTCGATCAAACATCCCAGAAACAGAAGGAGAGATGCAGAAGTCTTGTATGGCTGATGATGAATATGGAAATGTTCTGTATTGTCGGGAAGACATTATCTCTGAAACAATACAGTCACACAGGACCATACACCCCAACACACGTTCTCATCCATCCATCCATCCTCTCTTCTATCCTCTCATCCATCCATCCATCCTCTCTTCTATCCTCTCATCCATCCATCCATCCTCTCTTCTATCCTCTCATCCATCCATCCTCTCATCCATCCATCCATCCATCCATCCTCTTCTATCCTCTCATCCATCCATCCATCCTCTCTTCTATCCTCTCATCCATCCATCCATCCATCCTCTCTTCTATCCTCCCATCCATCCATCCTCTCTTCTATCCTCTCATCCATCCATCCTCTCTTCTATCCTCTCATCCATCCAAAAACACACACTTCCTCCCTGTTCACTGCTTGGCTTTCTTCAGGATGGTGCCTCATCCGGCATCCATCCTCTCTTCTATTACAGTGGTCTTGGTTCCATCCTGGCGGTGGTCTCATCCATCCATGCTCTCTCATCTCAGACAACCGCTGGCAGGGTCTATCCGTCATCCAGTCCATCCAGCAGGGCGGGCTCCATCCATGGGCCAGGGTCACGGGCACTCGCAGAGTCCCATCGGCAGAGATTACAGTGGTCTTTACTCTTCCTCTTCTGAGCTTCTGGTGAGTGAGGGAGAGAGAGGACTGGTGAGAAAGAGAGGATAGGGAGAACCAGAGAGCGGGAGGAAACGGGAGAGAGAGGGAGGAAATGGGAGAGAGCGGGAACGGGCGGAAACGGGTGAGAGCGGGAGGAAACGGAGAGAGCGGGAGGAAACGGGAGAGAGCGGGAGGAAACGGGAGAGAGCGGAAAGAGAGAGCTGGTGGGAGAAGCAGGAAGAGAGCGGGAGGAAACGGGAGAGAGCGGGAGAACGGGGAGAAACGGGGAGAAGCGGGAGAGAGCGGGAGGGGAGAGAGCGAGAAAGCGGGAGAGAGCGGGAGAACGGGAGAGAGCGGGACAGAGGAGAGAGCGGGAGGAGAAGCGGGAGAGAGCGGGAGGAAACAGGAGAGAGCGGGGGGGAAACAGGAGAGAGCGGGAGAGAAGCGGGAGAGAGCGGGAGACGGGCGAGAGCGGGACAGAGAGCGGGACAGAGGCGGACAGCGGGAGAGAGAGTGCGGGAGAGAGAGCGTGAGGGGGAGCGGGACAGAGAGCGGGACAGAGAGAGAGAGAGCGGGACAGAGAGCGGGACAGAGAGCGGGACAGAGAGAGGGGCGGGACAGAGAGCGGGACAGAGAGAGAGAGCGGGACAGAGAGAGAGAGCGGGACAGAGAGAGAGAGCGGGAGAGAGAGCGGGACAGAGAGCGGGAGCGGGACAGAGAGAGAGAGCGGGACAGAGAGCGGGACAGAGAGAGGGCGGGACAGAGAGAGAGCGGGACAGAGAGAGAGAGCGGGACAGAGAGCGAGAGAGAGAGAGAGAGCGGGACAGAGAGCGGGACAGAGAGAGAGAGCGGGACAGAGAGAGAGAGCGGGACAGAGAGAGAGAGCGGGACAGAGAGCGGGACAGAGAGCGGGAGCGGGACAGAGAGCGGGACAGAGAGCGGGACAGAGAGCGGGACAGAGAGAGAGAGCGGGACAGAGAGAGAGAGCGGGACAGAGAGAGAGAGAGAGAGCGGGACAGAGAGCGAGAGAGAGAGAGCGGGACAGAGAGCGGGACAGAGAGCGGGACAGAGAGCGGGACAGAGAGCGGGACAGAGAGCGGGACAGAGAGCGGGAGCGGGACAGAGAGAGAAAGGGAGAGACTCAGGGGGTATGCTGTGGTGTTGATAGTATCCTAAATGAAATGATAAAATATATAGTCCAGAAAATCCAATTGGCAATACTTAAACTCATCCTTAGCCCTTATTCCCCAATATTTGGAACCAAAGACCGATCACTCCTCTCTCCCTGATCACATCCTCGCTCTCTCACGTTCTCAGAGCCTGGTTCCTCTCTAGGTTTCTTCCTAGGGAGTTTTTTCTAGCCACCGTGCTTCTACACCTGCATTGCTTGCTGTTTGGGGTTTTCGGCTGGGTATCTGTACAGCACTTTGAGATATCAACTGATGTAAGGGATTTATAAATAAATTTGATTTGGCCTAAACATCAGCGCCACAGGTAACTTCCACAAAGCTGTGAACGATCTGAGAGATGAGGCAAGACGACGGGCCTTCAATGCCATTAAAAGGAACATAACATTCAACATACCAGGATCTGGCTAAAAAAATACTTGAATCGGTTATGGAACCCATTGCCCTTCATGGTTGTGAGGTCTGGGGTCCACTCACCAACCAAGAACTCGCAAAATGGGGCAAACACCAAATTGAGACTCTGCATGCAGAATTATGCAAAAATATTGTAAGTCGCTCTGGATAAGAGCGTCTGCTAAATGACTTAAATGTAATGTAAATGTATTTTCCATGTACAAAGTAAAACACCAAATAATGCACGCAGAGCAGAATTAGGCCGATACCCACTAATTATCAAAATCCAGAAAAGAGCCGTTAAATGCTAAAACCAACTAAAAAGAAGCGATTCCCAAACCTTCCATAACAAAGCCCTCACCTACAGAGAGATGAACCTGGAGAAGAGTCCCCTAAGCAAGCTGGTCCTGGAGCTCTGTTCACAAACACACCCTACAGAGAGATGAACCTGGAGAAGAGTCCCCTAAAGCAAGCTGGTCCTGGAGCTCTGTTCACAAACACACCCTACAGAGAGATGAACCTGGAGAAGAGTCCCCTAAGCAAGCTGGTCCTGGGGCTCTGTTCACAAACACACCCTACAGAGAGATTAACCTGGAGAAGAGTCCCCTAAGCAAGCTGGTCCTGGAGCTCTGTTCACAAACACACCCTACAGAGAGATGAACCTGGAGAAGAGTCCCCTAAGCAAGCTGGTCCTGGAGCTCTGTTCACAAACACAAACACACCCCACAGAGCCATCACCTACAGAGAGATGAACCTGGAGAAGAGTCCCCTAAGCAAGCTGGTCCTGGAGCTCTGTTCACAAACACACCCTACAGAGAGATGAACCTGGAGAAGAGTCCCCTAAGCAAGCTGGTCCTGGAGCTCTGTTCACAAACACACCCTACAGAGAGATGAACCTGGAGAAGAGTCCCCTAAGCAAGCTGGTCCTGGGGCTCTGTTCACAAACATAAACACACCCCACAGAGCCATCACCTACAGAGAGATGAACCTGGAGAAGAGTCCCCTAAGCAAGCTGGTCCTGGGGCTCTGTTCACAAACACACCCTACAGAGAGATGAACCTGGAGAAGAGTCCCCTAAGCAAGCTGGTCCTGGGGCTCTGTTCACAAACATAAACACACCCCACAGAGCCATCACCTACAGAGAGATGAACCTGGAGAAGAGTCCCCTAAGCAAGCTGGTCCTGGGGCTCTGTTCACAAACACAAACACACCCCACAGAGCCATCACCTACAGAGAGATTAACCTGGAGAAGAGTCCCCTAAGCAAGCTGGTCCTGGAGCTCTGTTCACAAACACAAACACACCCCACAGAGCCATCACCTACAGAGAGATGAACCTGGAGAAGAGTCCCCTAAGCAAGCTGGTCCTGGGGCTCTGTTCACAAACACAAACACACCCCACAGAGCAACAATTAGACCCAACCAAATCATGAGAAAACAAAAAGATAATTACTTGAAACATTGGAAGGAATTTACAAAAAAAACAGAGCAAACTAGAATGCTATTTGGCCCTAAACAGAGAGAACACAGTGGCAGAATACCTGACCACTGTGACTGACCCAAACTTAAGGAAAGCTTTGACTATGTACAGACTCTGAGCATAGCCTTGCTATTGAGAAAGGCCACCGAAGGAAGACCTGGCTCTCAATAGAAGACAGGCTATGTGCACACTGCCCACAAAATGAGGTGGAAACTGAGCTGCACTTCCTAACCTCCTGACAAATGTATGACCATATTAGAGAGACCCTCAGATTCCAGACCCACAAAGAATTTGAAAACAAATACAATTTTGATAAACTCCCATATCTATTGGGTGAAATTCCACAGTGTGACATCACAGCAGTGTGTGACCTGTTGCCCCGAGAAAAGGGAACCAGTGAAGAACAAACACCATTGTAAATACAACCCATATTTATGTTGATTTATTTTCCCTTTTGACTGTATAAATACATATGACATTTGAAATGTCTTTATTCTTTTGGAACTTCTGTGAGAGTAATGTTTACTGTTCATGTTTTATTTCACATTTGTTTATTATCTATTTAACTTGCTTTGGAAATGTTAACATATGTTTCCCATGTAAATAAAGCTCTTCGAATTGAAATGGAAAGAAATAGTGAAAGGTTGAGAAACGGGAACCAGATAAAACCTTACGTTTTTTTTCTTCTCTCTTTTAGGAAGGTCACACTAAAAATCAGGAAAGATAATGTTTCTATAGTGGGGGAGGGGTTCTCTGTCTATAGTCTGGGGACTGTAACACGACAAAATGTGGAATAAGTCAAGGGGTCTGAATACTTTCTGAAGGCTCTGTAGTTGTGTGTACCTGTCACGGTACTAGCAGCCGTATTGGTTGTGGGAACTGCTGCGTTGGTGGGGTTGCTGCCCTTCTTAGTGGCCGTCACAAACTCAATCTAGGAGAGAGAAGACAAAACACCATCACACCCGTACTGCAGAGGGCTGGGCTGGGTGGTGCTGACGGGCTGTTGTGGTGACACTTAATCTCTTGGCAGGATACTTGAACATAAAGTACAGGCAGTCTGTGGCAACATGCCCCTGACGCACAGACTGATTACAGAACAGCCCTGTCTGTGATTAGTGAAACAGGAGCGCAGTAAACCTATAGCGTTGGAAAAGCTATGTTCTCTGTACAGGTTTAACAGAGATTGAGCATGGGGTTAGAAGGAAGGTTAGTTTTGTTGAGGGGGGGTTGAAAACGTGTGTATTGTAATTTATATTACCTCGGGTGGCCTCTTCAAGGCAACTAAAACGCCTGTGGTCCTCACCTTCGTCTTGTCCTTCTTGGCTTTCTCCAGTTTATCCATCTCTACTTTCTGAGCTTTGGCTGCAGGGAGAGAAGGAAAACTGTTGAGTTGATAGGACTGACTGGCAAGCACACACAGCCTCAGAAACACACAGCCTCAGAAACACACAGCCTCAGAAACACACAGCCTCAGAAACACACAGCCTCAGAAACACACAGCCTCAGAAACACACAGCCTCAGAAACACACAGCCTCAGAAACACACAGCCACACACGACTGGCAAGCGCACACAGCCTCAGAAACACACAGCCTCAGAAACACACAGCCTCAGAAACACACAGCCTCAGAAACACACAGCCACACACGACTGGCAAGCACACACAGCCTCAGAAACACACAGCCTCAGAAACACACAGCCTCAGAAACACACAGCCTCAGAAACACACAGCCTCAGAAACACACAGCCTCAGAAACACACAGCCACACACGACTGGCAAGCGCACACAGCCTCAGAAACACACAGCCTCAGAAACACACAGCCACACACGACTGGCAAGAACACACAGCCTCAGAAACACACAGCCACACACGACTGGCAAGCGCACACAGCCTCAGAAACACACAGCCTCAGAAACACACAGCCTCAGAAACACACAGCCTCAGAAACACACAGCCACACACGACTGGCAAGCGCACAGCCTCAGAAACACACAGCCACACACAGACTGGCAAGCACACAGCCTCAGAAACACACAGCCTCAGAAACACACAGCCACACACGACTGGCAAGCGCACACAGCCTCAGAAACACACAGCCACACACGACTGGCAAGCACACACAGCCTCAGAAACACACAGCCACACACGACTGGCAAGCACACACAGCCTCAGAAACACACAGCCACACACGACTGGCAAGCACACACAGCCTCAGAAACACACAGCCACACACGACTGGCAAGCACACACAGCCTCAGAAACACACAGCCACACACGACTGGCAAGCACACACAGCCTCAGAAACACACAGCCACACACGACTGGCAAGCACACACAGCCTCAGAAACACACAGCCTCAGAAACACACAGCCACACACGACTGGCAAGCGCACACAGCCTCAGAAACACACAGCCTCAGAAACACACAGCCACACACGACTGGCAAGCGCACACAGCCTCAGAAACACACAGCCTCAGAAACACACAGCCTCAGAACACACAGCCTCAGAAACACACAGCCACACACGACTGGCAAGCGCACAGCACACACAGCCTCAGAAACACACAGCCACACACGACTGGCAAGCACACACAGCCTCAGAAACACACAGCCTCAGAAACACACAGCCACACACGACTGGCAAGCGCACACAGCCTCAGAAACACACAGCCTCAGAAACACACAGCCACACACGACTGGCAAGCACACACAGCCTCAGAAACACACAGCCACACACGACTGGCAGAAACACACAGCCTCAGAAACACACAGCCTCAGAAACACACAGCCTCAGAAACACACAGCCACACACGACTGGCAAGCACACACAGCCTCAGAAACACACAGCCTCAGAAACACACAGCCTCAGAAACACACAGCCTCAGAAACACACAGCCACACACGACTGGCAAACACACAGCCTCAGAAACACACAGCCTCAGAAACACACAGCCACACACGACTGGCAAGCGCACACAGCCTCAGAAACACACAGCCTCAGAAACACACAGCCCTCAGAAACACACAGCCTCAGAAACACACAGCCTCAGAAACACACAGCCTCAGCACAAACACACAGCCACACACAGCCACCTCCTTACCCAGTGCCTCATAGTAAGAGTCCTCTGGCCAGCCGTGAGGATCAAACATGTCTTTAGGGTAGTTGGTTCCCAGTTCATCTATGCCACAGAACTGAATGAGTTTCTCATAGATACTGGATAGACACAAAGACATGTCAACAAATGTATCTGGAAAAGCAACGTGTGTATCATCGATAGGATCGTAACTCTAGGAATCTGTGTGTGTGTGTGTGTGTGTGTGTGTGTATGTGTGTGTGTGTGTGTGTGTGTGTGTGTGTGTGTACCTGGGATTCCTGAACTCTTTCTTCCTCTGAATGTGGTTGTTTGTGTCTAAGTCTCCATGTAGATTCTTCTCATACAGCTTCTGGATCTTCACCTGTTGATAGAAAACCAACATATCTAATATGTAAACACAGGAGTTAAAGTTCCTAATACAGGTTCCTAATACCTCAGGGAAATATTTGGTAACCAGGGAGCCGGGCCAGTCAACTGGAGCCTGGGGGGATCAACTATGATAAATTATCATTAAACGGACAAGGTGGAGGATTGGAATGTAATGACACTACTGTATCTACTGAACTGACTCAGAACAGTCAGTTCAACGGAAGTGTTGAAAAGCTCTTCTTCGGAGAGACACGGGTAGTGACGACTGTTCAAAATGATGAGCTTGTACTAAACACAAGACAGACTAAACCCTGGCTCCGCATGGGCCCCGTGTCAAACTGTCCCCTTCCTGTGTGTGTGTGTGTGTGCTGGTGTTAGATAGCCTGAGGTGAGGGATATCCAGATAGTGATTCATCATCACTGATTCACTAGATAGAGGGATGTTAGGGTGTGTTCGCACCCCGAGGCAACACTATACGGTGCTGAACTGTTCACTCAGTCAGTCAGCCACACCCTCACCTGCCCCAACATCTACCCAACAAGAGTTACATTCACTTCACCAAGTTTGGCAGACTTCTCCCGTACGGATCGGGCTAAGATTTGGGGAGGATACGCAAGATCCTAGATCTGTGGATAATGGCAATGTCTACATAGGAACTTATTTCTGAGGAAAACGTCGGACCAGAGTCCGAGAGACGGTCGAGAGAGGAGGATTGTGGACTGTGACAGAGTGTTGACCACTGTGAGATGCCCTGCTGGTGGTTCTCTACATGTTGATGTTATTCTCTCACTGGAGGACTCTGCTCTCCAGCAGAACATTGTGGAACATTGACCAACAACTGCAGAATGCTGCTTGTCTGGCAGCTGGCAATGAACGAAGCTCAGGCATTGGCAGGAGAGGAAATGTACTGCCTGGAAACCCGTGTTTATCTCATACCCAGCCCAATTCCAGTACACCACACACCTGGTCCTTCGCTCACAGCCTCAGAAACACACAGCCACACACGACTGGCCACACACAGCCTCAGAAACCACAGGACCACCCATCTAGAAATGCACACATGACTGTAAGTCGCTGGCAATAACACAGCCTCAGAAACTAAAGCATATATTATTATTATATTACACCTACCTGTCAAGCCTCCAGTACATCACACACCTACCTGTCCTGCCTCCAGTACATCAAAAACACCTCCCTCCAGTACATCAAACACCACACCCCTCAGTACATCAAACACCTACCTGTCCTCCCTCAGTACATCAAACACCATCAAACACCTACCTGTCCTCCCTCCAGTACATCAAACACCTACCTGTCCTCCCTCCAGTACATCAAACACCTACCTGTCCTCCCTCCAGTACATCACACACCTACCTGTCACTCCCTCCAGTACATCACACCACCTACCTGTCCTCCCTCCAGTACATCACAGCCACCTACCTGTCCTCCCTCAGAAACACACAGTACATCAAACACCTACCTGTCCTACCTCCAGTACATCAAACACCACCTGAAACCTCCCTCCAGTACCTCATAACACACCCAGCCATGAGGATCAAACACCTGTCCTCCCCCAGTTACATCACACTGAATGAGTTTCTCCCATCCAGATACTGGATAGACACTAGACATGTCCCTCCACGTGTGTACATCGATAGGACACCTAGGAACCTGTGTGTGTGTCCAGTACATCAAACTCTTTCTTCCTCCTCCCTCCAGTACACCATACACCTACTGGATCTTCACCTGTTGATAGAAAACCAACATATCATGTAAACACAGGAGTTAAAGTTCCCTACAGTACACCACACACCTACCTGTCCTCCCTCCCTCCAGTACACCATACACCTACCGGTCCTCCCTACAGTACACCACACACCTACCTGTCCTCCCTCCCTCCAGTACACCCTACTGTCCTCCTCCAGCAGTCTACTACTTGTTGACAGAGAGCTTACTGGGTCACTGCTAAATTGGAGGGGTTGTAGGCCAGTGTGACAAATGTGCAAGTGATGGTTGTTTAAAACAGGTGACCAGACCCCTTTAGACAAATAGGTATTGCACAGGTATGCAAGAATGATAGCTAGTCATATAGCTCAGCAGTTTAGGTGACTGGTACAGGTAAGTAGGGTTGTGAGTACCTGTAGGTGACTGGTACAGGTAAGTAGGGCTGTGAGTACCTGTAGGTGACTGATACAGGTACGTAGGGCTGTGCGTGGAAGGTGTGGGTACCTGTAGGTGACTGGTAGGTGTGGATACCTCTAGGTGACTGGTACGGGTAAGTAGGGCTGTGAGTACCTGTAGGTGACTGGTACAGGTAAGTAGACCTGTGAGTGGAAGGTGTGGATACCTGTAGGTGACTGGTACAGGTAAGTAGACATGTGAGTGGAAGGTGTGGATACCTGTAGGTGACTGATACAGGTAAGTAGGGCCGTGAGTACCAGTAGGTGACTGATACAGGTAAGTAGGGCCGTGAGTACCTGTAGGTGACTGATACAGGTAAGTAGGGCTGTGAGTACCTGTAGGTGACTGATACAGGTAAGTAGGGCTGTGAGTACCTGTAGGTGACTGATACAGGTAAGTAGGGCTGTGAGTACCTGTAGGTGACTGATACAGGTAAGTAGGGCTGTGAGTACCTGTAGGTGACTGATACAGGTAAGTAGGGCTGTGAGTACCTGTAGGTGACTGATACAGGTAAGTAGGGCTGTGAGTGGAAGGTGACTGATACAGGTAAGTAGGGCTGTGAGTACCTGTAGGTGACTGATACAGGTAAGTAGGGCTGTGAGTACCTGTAGGTGACTGGTACAGGTAAGTAGGGCTGTGAGTGGAAGGTGTGGATACCTGTAGGTGACTGGTACAGGTAAGTAGACCATGTGAGTGGAAGGTGTGGATACCTGTAGGTGACTGATACAGGTAAGTAGGGCTGTGAGTACCTGTAGGTGACTGATACAGGTAAGTAGGGCTGTGAGTACCTGTAGGTGACTGATACAGGTAAGTAGGGCTGTGAGTACCTGTAGGTGACTGATACAGGTAAGTAGGGCTGTGAGTACCTGTAGGTGACTGATACAGGTAAGTAGGGCTGTGAGTACCTGTAGGTGACTGATACAGGTAAGTAGGGCTGTGAGTACCTGTAGGTGACTGATACAGGTAAGTAGGGCTGTGAGTACCTGTAGGTGACTGATACAGGTAAGTAGGGCTGTGAGTACCTGTAGGTGACTGATACAGGTAAGTAGGGCTGTGAGTACCTGTAGGTGACTGATACAGGTAAGTAGGGCTGTGAGTACCTGTAGGTGACTGATACAGGTAAGTAGGGCTGTGAGTACCTGTAGGTGACTGATACAGGTAAGTACGGCTGTGAGTACCTGTAGGTGACTGATACAGGTAAGTAGGGCTGTGAGTACCTGTAGGTGACTGATACAGGTAAGTAGGGCTGTGAGTACCTGTAGGTGACTGGAGCAGCGTCCTGGTGGTTCAGGGGGGATCCGGATCTTGTCAGGTGACATGTTCCTCACTTTCTCTGAGAACAGAGCTGGGGCAGAAACACAGAATAATAACCAATCAGAAGAGCAGACTATAGACAGTCTAGTAGCTACATTCTTTAGAGGTGAACCCAGAAATCATGTCTGTAAAACGAGTGTGTTGAATCAACTTGTTCAACAGAATTCTGAATTGAAGGTTGTTCTGCATGCGTGTGAGGTGTTCAGGACCATCTGGTCCTGGTATGAAACCTAGTTACCACACCCAGTCAGGGAGGGTATGTTGGGGCTTGTGTAGAGAAGAGAGGATGCCCTTTTTTCAAACTCTTCCCTCCTTTCTCTCCTCTTTCTTTCTTTCTTTCTTTCTTTCTCTCTCTGACTCCAGGCCAAGCATCCTTCAGTCTTAAGTCTCATCAGTGGGAGAGCACTTTACAGTCACTCAGCACTGTCAATCTATCACAGGCTTTAAATGGTTGAGCAAAAATGTGTGTAAACTTTGCGTGTGAGAACAGATAAGTAAGGTACAAGACTGAGCGTGAATTTAGATGAAAACATTTCTATCAGTTAAACGTCTAGGACCACGACACCGCAGACGTTCTCCTTTAGCCTGTATCGTAGGTCACATACACTATGGTGTGTAGGCAACAAGTTCCTCTATGTACCCAACACATTCCAGGCTCCCTCCCCCTCCCCTCAATCTCTTTACTCTCTTCTTTATTTTCAAACTTCTCTCTCGTCTTGTTTGATGCTAAGGTGGAAACAAAAGCAAAACCCCGAACCCTCACACTACCCTGCTTGACCTACCCTCTCTCCCTCCTCTCTCCTCCCCACAGCATCCTGCCTTGTCTGTAGGTGAGAGGGGTATGACAAACCCCTATAGGGAGGGGTAGGGCATTACCCTCTCCTCTCCCCCTCCTCTCTCCTCCCCACCACATCCTGCCTTGTCTGTAGGTGAGAGGGGTATGACAAACCCCTATAGGGAGGGGTAGGGCGTTACCCTCTCCTCTCCCCCTCCTCCCCACCACATCCTGCCTTGTCTGCAGGTGAGAGGGGTATGACAAACCCCTATAGGGAGGGGAAGGGCGTTACCCTCTCCTCTCTCCCTCCTCTCTCCTCCCCACCGCATCCTGCCTTGTCTGTAGGTGAGAGGGGTATGACAAACCCCTATAGGGAGGGGAAGGGCGTTACCCTCTCCTCTCTCCCTCCTCTCTCCTCCCCACCGCATCCTGCCTTGTCTGTAGGTGAGAGGGGTATGACAAACCCCTATAGGGAGGGGAAGGGCGTTACCCTCTCCTACTGGCTAACTGCACCAACAGGACTGTGCACACGACACACACACACACACACACACAAACACACACACACAAACACACACACACGAGTAAACAGACAGAAGCCATTACAGAGTCATGATGTACTCAGTAACAACAACACACTAAACACAAATATGCACTTGGCTGCAAGCACACTAATGAGCAGTAGAAAATACCATACTGAGTCAGACGAGTCATACGCCCTAGCATGCTTTACATGAACACAGTGTGTGTGAGGTAACAGGAAAATAGCAGACAGCGGTCTGAATCACACCTCTCTAAACCACAAGAGGTCCCATCCCAATATGATCAACTCTGACTAGGCCTACCTCAAGCTAGAGGTGTTCACAGATCCCATTTTTGGGGGAAAATCAATACCCAGGTGCAGAATTGTTTTGGCGATTCGGATTTCAGGTGGAACAAATCCGACCCAAAATATGTCAGAGATGACGGATGGATCCGAAAATGGGGGGCGAAAGTTGGACTCCACACTGCCCTTTCCCACCTGGACAAAAGGAACACCTATGTGAGAATGTTATTCATTGACTATAGCTCAGAGTTCAATACCAAAGTACCCACAAAGCTCATCACTAAGCTAAGGATCCTGGGACTAAACACCTCCCTCTGCAACTGGATCCTGGACTTCCTTTTTATTTGTATTTTACCCCTTTTTCTCCCCAATTTCATGGTGTCCAATTGTTAGTAGCTACTATCTTGTCTCATCGCTACAACTCCCGTACTGGCTCGGGAGAGACGAAGGTTGAAAGTAATGCGTCCTCCGATACACAACCCAACCAAGCCGCACTGCTTCTTAACACAGCACCATCCAACCCGGAAGCCAGCCGCACCAATGTGTCGGAGGAAACACCGTGCACCTGGCAACATTTGTTACCATTTGTTGCGCCCGGCCCGCCACAGGAGTCACTGGTGCGCGATGAGACAAGGATTTCCCTACTGGCCAAACCCTCCCTAACCTGGACGACGCTAGGCCAATTGTGCGTCGCCCCACGGACCTCCCCGTCGCGGCCGGTTACGACAGAGCCTGGGCGCGAACCCAGAGTCTCTGGTGGCACAGCTGGTGCTGCAGTACAGCGCCCTTAACCACTGCGCCACCCGGGAGGCCCGGATCCTGGACTTTCTGACGGGCCGTCCCCAGGCGGTGAGGGTAGGTAGCAACACATCTGCCATGCTGATCCTCAAAACTGGAGCCACTCAGGGATGTGTGCTCAGTCCCCACCTGTACTCCCCGTTCACCCACGACTGCGTGGCCAGAGACGACTCCAACACCATCATTAAGTTAGCTAACAACACAACAGTGGTAGGCCTGATCACCGACAACAACGAGACAGACAGCCTATAGGGAAGAGGTCAGAAAACTGGCCGGGTGGTGCCAGAATAACAACCTCTCCCTCAACATAACCAAGACTAAGGAGATGATTGTGGACTACAGGAAAAGGAGGCCCGAGCACGCCCCCATTCTCATCGATGGGGCTGTAATGGAGCAGGTTGAGAGCTTCAAGTTCCTTGGTGTCAACATTACCAAAAAACTAGAATGGTCCAAACACACCAAGACAGTCGTGAAGAGGGCACGACAAAGCCTATTCCCCCTCAGGAAACTAAAAATATTTGGCATGGTTCCTGAGATCCTCAAAAGGTTCTACAGCTGCAACATTGAGAGCATCCTGACTGGTTCTATCACTGCCTGGTACGACAACTGCTCGGCTTCCGACCACAAGGCACTACAGAGGGTAGTGCGTAAGGCTCAGTACATCAATGGGGCTAAACTGCCTGCCATACAGGACCTCTACACCAGGCGGTGTCAGAGGAAGGCCCTAAAAATTGTCAAAGACCCCAGCCACCCCAGTCATAGACTGTTCTCTCTACTACCGCATGGTATGCGGTACCGGAGCGCCAAGTCTAGGACAATAAGGCTTCTCAACAGTTTTTACCCCCAAGCCATAAGACTCCTGAATAGGTAATCAAATGGCTACCCAGACTATTTGCATTGTGTGGCCCCCCCAACTTCTCTTTTACGCTGCTGCTACTCTCTGTTTATCTTATATGCATAGTCACTTTAACTATACATTCATGTACATGCTACTTCAATTAGCCCGATCAACCGGTGCCCCCGCACATTGGCTAACAGGGTTATCTGCATTGTGTCCCGCCACCCCCTCTTTTATGCTACTGCTACTCTCTGTTCATCATATATGCATAGTCACTTTAACCATACCTACATGTACATACTACCTCAATTAGCCCGTCTAACCGGTGCCTGTATATAGCCCCTCTACTGTATATAGCCTCTACTGTATATAGCCTCTACTGTATATAGCCTCTACTGTATATAGCCTCTACTGTATATAGCCTCTACTGTATATAGCCTCTACTGTATATAGCCTCTACTGTATATAGCCTCTACTGTATATAGCCTCTACTGTATATAGCCTCTACTGTATATAGCCTCTACTGTATATAGCCTCTACTGTATATAGCCTCTACTGTATATAGCCCCTCTACTGTATATAGCCTCTACTGTATATAGCCTCTACTGTATATAGCCTCTACTGTATTTACTGTTGTTTTTATTTCTTTACTTATCTATTATTCACCTGATACCTATTTTTTTAACATAGAAATTGCACTGTTGTTTTGAGCCTGTAAGTAAGGATTTCACTGTTAGGTCTACACTAGTTGTATTCGGCACAGGTGACAAACAAACTTTGATTTGAACTTAGTTATAGGTAGGCATTCAGACCTCTCCAAATGGTCAAACATAACTATCATACACATCCATCCTCTCTCCCATAAAGTAGAGTTTGGGCGTGACACAGGAGATTAGTGTTGTATTACATCATGTGTGTGAAATTTGGCACCTGGATGTGGGGTCGTACCTGTGTACCTCTGACACATATATACACACACTATAAGAGACAGTGACACACACACACACACACAGTAGAGGGAGTGATAGGTAGCAGGGGTTGGAACCGGTTCAGGGAACAGAACAATAACACATTTTCCAAGGAACAGAATCAAAACCTGGAACGAAAGTGATCTATAATGTTCCCGGAAAAGTTATTTGAAAAGCATGGGAATCGGTTAACATTATTTTAAGTTCTGGGCTTATTTTTCCCCCAGTCCCACAAAAACAACGCAACAAAGCGCCTATGCAAAGCCCTCCCTCTGTCAATCAGAAACTTCTTCCAGAGTCTGCCTGCCAGCTGGAAATCTTTGCCAAGTGTGTGTGTAGGACACCTGCCCCTCTCTGGTCCAATGTTAAGCCAACTCTGAAGTTCAAAGACATTCAAAAGTTCCTTCATAGAAGCTGCTCCTCCGTATATATAATTCTGTGGGCCTATTTCAGATAATGCACGTCATCACAAGATGCCAAGCCACCTCCTCTCTCCCAACCCGCAAAATGTCAGTTTCATCTCACACCCAATACTTGTCCTTCCATCACGCATGTAAACAACTCACTGATCTGTAGCTTGCCTGTTCCATAGCAAGCTGCTCTATTGGTGAAGTAATTTAACGATTGGAAAATTATTGGTACTACTGTTTAATGGCCTAATAAAGCAGTGTGTTCTTTCCTGCTCTGAACACACAAACACAAACACACACACACACACACACACACACACACACACACACACACACACACACACACACACACAATGAACAATTATAACAAATGATCAAAACACATGTAGCCTAGACCCTATTTTACATCATCTAAGGTATTTGTGTTGTGATCGCCATCAGTTGAGACAATCTTGAATACAGGGTGGGTGTCATGTTTAGGCTGATAAATGTACAAAAATTGAAAAAAACTTCTACTTTCAAAAAAGGTACCACAAAAATGGTTGGAGGGCCACACATCAGAGAATGTTGACTTGAAAAGGAAATATCTGTTGTTTTAAAAATGATACTGTCAATCCTCCATAGGAAATCTATTGAAATCATAGACATATAGATAATAGAATAGACATGACCATTTAAGTTGACATTTGACAGTGGGTGGACTGGGTGCCATCTTTGTGGTAGTAAATGTACCAGCTAAATCGTGCGACAGTAACTATGTGAGCTTATTACAGTATTATAGACACCTTGTCCTGGGATTTCCTATGATCTTCTATTTAGAAAAAACCCTTACCGTCTTACGACTCTTGTGTTACATGTGAGTGCACACGAGAGTCTCAGCTTCCAAATAGCTATCAATAGTTTGTAGCTCAAATCATTCAGACTTTGCAGACGTTTTTGTAAAAAAATAAAGAAAAGACCCAGCCCTGGGACCCTTCGGGATCCGCCCTCGTCTCAAACACCACTGGAGCTTAACCTCTGTTAATCACACATACTAATAGTTGGTATCTAAGGATGCAGAAGAAATAGGCAAATACAATGGTACAATCCAGAAGTCTGTAGCTCAAACACGGGGTGGCAGGGTAGCCTAGTGGTTAGAGCGCTGGACTAGTAACCCAAAAGGTTGCTGGATCGAATCCCGAGCTGACAAGGTAAAAATCTGTCGTTCTGCCCCTGAACAAGGCAGTTAACCCACTGTTCCTAGGCCGTCATTGAAAATAAGAATTTGTTCTTAAAACCTCTTAGAGCTCGGGACTATTTTTTCAACATTTTGTTAAAAATCGCGCAAAATTTCAAAGTCCTGCTACTCATGCCAGGAATATAGTATATGCATATGATTAGTATGTGTGGATAGAAAACACTCTGACGTTTCTAAAACTGGTTAAACCATGTCTGTGACTACAACAGGACGTGTTTAACATGGGAACTCCAAGGAAAACTGTTCACCCCCCAAAAAAAAGATCAATCCGCCAGTTGGCTGTATTGTCTATGGCCCTGCGAAAATATATACCTCTCAGTTTACAAGTCCTACTGCTTCCACACGATGTCACCAGTCTTGGCAATTTCCTTAACGTTGTTCCTTGGTCAAACGAAGAAGAGACACTTGATTTATTCCGGTCCACGACAGGAAGTTTTGGAAGAGAGAATTATGGACCCTCATTTCAAGACGTGGAGCTATTGAATACACATCGCCCCGCGATCAATTTGATCGATTATTAATGTTTACCTAAAGTTGGATTACAAATGTATTTTGAAGTGTTTTGTCAAAGTTTATAGGCAACTTTGTTAATTTTTAAAAATGACGTTGCGTTATGTAAAGAAGTTTTTTCCTGGATCAGACGGGCTACATAAATGGACATTTTGGTTATACATGGACAGATTTAAATCGGGAAAAAGACCCAATTGTGATGTTTATGGGACATATAGGAGTGCCAACAAAGAAGCTCGTCAAAGGAAATGAATGTTTTATATTTTATTTATTTCTCTTGTGCAGCGCCGGTTATGCTAATTATTTTGTTTACGTCCCCTTCAGGTATTTTGGGGTGTTGCATGCTATCAGATAATATCTTCTCATGCTTTCGCCGAAAAGCATTTTAAAAATCTGACTTGTTGGCTACATTCACAACGTGTGTAGCTTTAATTCAGTACCTTGCATGTGTGTTTTAATGAAAGTTTGCGTTTTAGCGAGTACTATTAGCATTTGGCGTTGCACATTTCCATTTCCTGTTGGCTAGGGGGGGGACGCAGACGTCTCACTTATCCCTAAGAGGTGATTAACTGACTTTAAATAAAGGTCAAAAAATTATAATAATACATTTAAAAACACGCAATGTTTAAAATGAGTGGGACTGGTTGGGTTAAGAGCATGTTGTGTCTCAACCAATGACGGGCACAACTCAAAGACATCAGATAGAAAATAGGGTCTAGGCTATAATATAATAATATATGCCATTTAGCAGACGCTTTTATCCAAAGCGACTTACAGTCATGTGTGCATACATTCTACGTATGGGTGATCCCGGGAATCGAACCCACTACCCTGGCGTTACAAGCGCCATGCTCTACCAACTGTGCTACGGAAGGACCACCAGGCTACAACATATGCCAACATTTAAAAAAATCTTTACAGGTTTTAGATAATTGACGTTAAAGGTAAAAAATGTATTTAAAAAATGTATTTTAAAAAAGATGGAAATGATAAAATAGACAACCTTGTTGGTAAGCTTTTAAATGATATCAAACACAACTATTATATTCCAGAGATGAAGACATGGAAGTCTCGTGGTATGGTGGAGTATGCAAAATGGGTCACCTCTGAGCACCTTTATCTCCTCAATGTTATGGCATAAAAGTCCCCTTTCTGACCACTTCTTCCATGGGCAGATATGTACGGCACAGTTTGGTTTAAAATCAAAAAGCGATGCTGTCAAAATTATTGAATTCAAATGGTTTTACCCTATGACTCGTTTACAAGCTGAATTACCCAGTCTGAAGACAAAGACTTACTGAACTCCCATCCACATCAGTTACTCATTAAGTCAAACCAAAAGCATGGTTTGGGCATCTAATGTTCAATTGCCACAATATAAATAAATATTTAACACCAAGTTTGTATTGTATCTGTCTGTATCTCAAACACGGTTTGTCTGTGTGTGTGTGTATATATACACTCACCGACCAGCTCATTGGGGTCTCTCCTCTCTGCCTCTGGGATCTCCTGAAGAAAACATACAAAGGGGGGTTCACATCACTCACAGAACCACGGACTCTCCCACTACTGTATTTATTTATTTTGCTCCTTTGCACCCCATTATTTCTATCTCTACTTTGCACATTCTTCCACTGCAAATCTACCATTCCAGTGTTTTACTTGCTATATTGTATTTACTTCACCACCATTGCCTTTACCTCCTTTATCTCACCTCATTTGCTCACATCGTATATAGACTTGTTTATACTGTATTATTGACTGTTTGTTTTACTCCATGTGTAACTCTGTGTTGTTGTTTGTGTCGAACTGCTTTGCTTTATCTTGGCCAGGTCGCAGTTGTAAATGAGAACTTGTTCTAGACTTGCCAACCTGGTTAAATAAGAAATTAATTAATTAATCACCTTCATAAATCCATTCTATTATTATTGTTATTTGACACACAAATTAGTCTAACACAGATATGTAATTTCCTCAGTTCAATCTAATCAAAGCCATTGCATATGCAGTGTGGATAGGAGAACGTAGTGGCTAGATAAATCAACGCTTGTGCAACAAACAAACTATTACCAGTAAGTTTTGGCTGAGAGTTGAAGATGTGTTTGAACAAACTGCTAAGCGTTTAACTCCCTTAAGATTACCAGTAAGCAATGTGCAACAGTCACACAAGAGCCTACAGCTAGATACATCTCCCTTACAGGAACTAGCTTCATCTAAACCACTAGACGACTTGTAAGATCCAATAGGAAGGACGTAGCAGTGGAATATGACTGGGCGCACAGTTACGGAGTTCGGCCCTTAGGACAAAGTGGGGGCCAATGGTGTGGCTGACAAGACATTACTCATAATAGTGGGTCTCAGCACTGAGGCAACAGTAGCTACATACAGGACCAAATCAGAAGACACAGAGTAGACAAGGTGTCGGTAGTGAAAACACATTACGGATTTAGTCTTTGTCAGGTTCTGGATCGGTTTACCACAACTCAAGCCCTCCCTCTGACATAAAGATAACATACCTCACCAGTCCCCCCCCCCCTCCTTCCTTTGTTATGAAATGCTACAATTCTGCAGACAAATTGCATCCAGGGCCTGATCATAGGCCCCTCGTAGCATAGCCAATTGTCAGACACACACATAATGCTATGTTATTAAAGTGGCCCTGTAATGATTCTGTTTGAGTAGCACCTAGCCCTCCATCTAATTGGCGTAATAAACAAATCCTCATGAATAGCCATCATTTTAAGTTTGATATATCAGGTTTTCTATCAGTTGTTTTTCTCCAGGATGCCCACAAGCCTCACAGGACTAGTCTGAAGGTGCCCGGTATCAGTTTTAAACAATGAATGGAAGTACAGTATATATGGAGATAGTTTAGAGATAAACATAAGGGGTTGAATTCATGTTTAAAAAAATATATATACAAATAGTTTCCTGACCCTTCTTATATCTCTCAGATATAGAACAGACACTTCAGGACTTTAGATGTTTTTGTTTGATGGAGTGAAACGGTTATTCAATGCATTTGTATGGGATAATAGCAGTAAGGCCAAATTCAATGTTTCATCAAATCATTTTTTGATAACAACATTTTTTTAAAATAATAATTTAAGTACTTCAAATTCAAAATCAAATAGCGAAATTATCCTTGGTTTGACCTTCTTAGAATAATTTCATATGTTAGATTAGTAGAACTGTTGAGGGCTAAAACCAGTAGATATTGATAGCAGTAGCTTGACAGCAACGCTTGTGACTTCAAGTATCGGCCAATAAAGACAAATCATACAATAGAGCAACAGTTCCCCCTAGTGGCACATACAGGGAATTTTAACAATCTTCACCTCTTTGCACCACACAGATAATATTGATTATTATTAACCTTTGTTTAAGATGGCATGTCAGTTAAGAACAAATTCTTATTTACAATGACGGCCTACCTCGGCCTCCCCTAACCCGCCACCCTATGGGACTCCCGATCACGGCCGGTCGTGATACAGCCCAGGATCGAACCAGGGTCTGCAGTGATGCCTCTTAATATAATATAATAATATATGCCATTTAGCAGACGCTTTTATCCAAAGCGACTTACAGTCATGTGTGCATACATTCTACGTATGGGTGGTCCCGGGGATCGAACCCACTACCCTGGCGTTACAAGCGCCATGCTCTACCAACTGAGCTACAGAAGGACCACACAGATGCAGTGACTTAGACCACTACCCCCTAACAAACATTAAATACCTTATAATCATCGGTGTCTCCCCCCTCATCTGACTCATCCATTTCCTACAAAGACAAGAATGCAAAGCGTTAACATCCCTGAGTGACCAAACACACAGTGAGAAATACCTCTAGCAGAGTGCTGCGTGAAAAAGACTAACTAAGTTGAAAAGAGAACCGACAGAGTTACGGGAGCTCTCCCCGCTGTCCTCGTCTCCAGATGCCTTGTCGTCGCCATCCTCAATCCGGCTAATGTCGTCCACCCCATAGGCAGCTGACACCAGACCTACTCCATGGCTCTCTGCAGAATATCAAAGAGCTTGGTTATCAGGTTGGAAACGTGACAGCATTCAGGGTTCCTGACCCAATAGCAAGCTAGCTTGCTGAGATTAGGTCGGCCTCTACCTCATTGACATTTTGTATAGGCAGTAAATTGAATAAACTGTCATTTGAATTTACTCTACTGGTTGTCAAATTGGTTGGTTCTTAAGTCATTGGAAATTTTAGACAAAAACATACCCTAGCTGGATGAGCCGCAATTCAAACTGAGCTGATTGAATTCCAGATGTCGAGCCAAATCAGGGATGCGCTCAGGAGTGCCGACCGAGTCCCTGCGTGCGTTTTTGGTGGCATGCTCAGAGGAAAACAGTACTATAAAGAAACGTGCATTTTTATGTGCTAACAATGTTTGGATCAACTTACACCTGCAAGTCCTCCTTTTCTTCTATGAACGCAGGAAACCGGCTTTCACAAGTCAGACTTCCTGCGCATCCATCCACACGATCGTGTGCAGCTCTACGTTTCAGCACCACAAAATGCTCTGCTGCCTGCTTTATTAGTTGACTGTCTCCCGTATTCTCTCTCCTCATGAATGAAGTTCAAATGTCACTTTTGCATTATTCGGTAGAGTAACTTGCTTCTTGGGACATCGCATTTGGGACTTTTTGCATGTCGTAAAAAAAAATATGAAATCAATCTAATAATTTGGGGGGACCAAAATATTTGGCCAGCCAGCCGCCAGTTGAGGAACCCTGATCTATACAATAGACCATAATTGGCCCAATAGTTGGCACCATCGCATGAGCCTGAGGCCACAGACTGACCAAACCCGTGTTTGTAAAAATGAATTCGAAAAGGTACTAATAAGTCATTTTTCGTTTAATTTGTATTTAATTCTAAGTCACAGCCTATACGGGCAATTTATAGACTATAATGATTTAACACAACGGAATGTTTAAATGCTGAGCGCTTTATGTCCCAACCAACCCATTGCGTATCACTCGCAAATGCTTAACAATTTATTTCTTCGTAGGCTATAACCTTGAAATAATATACACTAAATAATTCATTTTCGTTCCTTCTTAGGCTTCCTGTCTGGCTCCTGACCTATTTAGAGTGTTTATATGCCGTTTAATTATGACATGCAGCCTATTTGAAATTATGTGCGCTTCTTACATTCACATGTTCATGTTTATTCAAATACTTTTCATTCAAATCCATATGGTTTGGTTTCAAAACTTTAAAAAACCAAATGGTAGGTCCAGGTGGTCACACATGTAGATGGGTGCTGGAGCGGTGCGCAAGCACTGCTCCATGGGCGATGTGCGGGATTTCTAAACGCTCAACTCCGCTCACATGCTCTGATATCCGTAGCTAAAGTACATATCTACCTGTTTCTTCGGTTTCTGGGTTGGAATCTGGCTCAGAGTCGTCGCCATACTCCGCCAAAGAAGAGAGAAGTACACTATTTTTGCTGCTCGCCATTTCTCCACTGGTCGCATAACAATGACGTCACGTTTTCTTCTTTAGGATTTGGTTTGCAGATCGCATCCAACTTTTAGGTACATACACCGTCACCTACTGTACTGGAGTGTGAGGCCATTCACAGCCTACCTACGAAAGGAAAAGGAAAATGACCCTGCCAACTATTAGCCCTCACAAAATGATAACAAAAACCACACCACCACATTCCAATATTTAACCCTATCTAATCTTGACATGACACTACCACTCAACACCCTCTGCAACTGTTCTGCAGTAAATCCTTGCAATTTTTGTATTGACTTGGTGTTGCCTATCTTGGTCAGGATGCTCTTGAAAAATACATTTTAAATCTCAATGAGCCCTTCCTGGTTAAATAAAAATAAATAAAAATAAATCCCAAGTACTTCTCTGCAGCTGCCACCACAACATCTATCCTCTGTGATTTTACGTTCCATTCCAGCTGTATAATTGACCACCGTGGTCATGAACGCCAACAAACCAACCTTACTGAAGCACATGCTAATCCTATCCCTCTACTCCCAGGGATCTTCTTAGGATCCCTCACCCTGGACCCATCTTCTTCAACTACTCTCTTCACTGCCTCAGCACAGGACACCTTCTGCACTACTGTGATCCTGGTAACCTCAACCTGTCTTTCTCTCACCGGACACATCTGATCTCCAGCACCATTGATACCCCCACAGTTTACACACACACCTTTTTACAACAATACTACACATTACTTTGTCTCATGTCCTCCTGCACACTTATCACATCTAGGAATCTCCCTCCTACACTGCTGCCACAAGACCATAAGCTTGACACCTAAAACACCGTAATGGGTTTGGGACAAAAGCTCTAACGGACACATCCTAACTTGACTTTCTCTGGTAAAAACTCTGCATCAATAGTACCGTGTCTTCTCTGTTTCACCACGCTCTACACTCGGTCTGCGTCACATCAAATGACAGGCGTCACAGACACCGGGAATCTTCAACTTCAGTTGACCCTCATCAACACTTAACGCCACACCAGTTATCACTCCTTTCAAAGGCGCCCTGCTCCAGAGAGGAAAGCATGTCACAGTCCCCAGACCCGTGGTGCAGACGGCACGCTCCCCCTTGACGGCGGAGACACGAGAAAGTCACTTTCACCAACCCAACATTCCCCAACCTCTTCTCCACCCAACCTGATACCACATATGGGTCAGCCAGAAGGCAAGGATCCAAAATCTCACTCCTACTGGGCAAAAAAACACAATCGTGTCAAGGCTTAAACTCTGTGTTCTTTACCGCACCTGACACTCATGTTCGATTTCCTTCTGCAGAACTCTATATTTACTCTTAATATGTTCCACTTTCCTCCTTGTTTTTCTCTCCTGCCCGCTCCTTCTTTCCATCCTCAATGACTCCATCTCCAAGTCCATTCTGACACACCCGCCATCTTGTGACCCATTCTGGCTCTGCTATACAAGACGACGTCCCTCTCAGCATCGCTAATGATATGCGCATGCATATAGTTTTTTATTGAAAGGATTCATTTAAAGTTTCAACATTTAATTATAATCAAACAGCACATTTTCATAATCAAATACGCAAATCAATTTATGAACGTTATTATCTTGACTTGGATCGAATGACTAGCCAATTCAGACATTCCTCAGAGTGTTTGTTTAAATGATGGTCCCATTAATAATGCTTGGGGCTGGAAGCTTTTTTTGTCTTTTCTTTTGGAAAAGTCATCGTAGACGTAGGGGGTAGAGAAAATATAAATTCTCGTAGATCAGTCATGGAGAGTGGGACCCACTTCTCTAAAGCACCCCCTTCTTCATCCTCCTCTTCCCCCCTCCAGGTGAGCAGCAACAGCCATATATTAGAGCGAAGACCACCAGGGCCAGGATCATCAGCAGGAACAGCCCTATGACCACAATGCCACCCAACGCCCAGGGCTCCATCTGCAGGCGCTGCACAGCCCACTGGACCCAGTCCTCTGGTGACCCTGCCGGGTCAGGGCGGTCTGGAACACTACAGTGGGAGTGGAAAGTCAGAGGTAGGGGTCAGATGAAAGGGGTCAGGTATAGGGGTCAGAGGACGGGGTCAGTGATAGGGGTCAGGAAGTAAAGTGGGGTACAAAGTTGTTTTGTTGTATTTTTAGTTGAAATGATCCATTTAGAAGTGTTTGACCAGCTCTTTCATAGAACAACAAATGACAGTTTTAAAGATACACAACTTTTCCTTTTTCCTTTAATTCCACCGATGTTTGTTTCACATTGTAACCTGCTGGCAGCTTTCCTTCATGTTACAGATCTATTCATTATTTTTCTTTCTTACTGTCTTACTAGCTCTGACTTTGCTGGCCGTTACTTTATTGAGGAGAAATGTACAGACTACGACTGTGATAAGCAGTTGTCCCACCTAGCCACAGTATCTTCAGATAAATGCACTGACTTGTAAGTTGCTCTGGATAAGAGTGTCTGGTAAATGACTCAAATGTTAAATATAAATGTGTTAATCAACAAGTTTCCAATCAATGACTCACCTTTCCAGAGCCATCTCTCAATGTTCTCAGCGATGACGACAGTAAATACGGTCTGTGAGACCTGGGTTCTGGATGTATAGGCCTCTGTTAGTATCTCAATAGCTGGTCCAACCCTGCATCTGTATTCCAAATAAACACTCCACTTCAGCCTCTAGAAGACCTTCTTTAGTGTGAGAGTCTTGGTATCCTGTGAGGTACACTCATTTACTCGCTCTCAACTCCAACTGGATTTTTCTCTCTCGATTCCAAAAGCCTAATCAGTGATTGTGACTAGTTCTCTTGTTGTGAGGGCTTTCAATACGTGACGCAGTAGGAGAGAGAGAGAGAGAGAAGTCCAGCTGGGTTAATGTTTACCGACAATATTGACTCTATCGGAGGCGAGGCCCGAGACTGTGCTACAAGGTCTGATAAGGTACGCTCTAACTGCACAATACACTACACCGCTGAGTGGCACGGTTACTGGCACCTGAAGGGAAAGTATCAGGGATAGGGTGGGTCAGTAGAAAGATGGAGTCTTTGTCGTTTAATAGATGGAAAGTTAGATATGACATAAGCCCAGCCAGTGTTACATTCCAAAGGTTTTAGCTGTTGACACAATGCATTAATAACAAGAATAATTACAATGTACATTTTTTAAATTCTTTAATGTACTATACTTTATTTGCACTTAAACATTAAGTAAAGCTAAACTTGTTACTCCTCAAATGACAACTACAGATGAATATAATCAGGCAGGCAGCCTAGAGGTTAGAGCACTGGGCAAGTAGTCACTAGTTCAAATCCCAGAGGGGACAAGTTGAAAAACCTGTCTTTGCCCAAAGCATTTAACCCTAATTGTTCCAGGATTGCCATTGATAGTGGGTCCCCCCACACTTATTATAACAGTTGCGTAAATGTATTGTGTTCATTGCACCAGCAGAGGGCACTTTCTATATGACCATCCCCTCTTTTCCACTGGAAAACAGCCACACAAAAACAAGTTTGGAACTTCAGCATGTTGTCTATAGAGTCATCTTGAAGGAGAACAGAGAGGGGTTTTACATTCTGGACATTAAAACAACTTTGTTAAACACAACAAGATTGAAATCTGAGGGAGTTTTTTATTTATTTAAAATGTTTCCTTCTATAGACCTACAAAACTTATAACATAAAACCTATCGGCTCTTCCAGGTCAAATCACATGAGAATGCAGGATAAATCTCGGAGTGGTTTGTGTCCTCAGACAAAACAACAGCACAGAAGCAATGTTCACAGTTCTCTGTTTATAGAGTGTCATTGTCTGTTTAAAGCTACTGCTACGTAGTGTTAATGAGTCGGCCATTGCTCATCAGTCTTTATACACACACAGATTCCTCAGGCTGGTTGCCCAGCAGTCTGTCTGTCCCCTCCAAGCTACATTGTCCAGGTGATTCTAAGACTAGTTCTTCCCTGGGATTGCTGTTTCTTTCCTTCCTTAAATGTTCTATATATTGTAACTGGGCCAATGTCTCCTCCTCAGACAGACTGTAAGGGCTGGACTCGGGATTTAATCTTTCCACAGCAACAGCAGCGAACGCAGGACAGCACTATAATAAACAAGAATGTAGC
>NC_068423.1:23551169-23558669 GCF_023373465.1 Oncorhynchus keta
TGGTCTGGTCTGTCCCTGTGGTCTGTCCCTGTGGTCTGGTCTGTCCCTGTGGTCTGTCCCTGTGGTCTGTCCTTGTCGTCTGGTCTGTCCCTGTGGTCTGTCCCTGTGGTCTGTCCCTGTGGTCTGGTCCTGTGGTCTGTCCCTGTGGTCTGGTCTGTCCCTGTGGTCTGTCCCTGTGGTCTGTCCCTGTGGTCTGTTCCTGTGGTCTGTCCCTGTGGTCTGTCCCTGTGGTCTGGTCTGTCCCTGTGGTCTGTCCCTGTGGTCTGTCCTTGTCGTCTGGTCTGTCCCTGTGGTCTGTCCCTGTGGTCTGTCCCTGTGGTCTGGTCTGTCCCTGTGGTCTGGTCCTGTGGTCTGTCCCTGTGGTCTGTTCCTGTGGTCTGGTCTGTCACTGTGGTCTGTCCCTGTGGTCTGGTCCTGTGGTCTGTCCCTGTGGTCTGTTCCTGTGGTCTGGTCTGTCACTGTGGTCTGTCACTGTGGTCTGTCACTGTGGTCTGTCACTGTGGTCTGTCCCTGTGGTCTGGTCTGTCACTGTGGTCTGTCACTGTGGTCTGTCCCTGTGGTCTGGTCTGTCACTGTGGTCTGTCACTGTGGTCTGTCCCTGTGGTCTGGTCTGTCACTGTGGTCTGTCCCTGTGGTCTGTCCCTGTGGTCTGGTCTGTCACTGTGGTCTGTCACTGTGGTCTGTCCCTGTGGTCTGTTCCTGTGGTCTGGTCTGTCACTGTGGTCTGTCACTGTGGTCTGTCACTGTGGTCTGTTCCTGTGGTCTGGTCTGTCACTGTGGTCTGTCCCTGTGGTCTGGTCCTGTGGTCTGTCCCTGTGGTCTGTTCCTGTGGTCTGGTCTGTCACTGTGGTCTGTCACTGTGGTCTGTCACTGTGGTCTGTCACTGTGGTCTGTCCCTGTGGTCTATTTCTGTCCAGGCAGATTGGTCTTGTGATCTCCCTCATTGTTTCATGATTCACTATCCTCTGATACAATCAATCAGTTGTATTCCCTTCATCGTTAAGTTTTCCATCATTTTGCTTTGTTTGCCTCAAAGGCATAGTGAAGGAGGGGACTGTGATTAAGTGTGTGTCTCTTTGTCCCCCCTTATCTCCCCCACCTCTCTCTGTCTCCCCCCACTCTATCTCTCTCTGTCTCCCCCCTTATCTCCCCATCTCTCTCTGTCTCCCCCCACTCTGTCTATCTCTGTCTCCCCCCACTCTGTCTCTCTCTGTCTCCCCCTTATCTCCCCCTTCTATCTCTGTCTCTCCCCACTCTGTCTCTCTCTGTCTCCCCCCACTCTGTCTCTCTCTGTCTCCCCCTTATCTCCCCACCTCTCTCTGCCTCCCCCACTCTATCTCTCTCTGTCTCCCCCTTATCTCCCCATCTCTCTCTGTCTCCCCACTCTGTCTATCTCTGTCTCCCCCACTCTGTCTCTCTCTGTCTCCCCTTATCTCCCACTTCTCTCTCTGTCTCCCCCACTCTGTCTCTCTCTGTCTCCCCTTATCTCCCCCTCTCTCTGTCTCCCCATTATCTCCCCTTCTATCTCTGTCTCCCCATTATCTCCCCCTCTCTCTGTCTCCCCATTATCTCCCCCTCTCTCTGTCTCCCCCTTATCTCCCCCTTCGCTCTCTGTCTCCCCATTATCTCCCCCTCATCTCCCCTTCTCTCTCTGTCTCCCCATTATATCCCCCTTCTCTCTCTGTCTCCCCCTTCTCTCCCCTCTCCCCTCTCTCTCTGTCTCCCCCATTATCTCCCTCTCTCTCGGTCTCCCCATTATCTCCCCTCTCTCTGTCTCCCCATTATCTCCCCCCTCTCTCTGTCTCCCCTTATCTCCCCCTTCTCTCTCTGTCTCCCCCATTATCTCCCCCTCATCTCCCGCTTCTCTCTCTGTCTCCCCATTATCTCCCCTCTCTCTCTGTCTCCCCCATTATCTCCCCCTCTCTCTGTCTCCCCATTATCTCCCCCTCTCTCTGTCTCCCCATTATCTCCCCCTCTCTCTGTCTCCAACTTCTCTCCTCCACCTCTCTCTGTCTCCCCCACTCTATCTCTCTCTGCTCCCCCCCTTCTCTCCCCATCTCTCTCTGTCTCCCCCACTCTGTCTATCTCTGTCTCCCCCCACTCTGTCTCTCTCTGTCTCCCCCGTCTCCCCCCACTCTGTCTCTCTCTGTCTCCCCTTTATCTCCCCCTCTCTCTCTGTCTCCCCCCACTCTGTCTATCTCTGTCTCCCCCCACTCTGTGTCTCTCTGTCTCCCCCTTATCTCCCCCTTCTCTCTCTGTCTCCCCCCACTCTGTCTCTCTCTGTCTCCCCCTTATCTCCCCTTCTCTCTCTGTCTCCCCAGTATCTCCCCTTCTCTCTCTGTCTCCCCCATTATCTCCCCCTCTCTCTGTCTCCCCCATTATCTCCCCCTCTCTCTGTCTCCCCCTTATCTCCCCTTCTCTCTCTGTCTCCCCATTATCTCCCCCCTCATCTCCCCTTCTCTCTCTTTCTCCCCCATTATCTCCCCCTTCTCTCTCTGTCTCCCCCTTCTCTCCCCCTTCTCTCTCTGTCTCCCCCATTATCTCCCCTCTCTCTCTGTCTCCCTCATTATCTCCCCCTCTCTCTGTCTCCCCATTATCTCCCCTCTCTCTCTGTCCTCCCCATTATCTCCCCCTCTCTCTGTCTCCCCCTTCTCTCCCCCACCTCTCTCTGTCCTCCCCCTGTCTCTATCTCTCTCTGTCTCCCCCTTATCTCCCCATCTCTCTCTGTCTCCCCACTCTGTCTATCTCTGTCTCCCCCCACTCTGTCTCTCTCTGTCTCCCCCTTATCTCCCCCTCTCTCTCTGTCTCCCCCGTATCTCGCCCTCTCTCTGTCTCCCCCCACTCTGTCTCTCTCTGTCTCCCCTTTATCTCCCCCTCTCTCTCTGTCTTCCCCCACTCTGTCTCTCTCTGTCTCCCCTTATCTCCCCCTTCTCTCTCTGTCTCCCCCATTATCTCCCCCTTCTCTCTCTGTCTCCCCTTCTCTCCCCCTTCTCTCTCTGTCTCCCCATTATCTCCCCCTCTCTCTGTCTCTCCCCTTATCTCTGTCTCTCTCTGTCTCCCCTTATCTCCCCATTATCCCCTTCTCTCTCTGTCTCCCCATTATCTCCCCCTCTCTCTGTCTCCCCTTATCTCCCCCTCTCTCTGTCTCCCCTTATCTCCCCCTTCTCTCTCTGTCTCCCCCATTATGTCCCCCTCTCTATGTCTCCCCCATTATGAGTTTAGATACAGAACAGACAGAACAGACAGGACAGACAGAACAGACAGAACAGACAGGACAGACAGAACAAACAGGAGTGAATGAGTTTAGATACAGAACAGACAGAACAGACAGGACAGACAGAACAGACAGAACAGACAGGACAGATAGGACAGACGGGACAGACAACTTTACTGTATTACAAATCTTACCTTTGGAGTGAATGAGTTTAGATGTGGAGTTTGACAAGTCCGCCTCTCCAACTTCAGTACAGATTGGATCTACTTCTCCCAAAGTTTCTCATTAAAAATCCTGGCAAACAGAGTCAAAGCAACAACAAATGGTTTCCCTAAGCTCTGGGATGGATTGTCTTTTCTCTCTCTCGCACCCTGCTCGTCTTCTTACTCCTCTCGTTCGTGTGGTCTCATCTCCGTCATCTCTCTGTTCTGGCTCTTCACCTAAAAAATTCACTTGCTCCAGTTTTCCAGTTGGACTAAAATATTGTCTTTTGTTCTTTGACGTCTCTGTGTCTGTCTGTCTGTCTGTCTGTCTGTCTGTCTGTCTGTCTTCACAGCAGTTTTCCTCTCTTTAAACGTCTGTGTTCACTTTCTAATTCTTTGTGCTGCACTCGTCTTCTGCCTCTACTCCTCCTCTCTCACTGTAGTATCCTGCAGTAACTCTCTCCCGATTCTCTGCCTCTACTCCCCCTCTCTCTCTGTAGTATCCTGCAGTAACTCTCTCCCGATTCTCTGCCTCTACTCCCCCTCTCTCTCTGTAGTATCCTGCAGTAACTCTCTCCCGATTCTCTGCCTCTACTCCCCCTCTCTCTCTGTAGTATCCTGCAGTAACTCTCTCCCGATTCTCTGCCTCTACTCCCCCTCTCTCTCTGTAGTATCCTGCAGTAACTCTCTCCCGATTCTCTGCCTCTACTCCCCCTCTCTCTCTGTAGTATCCTGCAGTAACTCTCTCCCGATTCTCTGCCTCTACTCCCCTCTCTCTCTGTAGTATCCTGCAGTAACTCTCTCCCGATTCTCTGCCTCTACTCCCCCTCTCTCTCTGTAGTATCCTGCAGTAACTCTCTCCCGATTCTCTGCCTCTACTCTCCCCTCCCCCTCTCTCTGTAGTATCCTGCAGTAACTCTCTCCCGATTCTCTGCCTCTACTCCCCCTCTCTCTCTGTAGTATCCTGCAGTAACTCTCTCCCGATTCTCTGTCTCTACTCCCTCTCTCTCTCTGTAGTATCCTGCAGTAACTCTCTCCCGATTCTCTGCCTCTACTCCCCCTCTCTCTCTCGCTCTCTCCTGGCACCGTCTTTCCAAACTCATTCACTCTCTCTGTTTTCTCTTCCTTACACACACTCTCTCATTCTACATCCCTCTCTCTCTCCCTCTCTCTCCTCTCCCTCTCTCTCCTCTCTCTCTCTCTCTCTCTCTCTCTCTCTCTCTCTCTCTCTCTCTCTCTCTGTGTGTCTCTCTCTCTCTCTCTCTCTCTCTCTCTCTCTCTCTCTCTCTCTCTCTCTCTCTCTCTCTCTCTCTCTCTCTCTCTCTCTCTCTGTGTGTCTGTCTCTCTCTCTCTCTCTCTCTCTCTCTCTCTCTCTCTCTCTCTCTCTCTCTCTCTCTCTCTCTCTCTCTCTCTCTCTCTCTCTCTGTGTCTGTCTCTCTCTCTCTCTCTCTCTCTCTCTCTCTCTCTCTCTCTCTCTCTCTCTCTCTCTCTCTCTCTCTCTCTCTCTCTCTCTCTCTCTCTCTCTCTCTCTCTCTCTCTCTCTCTGTGTGTCTCTCTCTCTCTCTCTCTCTCTCTCTGTCTCTCTCTCTCTCTCCCCCCTCTCTCTCTCTCTCTCTCTCTCTCTGTCTCTGTCTCTGTCTCTGTCTCTGTCTCTGTCTCTCTCTCTGTCTCTGTCTCTCTCTCCCTCTCGCTATCTCTCTCTCTCTCTCTCTCTCTCTCTCTCTCTCTCTCTCTCTCTCTCTCTCTCTCTATTCCTGAAGAGTGGGACATAGGATGTGTGTGTCTTAGCGTATTAGATCTCTTGCATTTCTCAATGTCAACATGATAGTAAAGCGAGTACTGCAGTTTACGACCATGAATCTAACACCCAAGTCAACTTCAAGAGGTAGAGTAAAGCTGGAACTGTTTTGAAGATAAATGTGTATTTTCCCACTTAATTACAAGGCTTGTTATTCTTCCTTTCCTTGCTGTTCCATCGGATGTATTGGAGGTGTGGTCTCCTTCGCTACGGAAGAGTTCCTGACAACGAAACAGAGAACAATGTGGCTTCTCCTCCGGTCTGTTTGTGTGTGTTCTCTGTAAAAGAACCCTGAGGTACAGGGAGTGGGGCCTGTGTCGGTCAGTCAGAGTGATCTTTCAACAGGGTGAATGCAAATGTTTATTTTCCATCTCAATTGACTTTCTGTTGTTGGTGCATGCAGGAAAATGTTATGAAAGAATGTTATGCAGGAACTAATTCCCTATATTCTTTTAGAATGTCTCCATGGTTCTTAAACGCCCTTTTGTTCCCTGCATTTCCCTTTATACACAGGATTACATGACCACGGTACTTATCGACGTATTACATATTTACTGGCAAAGCCACAGTGAATAATGCTCTCACCTCTCCTCTTTTCCTCTCACCCTCTCCTCCTCTCACCCCTCTCCTCCTGTCATTGTCTCCCCTTCTCATCGTCTCCTCCTCTCACCCTCTCCTCCTCTCATCGTCTCCTCCCCTTCTCCTCGTTTCCTCCTCTCCTTGTCTCCTCCTCTCCTTATCTCCTCCTCTCCTCATCTCCTCCCCTTCTCATCGTCTCCCCTTCTCATCGTTTCCTCCTCTCACCCTCTCCTCCTCTCTCCCCTCTCCTCCTCTCACCCCTCTCCTCCTGTCATCGTCTCCCCTTCTCATCGCCTCCTCCTCTCCTTGTCTCCTCCTCTCCTCTCCTCACCTCCTCCTCTCCTCATCTCCTCCTCTCCTCGTCTCCTCCCCTTCTCCTCTCCTCCTCCTCTCCTCCTCCTCTCCACCTCTCCTCCTCTCCTCGACTCCTCCTCTCCTCCCCTTCTCATCGTCTCGTCCCCTTCTCATCGTCTCCTCCTCATCTCCTCCTCTCCTCCCCTTCTCCTCCTCTCCTCATCTCCTCCTCTCCTCTCCTCGACTCCTCGTCTCCTCCCCTTCTCGTTGTCTCTTCCTCTCCTTGTCTCCTCCTCTCCTCCTCTCCTCAACTCCTCTTCTCCTCCCCTTCTCATTGTCTCTTCCTCTCCTCGTCTCCTCCTCTCCTCATTGTCTCCTCCTCTCCTCCTCCCCTCGACTCATCCTCTCCTTCCTTTCTCATTGTCTCCTCGTCTCCTCCTCTCCTCGTCTCCTCCTCTAATCGTCTCCTCCTCCTCTCCTCGTCTCGTCACCTTCTCAGCCCACTGTCATCCAATAGAACAGATAGGTCAGATAGGACAGACAGAACAGACAGAACAGAACAGACAGGACAGATAGGACATACAGAACAGATAGGACAGACAGGACAGACAGAACAGACAGGACAGACAGAACAGACAGAACAGACAGGACAGACAGGACAGATAGGACAGACAGAACAGACAGGACAGACAGAACAGATAGGACAGACAGAACAGACAGAACAGACAGGACAGATAGGACAGACAGAACAGACAGGGACAGACAGATACAGACAGAACAGACAGGACAGACAGAACAGACAGGACAGAACAGATAGGACAGACAGGACAGACAGGACAGATAGGACAGACAGAACAGACAGAACAGACAGGACAGACAGAACAGACAGAACAGACAGAACATACAGAACAGGGAGAGGTGGTGTGAATGTGGGTATGCCAAAGATGGAAAACTAACTGTGTGTGTTTCTGCCATCCTTCATGTGAAAGGCTGTTCTCAGTTCTGCTGGCCTACTCACTGTACTGTTGCATAACTCATTGGAAGACAGACACCACAGCTCAGTGGAAATAATAGATGGAACACTTCTCACAGAATACAGAATATAATAGGACAGAGAGAGAGAGAGGACAGAGGACAGAGAACAGACAGACAGAGAGTGAGACAGACAGACAGACAGACAGAGAGAGAGAGAGACAGAGAGAGAGAGACAGATAGAGACATAGGGAGAGAGATGGACAAGAGATAGGACAGACAGAACAGAGAGAGAGACAGAGATAGAGAGAAGAGAGACAGAGGAACAGAGAGAGAAAGAGAGAGAGAAAGAGACAGACAGAGACAGACAAAGAGAGAGACAAAGAGAGAGAGGGAGAGAACAAAGAGAGGACAGCCAGAGAGAGAGAGACAGACAGAAC
>NC_068423.1:23898669-24181169 GCF_023373465.1 Oncorhynchus keta
GTGCCCAGTGGGGTAGATCTAAGACATGATATCTGTGCCCAGTGGGGTAGACCTAAGACATGATATCTGTGCCCAGTGGGGTAGATCTAAGACATGATATCTGTGCCCAGTGGGGTAGACCTAAGACATGATATCTGTGCCCAGCAGGGTAGACCTAAGACATGATATCTGTGCCCAGTGGGGTAGACCTAAGACATGATATCTGTGCCCAGTGGGGTAGATCTAAGACATGATATCTGTGCCCAGTGGGGTAGACCTAAGACATGATATCTGTGCCCAGTGGGGTAGACCTAAGACATGATATCTGTGCCCAGTGGGGTAGACCTAAGACATGATATCTGTGCCCAGTGGGGTAGACCTAAGACATGATATCTGTGCCCAGTGGGGTAGACCTAACACATTATATCTGTGCCCAGTGGGGTAGACCTAAGACATGATATCTGTTCCCAGTGGGGTAGACCTAAGACATGATATCTGTGCCCAGTGGGGTAGACCTAAGACATGATATCTGTGCCCAGTGGGGTAGACCTAAGACATGATATCTGTGGGGTAGACCTAAGACATGATATCTGTTCCCAGTGGGGTAGACCTAAGACATGATATCTGTGCCCAGTGGGGTAGACCTAAGACATGATATCTGTGCCCAGTGGGGTAGACCTAAGACATGATATCTGTGCCCAGTGGGGTAGACCTAAGACATGATATCTGTTCCCAGTGGGGTAGACCTAAGACATGATATCTGTGCCCAGTGGGGTAGACCTAAGACATGATATCTGTGCCCAGTGGGGTAGACCTAAGACATGATATCTGTGCCCAGTGGGGTAGACCTAAGACATGATATCTGTGCCCAGTGGGGTAGACCTAAGACATGATATCTGTGCCCAGTGGGGTAGACCTAAGACATGATATCTGTTCCCAGTGGGGTAGACCTAAGACATGATATCTGTGCCCAGTGGGGTAGACCTAAGACATGATATCTGTGCCCAGTGGGGTAGACCTAAGACATGATATCTGTGCCCAGTGGGGTAGACCTAAGACATGATATCTGTTCCCAGTGGGGTAGACCTAAGACATGATATCTGTTCCCAGTGGGGTAGACCTAAGACATGATATCTGTTCCCAGCAGGGTAGACCTAAGACATGATATCTGTGCCCAGTGGGGTAGACCTAAGACATGATATCTGTTCCCAGCGGGGTAGACCTAAGACATGATATCTGTGCCCAGTGGGGTAGACCTAAGACATGATATCTGTGCCCAGTGGGGTAGACCTAAGACATGATATCTGTGCCCAGTGGGGTAGACCTAAGACATGATATCTGTTCCCAGTGGGGTAGACCTAAGACATGATATCTGTGGGGTAGATCTAAGACATGATATCTGTGCCCAGTGGGGTAGACCTAAGACATGATATCTGTGCCCAGTGGGGTAGACCTAAGACATGATATCTGTGGGGTAGATCTAAGACATGATATCTGTTCCCAGTGGGTAGACCTAAGACATGATATCTGTGGGGTAGATCTAAGACATGATATCTGTGCCCAGTGGGGTAGACCTAAGACATGATATCTGTGCCCAGTGGGGTAGACCTAAGACATGATATCTGTGCCCAGTGGGGTAGATCTAAGACATTATATCTGTGCCCAGTGGGGTAGACCTAAGACATGATATCTGTGCCCAGTGGGGTAGACCTAAGACATGATATCTGTTCCCAGCGGGGTAGACCTAAGACATGATATCTGTTCCCAGCAGGGTAGACCTAAGACATGATATCTGTGCCCAGTCGGGTAGACCTAAGACATGATATCTGTTGCCCAGTGGGGTAGACCTAAGACATGATATCTGTTCCCAGCAGGGTAGACCTAAGACATGATATCTGTGCCCAGTGGGGTAGACCTAAGACATGATATCTGTGGGGTAGACCTAAGACATGATATCTGTGGGGTAGACCTAAGACATGATATCTGTTCCCAGTGGGGTAGACCTAAGACATGATATCTGTGCCCAGTGGGGTAGACCTAAGACATGATATCTGTTCCCAGCAGGGTAGACCTAAGACATGATATCTGTTCCCAGCAGGGTAGACCTAAGACATGATATCTGTGCCCAGTGGGGTAGACCTAAGACATGATATCTGTGGGGTAGATCTAAGACATGATATCTGTGCCCAGTGGGGTAGACCTAAGACATGATATCTGTGGGGTAGATCTAAGACATGATATCTGTGCCCAGTGGGGTAGACCTAAGACATGATATCTGTGCCCAGTGGGGTAGACCTAAGACATGATATCTGTGCCCAGTGGGGTAGACCTAAGACATGATATCTGTGCCCAGTGGGGTAGACCTAAGACATGATATCTGTGGGGTAGATCTAAGACATGATATATGTGCCCTGTGGGGTAGACCTAAGACATGATATCTGTGGGGTAGATCTAAGACATGATATCTGTGCCCAGTGGGGTAGACCTAAGACATGATATCTGTGCCCAGTGGGGTAGACCTAAGACATGATATCTGTGCCCAGTGGGGTAGACCTAAGACATGATATCTGTGCCCAGTGGGGTAGACCTAAGACATGATATCTGTGGGGTAGATCTAAGACATTATATCTGTGCCCAGTGGGGTAGACCTAAGACATGATATCTGTGGGGTAGATCTAAGACATTATATCTGTGCCCAGTGGGGTAGACCTAAGACATGATATCTGTGCCCAGTGGGGTAGATCTAAGACATGATATCTGTGCCCAGTGGGGTAGATCTAAGACATGATATCTGTGCCCAGTGGGGTAGATCTAAGACATGATATCTGTGGGGTAGATCTAAGACATGATATCTGTGCCCAGTGGGGTAGATCTAAGACATGATATCTGTTCCCAGCAGGGTAGACCTAAGACATGATATCTGTGCCCAGTGGGGTAGACCTAAGACATGATATCTGTGGGGTAGATCTAAGACATGATATCTGTGCCCAGTGGGGTAGACCTAAGACATGATATCTGTGCCCAGCAGGGTAGACCTAAGACATGATATCTGTTCCCAGCAGGGTAGACCTAAGACATGATATCTGTGCCCAGTGGGGTAGACCTAAGACATGATATCTGTGCCCAGTGGGGTAGACCTAACACATTATATCTGTGCCCAGTGGGGTAGACCTAAGACATGATATCTGTTCCCAGTGGGGTAGACCTAAGACATGATATCTGTGCCCAGTGGGGTAGACCTAAGACATGATATCTGTGCCCAGTGGGGTAGACCTAACACATTATATCTGTGCCCAGTGGGGTAGACCTAAGACATGATATCTGTTCCCAGTGGGGTAGACCTAAGACATGATATCTGTGCCCAGTGGGGTAGACCTAAGACATGATATCTGTGCCCAGTGGGGTAGACCTAACACATTATATCTGTGCCCAGTGGGGTAGACCTAAGACATGATATCTGTTCCCAGTGGGGTAGACCTAAGACATGATATCTGTGCCCAGTGGGGTAGACCTAAGACATGATATCTGTTCCCAGTGGGGTAGACCTAAGACATGATATCTGTGCCCAGTGGGGTAGACCTAAGACATGATATCTGTGCCCAGTGGGGTAGACCTAAGACATTATATCTGTGCCCAGTGGGGTAGACCTAAGACATGATATCTGTTCCCAGTGGGGTAGACCTAAGACATGATATCTGTGCCCAGTGGGGTAGACCTAACACATTATATCTGTGCCCAGTGGGGTAGACCTAACACATTATATCTGTGCCCAGTGGGGTAGACCTAAGACATGATATCTGTTCCCAGTGGGGTAGACCTAAGACATGATATCTGTGCCCAGTGGGGTAGACCTAAGACATGATATCTGTGCCCAGTGGGGTAGACCTAAGACATGATATCTGTTCCCAGTGGGGTAGACCTAAGACATGATATCTGTGCCCAGTGGGGTAGACCTAAGACATGATATCTGTGCCCAGTGGGGTAGACCTAAGACATTATATCTGTGCCCAGTGGGGTAGACCTAAGACATGATATCTGTTCCCAGTGGGGTAGACCTAAGACATGATATCTGTGCCCAGTGGGGTAGACCTAAGACATGATATCTGTTCCCAGTGGGGTAGACCTAAGACATGATATCTGTGCCCAGTGGGGTAGACCTAAGACATGATATCTGTGCCCAGTGGGGTAGACCTAAGACATGATATCTGTGCCCAGTGGGGTAGACCTAAGACATGATATCTGTTCCCAGTGGGGTAGACCTAAGACATGATATCTGTGCCCAGTGGGGTAGACCTAACACATTATATCTGTGCCCAGTGGGGTAGACCTAAGACATTATATCTGTGCCCAGTGGGGTAGACCTAAGACATGATATCTGTTCCCAGTGGGGTAGACCTAAGACATGATATCTGTGCCCAGTGGGGTAGACCTAAGACATGATATCTGTGCCCAGTGGGGTAGACCTAAGACATGATATCTGTGGGGTAGACCTAAGACATGATATCTGTGCCCAGTGGGGTAGACCTAAGACATGATATCTGTGCCCAGTGGGGTAGACCTAAGACATGATATCTGTGCCCAGTGGGGTAGACCTAAGACATGATATCTGTGGGGTAGACCTAAGACATGATATCTGTGCCCAGTGGGGTAGACCTAAGACATGATATCTGTGCCCAGTGGGGTAGACCTAAGACATGATATCTGTGCCCAGTGGGGTAGACCTAAGACATGATATCTGTGGGGTAGACCTAAGACATGATATCTGTTCCCAGCAGGGTAGACCTAAGACATGATATCTGTGCCCAGTGGGGTAGACCTAAGACATGATATCTGTTCCCAGTGGGGTAGACCTAAGACATGATATCTGTGCCCAGTTGGGTAGACCTAAGACATGATATCTGTGCCCAGTGGGGTAGACCTAAGACATGATATCTGTGCCCAGTGGGGTAGACCTAAGACATGATATCTGTTCCCAGCAGGGTAGACCTAAGACATGATATCTGTGCCCAGTGGGGTAGACCTAAGACATGATATCTGTGCCCAGTGGGGTAGACCTAAGACATGATATCTGTTCCCAGCAGGGTAGACCTAAGACATGATATCTGTGCCCAGTGGGGTAGATCTAAGACATGATATCTGTGCCCAGTGGGGTAGACCTAAGACATGATATCTGTGCCCAGTGGGGTAGATCTAAGACATGATATCTGTGCCCAGTGGGGTAGACCTAAGACATGATATCTGTTCCCAGTGGGGTAGACCTAAGACATGATATCTGTTCCCAGCAGGGTAGACCTAAGACATGATATCTGTGCCCAGTGGGGTAGACCTAAGACATGATATCTGTTCCCAGTGGGGTAGACCTAAGACATGATATCTGTGCCCAGTGGGGTAGACCTAAGACATGATATCTGTTCCCAGTGGGGTAGACCTAAGACATGATATCTGTTCCCAGCAGGGTAGACCTAAGACATGATATCTGTGCCCAGTGGGGTAGACCTAAGACATGATATCTGTTCCCAGCAGGGTAGACCTAAGACATGATATCTGTTCCCAGCAGGGTAGACCTAAGACATGATATCTGTGCCCAGTGGGGTAGACCTAAGACATGATATCCAAAGCTATGGTAACCTCTGGTAAGGGAAGCATGATTGGGTTCACAGTGGTCTTGCCTGTGACCCGATAAAATCTATAGCTTTTTAATAGGTTTGGATATTTAGTTGTTTCCGGATCTGAAGACTAGTTTTCTTCCATTTGTAGTTTTAATGGGACAATGATCAACTGTTCTGATAGCAACAGTGATAGTGAGAATTAATGTATGACATAGTCTCTGAAGTTTGCTGGTGGTTCCGAAGAAGAGAAGAAGAGGTTTAAACCAAAAACGTATTAAATCAGTAGAAAAATCAGCTTTGCTTGAAGCAGTCTTTGGAAGAATCCTGACTCTGTGATTGGCTCTTGCAGGTCTCCACTACGGGAAGGAGAGTGTCCGCAGCAGTGGAGGTCACGACCTTCATACCTTCATCTCCTCTGGGTTTGTCACGTTGGGACGCGGCCAGCCCAAAGGTACAGTACTTTCTAGATCTTATTTTTCTTGCTCTATATAATCTTTAATCTTTTCTATCCACCTCTATCTAATCTCTTACCCTTACAAATCTTATCTATACAAATATATCCAACCTCTTATCCACCAATCACTATCCCTCCATACACAGATCAGACCAAGAGTCTCCTTCTGCTGAGTCAACAATGGTACTATACTTCTGGTACTATATTTCTGGTACTATATTTCTGGTACTATATTTCTGGTACTATACTTCTGGTACTATATTTCTGGTACTATATTTCTGGTACTATATTTCTGGTACTATACTTCCGGTACTATATTTCTGGTACTATATTTCTGGTACTATACTTCTGGTACTATACTTCTGGTACTATACTTCTGGTACTATACTTCTCTTCAGCTTTCCTCCCTCTTTCTATCTCTCTTCCCCCCCTTTTTGTTTCTCTCTCTCTGTCTCCCTCTATTTCACTCTCTCTGTCTCCCTCTCTCTCTGACTCTATTTCTCTCTCTGTCGCTCTCTCTCTGTCACTCTCTCTGTCTGTCACTCTCTCCCTCACTCTCTCTCCCTCTCTCTCTCCCTCTCTCTCTCTGTCGCTATTTCTTTCTCTCTCTGTCTCTCTTTCACTCTCTCTTTGTGTCTGTCTGTCTCTGTCTCTCTCACTCTCTCTCTGTCTCTGACTCTCTCGCTCTCTCTCTCGCTCGCTCTCTCTCTCTCTGAAACCTACCAGACACTCATTTCTACCTTCCACCTCCACCCCCTGGGTGACGTCAGCATTTTCTCACTATAACCCAAAGTGCTTTACCTTCTAACCTGCAAACTTGGTGGGGAGTGGGTGGTGGGTGGTGGTGGTGGGGGTGCGGGGGTGTGTGGTACGCCAGTGTGTGTGTGTGTGTGTGTGTGGTGGGGGGGTGCGGGGGTGTGTGGTACGCCAGTGTGTGTGTGTGTGTGGTGGGGGTGCAGTGTGTGTGTGTGTGTGGGGGGGTGTGTGTACGCCAGTGTGTGTGTGTGTGTGGTGGGGGTGCGGGGGGGTGTGTGGTACGCCAGTGTGTGTGTGTGTGGTGGGTGGTGTGGTGGGTGGTGCGGGGGGTGTGGTACGCCAGGGGTGTGTGGTACGCCAGTGTGTGTGTGTGTGTGTGTGTGGTGTGTGTGTGTGTGTGTGTGTGTGTGTGTGTGTGTGTGTGTGTGTGTGGTGGGGGGTGCGGGGGTGTGTGGTACGCCAGTGTGTGTGTGTGTGTGTCCATCTCCTGCACTTTGTCTAGCTAAACTGTAGCTTATACATATACAGTGCTACTGGAGAAGTATCTTGCATCTGTTACATATCGGAAACTCCTTGAAGTCAACACACAGCCAAGTGTTGTCCGTCGTCATGATTTATGGTCTTTTGGGCGGTATCAGCAGTCTTTTTGGGTGGTATCAGCAGTCTTTTTGGGTGGTATCAGCAGTCTTTTTGGGTGGTATCAGCAGTCTTTTTGGGTGGTATCAGCAGTCTTTTTGAGTGGTATCAGCAGTCTTTTTGGGTGGTATCAGCAGTCTTTTGGGTGGTATCAGCAGTCTTTTTGGGTGGTATCGGCAGTCTTTTGGGTGGTATCAGCAGTCTTTTGGGTGCTATCAGCAGTCTTTTTGAGTGGTATCAGCAGTCTTTTTGGGTGGTATCAGCAGTCTTTTTGGGTGGTATCAGCAGTCTTTTTGGGTGGTATCAGCAGTCTTTTTGGGTGGTATCAGCAGTCTTTTGAGTGGTATCAGCAGTCTTTTTGGGTGGTATCAGCAGTCTTTTTGGGTGGTATCAGCAGTCTTTTTGAGTGGTATCAGCAGTCTTTTTGGGTGGTATTATCAGTCTTTTTGGGTGGTATCAGCAGTCTTTTTGGGTGGTATCAGCAGTCTTTTTGGGTGGTATCAGCAGTCTTTTTGGGTGGTATTATCAGTCTTTTTGGGTGGTATCAGCAGTCGTTTTGGGTGGTATCAGCAGTCTTTTTGGGTGGTATCAGCAGTCTTTTTGGGTGGTATCAGCAGTCTTTTTGGGTGGTATCAGCAGTCTTTTTGGGTGGTATCAGCAGTCTTTTTGGGCGGTATCAGCAGTCTTTTGGGTGGTATCAGCAGTCTTTTTGGGTGGTATCAGCAGTCTTTTTGGGTGGTATCAGCAGTCTTTTTGGGTGGTATCAGCAGTCTTTTTGGGTGGTATTATCAGTCTTTTGGGTGGTATCAGCAGTCTTTTGGGCGGTATCAGCAGTCTTTTTGGGCGGTATCAGCAGTCTTTTTGGGTGGTATCAGCAGTCTTTTTGGGTGGTATCAGCAGTCTTTTTGGGTGGTATCAGCAGTCTTTTTGGGTGGTATCAGTAGTCTTTTTGGGCAGTATCAGCAGTCTTTTTGGGATGTATCAGCAGTCTTTTTGGGTGGTATTATCAGTCTTTTTGGACGGTAGCAGCACTGGACTGTACAGTAGAGGCAAAAGGAGAAGTTATATAAATTATTATACACTGGGAGATTCATACAATCTATTTTCACGCTGTCAAAACGTCCTGATTCCATGTTCATCATATTAATTACATCAGATGAGGAATCTGTCATTGATTTAATCTGTGCGGCTCTGCAGATTTACACAGTAAAGATTTATCCTTGGGTTTGGCTGACGTCTGGTCTGTTGCCTGCCCATAAACCCTGTTCTCTGTTGGGCTGGAGGAATGGATGGAGGCTTGGAATGGGACCAGGTCAGCATCAGGTGATGCTCCAATAAATCAATATCTCTCTTCCTCACCGAGAGGTGTCACGGTTTGGCTCGGCCAACCAACTGCAGAGGAATGGAGAGCGGGACAAGACAGAGGGGCATTTCTACTTCACTTCTGTTGTTCTATTGAGAGAAAAATCCTTTATTGTTCACATAAAATTAGCAGTTTCCATCTTTGCTCCTTTTTTTGTGTCTCAGTGTGTTGTGGTCCCTCGAGGCAGGACTGTTCACAATGGTATTCATCCAGTCTCTCTCCCTCTCTCTCTCCTCTTTGTAGTTCCCCCATGAAACATAAGTTATGAGAATCACTGCTAGATTATATATCTAGGATTCTTTTTTAGTTTTTAGTCTCTCTCTCCCAACATCACAGGCAATTCTCCGTCTGCTTCCATCCCAAGCTGTATGTTTGTGAGGCAGTATGGTGTATGGTTTAGTATCCCAGATTTCTGCGGTTACGTTTGTGTTTTGTAACAATGGGTTGTCCGATATTTTTCGCTGCAGAACAAGCACAAATCCAGACTGGGATCTTAGCACGTAGAATACAAAAACAAATATCCTGGGCTAAATTGCAAAAATATGCAAACAAACAAACTACGTTTGGTGAAACGTAGATCTAGGTTGTACATCCCTCCCTTTCTCGGTCTTCTTTCACCCCTCTCCTCTTTCTCTCTCTTCCTCTGTCTTCTTCCACCCCTCTCCTCTTTCTCTCTGTCTTCCTCGGTCGTCTTTCACCCCTCTCCTCTTTCTCTCTCTTCCTCTGTCTTCTTTCACCCCTCTCCTCTTTCTCTCTCTTCCTCGGTCTTCTTTCACCCCTCTCCTCTTTCTCTCTCTCTTCCTCGGTCTTCTTTCACCCCTCTCCTCTTTCTCTCTCTCTTCCTCGGTCTTCTTTCACCCCTCTCCTCTTTCTCTCTCTCTTCCTCGGTCTTCTTTCACCCCTCTCCTCTTTCTCTCTCTCTTCCTCGGTCTTCTTTCACCCCTCTCCTCTTTCTCTCTCTTCCGCGGTCTTCTTTCACCCCTCTCCTCTTTCTCAGTCTTCCTCGGTCTTCTTTCACCCCTCTCCTCTTTCTCTCTCTCTTCCTCGGTCTTCTTTCACCCCTCTCCTCTTTCTCTCTCTCTTCCTCGGTCTTCTTTCACCCCACTCCTATTTCTCTCTCTTCCTCTGTCTTCTTTCACCCCTCTCCTCTTTCTTTCACCCCTCTCCTCTTTCTCTCTGTCTTCCTCGGTCGTCTTTCACCCCTCTCCTCTTTCTCTCTCTTCCTCTGTCTTCTTTCACCCCTCTCCTCTTTCTCTCTCTTCCTCGGTCTTCTTTCACCCCTCTCCTCTTTCTCTCTCCTCTTCCTCGGTCTTCTTTCACCCCTCTCCTCTTTCTCTCTCTTCCTCTGTCTTCTTTCACCCCTCTCCTCTTCCTCTCTCTCTTCCTCTGTCTTCTTTCACCCCTTTCCTCTCTCGATCTTCTTTCACCCCTCTCCTCTTTCTCTCTCTCTTCCTCGGTCTTCTTTCACCCCTCTTTCTGACTCTTCCTCGGTCTTCTTTCACCCCCTCTCCTCTTCCTCTGTCTTCTTTCACCCCTCTCCTCTTTCTGACTCTTCCTCGGTCTTCTTTCACCCCTCTCCTCTTCCTCTGTCTTCTTTCACCCCTCTCCTCTTTCTCTCTCTTCCTCAGTCTTCTTTCACCCCTCTCCTCTTTCTCTCTCTTCCTCGGTCTTCTTTCACCCCTCTCCTCTTTCTCTCTCTTCCTCTGTCTTCTTTCACCCCTCTCCTCTCCTCGATCTTCTTTCACCCTCTCCTCCTTCTTTCACCCCTCTCCTCTTTCTCTCTCTTCCTCGGTCTTCTTTCACCCCTCTCCTCTTTCTCTCTCTTCCTCGGTCTTCTTTCACCCCTCTCCTCTTCTCTCTCTCTCTTCCTCTGTCTTCTTTCACCCCTTTCCTCTTCTCGATCTTCTTTCACCCCTCTCCTCTTTCTCTCTCTCTTCCTCGGTCTTCTTTCACCCCCTCTGTCTTCTTTCACCCCTGACTCTTCCTCGGTCTTCTTTCACCCCTCTCCTCTTCCTCTGTCTTCTTTCACCCCTCTCCTCTTTCTGACTCTTCCTCGGTCTTCTTTCACCCCTCTCCTCTTCCTCTGTCTTCTTTCACCCCTCTCCTCTTTCTCTCTCTTCCTCTGTCTTCTTTCACCCCTCTCCTCTTTCTCTCCCTTCCTCGGTCTTCTTTCACCCCTCTCCTCTTTCTCTCTCTTCCTCTGTCTTCTTTCACCCCTCTCCTCTTTCTTCTGTCTTCCTCGGTCTTCTTTCACCCCTCTCCTCTTCTCTTCCTCTTTCTCTCTCTTCCTCGGTCTTCTTTCACCCCTCTCCTCTTTCTTTCTCCTCTCCTCTGTCTTCTTTCACCCCTCTCGGTCTCTTTCTCTCTCTTCCTCTGTCTTCTTTCACCCCTCTCCACTTTCTTTCTCTTCCTCTGTCTTCTTTCACCCCTCTCCCTTTCTCTCTCTCTTCCTCGGTCTTCTTTCACCCCTCTCCTCTTTCTCTCTCTTCCTCGGTCTTCTTTCACCCCTCTCCTCTTTCTCTCTCTTCCTCTGTCTTCTTTCACCCCTCTCCTCTTCCTCTCTCTCTTCCTCTGTCTTCTTTCACCCCTCTCCTCTTCCTCGGTCTTCTTCCACCCCTCTCCTCTTCCTCGGTCTTCTTCCACCCCTCTCCTCTTTCTCTCTCTTCCTCTGTCTTCTTTCACCCCTCTCCACTTTCTTTCTCTTCCTCGGTCTTCTTTCACCCCTCTCCTCTTTCTCTCTCTCTCTTCCTCGGTCTTCTTTCACCCCTCTCCTCTTCCTCGGTCTTCTTCCACCCCTCTCCTCTTCCTCGGTCTTCTTCCACCCCTCTCCTCTTTCTCTCTCTTCCTCTGTCTTCTTTCACCCCTCTCCTCTTTCTCTCTCTTCCTCGGTCTTCTTTCACCCCTCTCCTCTTTCGCTCTCTTTTTCGATATCAATTAACGTCCCGCTAATGTATAGAAAACGAACAGGGGATATTGCGCTGAGCAGAGATCAGTGATTAGCTTTTCCCAAGCCTGCCCTTTCAGGTCTCTGGACATTCGTCTCCAAAATGGAGGGAAACAGTTGATTTTGTACTGGGCCGTGGCTAAAGGCTAGAACAGACTACCGAGTCACGCAATTGAACCAAGACCACAACATAATTTCCTGAGTTTAGTCAGAACCAAACTGTGAATCGTGATCTAGTTGATGTTGAATAAGCTGCCGTCTGTTTGGCTAGTTAATTACAGTGCGTGTGAGTATGCGTATGTGTGAGTTTGTGTGTGTGTGTGTGTATATATATATGTGTGTGTGTGTTTAGAAGTTAATTACAGGCAGTGTGAGTGTTTGTATGTGTATGTGTGAGTGTGAGTGTGTGTGAGTGTGTGTGTAGGTGTGTGTGTGTGTGTCTAGTTGCTAATTACAGGCAGTGTGAGTGTGTGCGTGAGCGTGAGCGTGTGAGTGTGAGTGAGTGAGTGAGTGAGTGAGTGAGTGAGTGAGTGAGTGAGTGAGTGTGTGTGAATGTGTGTGTGTATGTGTGTGTGTGCCTGCCAGGGTCCACCACAACACTGGGTTCACCACAACACTGGGTTCACAACACCGGGTTCACCACAACACTGGGTTCACCACAACACTGGGTTCACCACAACACTGGGTCCCCCACAACACTGGGTTCACCACAACACTGGGTCCACAACACCGGGTTCACCACAACACTGGGTTCACCACAACACTGGGTTCACCACAACACTGGGTTCACCACAACACTGGGTTCACCACTGAGTGTGAGTGTGTGTGTAACACTGGGTCCACAACACTGGGTTCACCACAACACTGGGTTCACCACAACACTGGGTTCACCACAACACCGGGTTCACCACAACACCGGGTTCACCACAACACTGGGTCCACAACACTGGGTTCACCACAACACTGGGTTCACCACAACACTGGGTTCACCACAACACCGGGTTCACCACAACACCGGGTTCACCACAACACTGGGTTCACCACAACACTGGGTTCACCACAACACTGGGTTCACCACAACACTGGGTCCACAACACTGGGTCCACAACACTGGGTTCACCACAACACTGGGTTCACCACAACACTGGGTTCACCACAACACTGGGTTCACCACAACACTGGGTCCACAACACTGGGTCCACAACACTGGGTTCACCACAACACTGGGTCCACAACACTGGGTCCACAACACTGGGTTCACCACAACACTGGGTCCACAACACTGGGTTCACCACAACACTGGGTCCACAACACTGGGTTCACCACAACACTGGGTCCACAACACTGGGTTCACCACAACACTGGGTTCACCACAACACTGGGTCCACAACACTGGGTTCACCACAACACTGGGTTCACCACAACACTGGGTTCACCACAACACTGGGTCCACCACAACACTGGGTTCACCACAACACTGGGTTCACCACAACACTGGGTTCACCACAACACTGGGTTCACCACAACACCGGATCCACCACAACACTGGGTCCCCACAACACTGGATCCACCACAACACTGGATCCACCACAACACTGGATCCACCACAACACTGGGTCCCCCACAACACTGGGTCCACCACAACACTGGATCCACCACAACACTGGGTTCACCACAACACTGGGTCCACCACAACACTGGATCCACCACAACACTGGGTTCACCACAACACTGGATCCACCACAACACTGGGTCCACCACAACACTGGATCCACCACAACACTGGGTCCACCACAACACTGGATCCACCACAACACTGGGTCCACCACAACACTGGGTTCACCACAACACTGGGTTCACCACAACACTGGGTTCACCACAACACTGGGTTCACCACAACACTGGGTCCACCACAACACTGGGTTCACCACAACACTGGGTCCCCCACAACACTGGATCCACCACAACACTGGGTCCACCACAACACTGGGTCCACCACAACACTGGATCCACCACAACACTGGGTCCACCACAACACTGGGTCCCCCACAACACTGGGTCCACCACAACACTGGGTTCACCACAACACTGGGTCCACCACAACACTGGGTCCACCACAACACTGGGTCCACCACAACACTGGGTTCACCACAACACTGGGTCACCACAACACTGGGTTCACCACAACACTGGGTCCCCCACAACACTGGGTTCACCACAACACTGGGTTCACCACAACACTGGGTCCCCCACAACAGAGTTCACACATGTCTTCCTCTACAGCAAATTACATTTAGGCTAAATCTGTCTTACGCTTGTACAAAGTGTGTGTGTGTGTGTGTGTGTGTGTGTGTGTGTGTGTGTGTGTGTGTGTGTGTGTGTGTGTGTGTGTGTGTGTGTGTGTGTGTGTGTGTGTGTGTGTGAGAGAGAAACATAGAGAGAAGGGTGATGGTTAGACTGTAGAATAGCTTTCCTCAGAGACACTGATTCTCTTGTCAAGCAGTCTGATTTGTGGTTTTGCGCCCGCACGATCACACACACACACACACACACACACACACACACACACACACACACACACACACACACACACACACACCCGTGTCTGTTCTCACTGCGTGTCCCGAGTTGCCTTCTACTGTTGGATTCTTGTTTCAGCTCACTCTTACAGTTTATACAACTTTGGAGCAATTTTCACAAGTTACTAAGTACTTACTATATTCTCACAAGTATCTACTACATTTTCCCAAGAACTTACTATATTTTCACAAATATGTTCTACATTTTCACAAGTACCTACTATATTTTCACAAATATGCTCTACATTTTCATAAGTACTTATTATATTTTCACAAGTATCTACTACATTTTCACAAGTACCTACTATATTTCCACAAGTACTTACTATATTTTCACAAGTATCTGCTACATTTTCATAAGTACTTACTATATTTTCACAAATATGTTCTACATTCTACATGTGGTACACTTTCACAAGTATGTAGTCACTTTAACTGCTATTTAATCCAATAGCAAATGTACAATATAGACATTTCCAAACTTTTCAAAGTACTGAATAGAAAGAACAGGTGGTAAATATAATTGTCCATACAGCATTTGACTATAACTTGTATAATACATTTTATGTTGAGAAGTGTGTCCTCCAGTTTCATTATCCTTATACAGTACATACATAGAATTAATCCTCAGAGATAGGGCTGACGTGAAGCAGTTGGCTACTGTAAAAAAGTAGCACGGTGTGGTGAGCCGATCAGTTATCTGATGTATTGGGGACTAGGCTGAAATATTCTCATGGTATTTCACGGATAACGTAGATCTTGCATGACTGACTCGAGGGTGAAAGATGAATGAATTCACAATCAAAAGGTTCTGAACACAAGATAGGGGGCATTACAAGTGAGTTTTGAAAATACATCTGAAAATACTGAACAATTTGCCACTTGCTTGGCAAATTAAAAGCCTTCCTCTTCTTGTAGATGTGTGAAGAAGACAGGACAGATGTAGTCTGAGGGGTGAATAGCCATCTTTTTTTATTTCTTTTTTTTATTTCACCTTTATTTAACCAGGTAGGCTAGTTGAGAACAAGTTCTCATTTGCAACTGCGACCTGGCCAAGATAAAGCATAGCAGTGTGAACAGACAACACAGAGTTACACATGGAGGAAACAATTAACAAGTCAATAACACAGTAGAAAAAAAGGGGAGTCTATATACATTGTGTGCAAAAGGCATGAGGAGGTAGGCGAATAATTACAATTTTGCAGATTAACACTGGAGTGATAAATGATCAGATGGTCATGTACAGGTAGAGATATTGGTGTGCAAAAGAGCAGAAAAGTAAATAAATAAAAACAGTATGGGAATGAGGTAGGTGAAAATTGGGTGGCTATTTACCAATAGACTATGTACAGCTGCAGCGATCGGTTAGCTGCTCAGATAGCAGATGTTTGAAGTTGGTGAGGGAGATAAAAGTCTCCAACTTCAGCGATTTTTGCAATTCGTTCCAGTCACAGGCAGCAGAGTACTGGAACGAAAGGCGGCCAAATGAGGTGTTGGCTTTAGGGATGATCAGTGAGATACACCTGCTGGAGCGCGTGCTACAGATGGGTGTTGCCATCGTGACCAGTGAACTGAGATAAGGCGGAGCTTTACCTGTTCAGTAGTCTAGAGACGTGCTGGCCCTGACTCCGCCTCTCACTCCTCCTCTCTCTCCTCCTCTCGCTCCTCCTCTCTCTCCTCATCTCTCTCCGCCTCTCTCTCCTCCTCTCTCTCTCTCTGCCTCTCTCTCCTCCTCTCTCTCTCCGCCTCTCTCCGCCTCTCTCTCCTCATCTCTCTCCTCCTCTCTCTCTCTCCGCCTCTCTCTCCGCCTCTCTCTCCGCCTCTCTCTCCTCCGCCTCTCTCCCCTCATCTCTCTCCTCTCTCTCTCCTCCTCCTCTCTCTCCTCCTCTCTCTCCTCATCTCTCTCCTCATCTCTCTCCTCATCTCTCTCCTCCTCTCTCTCTCCGCCTCTCTCTCTCCCCCTCTCTCTCCTCTTCTCTCTCCTCATCTCTCTCCTCCTCTCTCTCTCTCCGCCTCTCTCTCCTCATCTCTCTCCTCCTCTCCTCTCTCTCTCCGCCTCTCTCTCCGCCTCTCTCTCCGCCTCTCTCTCTCCGCCTCTCTCTCTCCGCCTCTCTCCTCCTCTCTCTCTCCGCCTCTCTCTCCGCCTCTCTCTCCTCATCTCTCTCCTCCTCTCTCTCTCTCCGCCTCTCTCTCCGCCTCTCTCTCCGCCTCTCTCTCCTCCTCTCTCTCCGCCTCTCTCTCCTCCTCTCTCTGTCTCTGAGGGGTGAATAGCCATCTGTTCAGTAGTCTAGGGACGTGCTGGCCCTGACTCCTCCTCTCTCTCTGCCTCTCTCTCCTCCTCTCTTTGTCTCTGAGGGGTGAATAGCCATCTGTTCAGAATTCTAGAGACGTGCTGGCCCTGACTCCGCCTCTCTCTCCGCCTCTCTCTGCCGTTCTCTCTCTATCCGGACTTTATCTTTCTGAGAGACAGACAACACTGTGCAAAATCTGGTTGAATTAACGTTGTTTCCATGTCTTTTCAACCCAAAATATATGTGATGACATTGAATGGACGTGGAACGTAAGGGAACTTTGTCTTTTTTTCACCTAACTTTGAACCTAAATCCAAAAATGTTTTAGTTGATTTCAGGTTATATTCACTTTAGTTAGACAAGTCAACCAAATGTGGAGGTGACGTCTGTGCCTAGTGGGACACTCCTTTCTCCAACGCCATCTGTCTGGACGACCAAGATGCCTCCTTTCAATTCCTTTGCTTTTTGTTGTTTTGTCCTGCACTGTCTCCGAAAGCGAACCCCATTCCCTACATAGAGCCTTTATTTATCAAATAGATTTTTTAAAAGTATGTTTGTATTCCGTGAATGGTAACATTCAGCCATGCTATTAAATGCAGTAGACATTTTCGGTTGATGTAGCTACTATGATCCAAGATACATCTACAATTCAGTTTGAGCTGATCTTCAAGTCCCCAGAAATTCTAAGAAACTTTTTTGTAAGGTATCTCCTGAACACAGAGCAAATCAGAGCTGCTCTAGTCTTTCTGCTTCCTACAGTAGTGGTGATGCAATGCATTTGCAAGTCTCCCCATAACAAACTGTATTCATGACTGTGACCTAAAGTAGAAAATAATACAAAGCCTGTCACAAGTACAGGCCTTTATGTATTGACTAGCCTGTTTCCTTATTCAGTGACTGTCCTGAACACAATCAGTACAGTACATCACTGTCACATTATACCGGAGTCTTTCAGACGTGTCACATATATTTAGCCAAGCTAGGAGGTCCATAGGGAATGGAAAGCTTAGCACTCAGTAGCCAGATTGAAGTTGCCATTTCAGTTACGGGAAGAAATTAAAACTACATTCCACCCTGATTGATTGAAATGTTCAGTTTACAGTCCAGAGAGCAGATGGATTGACAGCTAGCTATGCATGCAAATTCGACAAAGCATTCAAATTCAACTTGAAGACTTTGATTGGTTGAAGACAGTCATTTTCATTTCCACTTCCATATGCCAGTCAGTGAGGAGGATTCAACATTCAGCCAAGTCATTACTTTAGACAAAAGACTACACGCCCACATAGTTGATTTATGTATTACCTAATTACATCGTCAAGCCCAGCGTTAATTCTAGTTGGTGATTCCAGTTGGTGATGGACTCAAATTGGTTTTCATGGCACTGGATGATTGTTTTTTGGTGAATATGATGATACCAGTCAGTACAGTGGGAGAAGTAAATCTGGATGTGGACAGTTTTAATTCATATTGTTGTGTTTACTGTGAATTTTCAACCAAATAAGAAAAACAACGCAACAGTCTTTTGTACCAAGTACACAAAGTGTTTGGAGAAAATTAAAGCAATCCTCAAAAAAGCACTTGCTTATTCTGCAATTAGACAAAACAATCGCACATCTCTTCAAGGAATCCCTACTGGTGGTCTGTAAGCGTGGTGGCAATATTGAAAATAGCTTGTCAGGATTCTCCCGATATGATGATGCTTATTATGCATTATGGTTGAACCCCAAAAAATGACCTGTATCAAAGAAATGAAATGAAGAACAATTAAGTACGTATGTGAAATTGAATTAAACAATAATGTATGTTGATGCTAATATTATGTACAATATTGAATTATGTCTCCATATGATAACAATAGCCTAATATATTTAATGTGCTATAAACAGGTTTTTTTTTAACAGTTTCACTCAAGTCATTCTTATCAACTTAATAATTATGACACACCAACCACTGTTGTCATTAGTTGCACTAATTGCCCTGTTTGTCTACATAACTTGGTGCAAGCAATTACGCCATTGCCCTGATGAAGGCACGGTGATGCCGAAATGTTGGTGATTTACCCTCAAAAATGACTGGGAGTTTATATATAGAGTGTGCAACTTTCTTTATTTTTTTTTAGCTTACTGTGAATTCTCAACATATATAGTCTACAACGTACAGTATAAGAGTACATTCACTACTCTCCTTTTACCCAGACTAGAAGTAGATTTTTCAGTATCATAAGATAAAACATAGAACATTAATTAATTTAGAAAAAAATGGGAAAATGCCTTTTCAGAGCAACCAGAGGGATAGAGGTGCGAGTGAAAGGAATACTGCCAAAGGACATTTTCTACATTCCTGGAGTTGTGTTGTGCCATATTGACAAATAGTTTTCTTCTAAATCTTTCTTTGTTTTTATTCTGAGAATTATGATGATTCCACCATTGCCCAAAAACTTCCACTGTCGTTAAAACACTCATCTCCAAGATGCAGTTGAATCAGATTTGGAATGAATCAGATTTGGAATGAATCAGATTTGAAATGAATCAGATTTGGAATTAATCAGATTTGGAATGAATCAGATTTGGAATGAATCAGATTTGGAATGAATCAGATTTGAAATGACTCAGATTTGAAATGAATCAGATTTGAAATGACTCAGATTTGAAATGAATCAGATTTGAAATGACTCAGATTTGAAATGAATCAGATTTGAAATGACTCAGATTTGAAATGACTCAGATTTGAAATGACTCAGATTTGATAGAATAACGACATACAGAACCATCAGAGTTCATGATTAAGAAACCGGACACCTCAGACCAAAACGTCCTCCCCCAAGAATCTTAAAAGCTTCGCTAGTGTCGTCAAGGAGACAAAGACATACTGTAAACAACAAACAGGAAGAGCCTCCTACGATGTCAAGACACACAAACCACAGAGATCCCATCTTTGTTCATTTATATGACACACTCTCTAAATGTCAACCCAATCAGTCACCTTCTTCCTCCTCCTCTGCCTCCATACACAGCATAGTCTCCAAAGATGCTGGGTGATGTTGTCACTGACCTGCCCGATGAGTGCTGTGGAAAATACCCAGTGAGTGGCATGTTAATGTGATCCTTCAGTGATCAATGGGGCCAGAGCACTCATTATCAGCTAGGACTATGGGCAAGATTCCTCTAATGCGCTTTTTCATTTTACCAGGCAAGTCAGTTTAGAACACCTTTTTATTTTCACTGAAAGCCTACACCGGGCCAAACCCAGACCACGCTGGGCCAATTGTGCACCACCCTATGGGACTCACAATCACGGCTGATTGTGATACAACCTGGATTCGATCCAGGTTGTCTGTAGTGACGCTTCTAGCACTGACAAACAGTGCTTTAGACGACTGCCCCACTCGGGAGCCCACTTAGAGAGAACAGACCGGTAGACATCTCCCTCTTTGTGCTCTCAGGTGGTGCGTTCTCAGCTGAATACGGAGAGGGAGGAGATATTATGTTGGGATTGAGGGAGAAGTGTGTGATAGTGAAAAATGGGGAACGTGTTAATTGCGTAGCTGCAGAGCTAGCTAACTGCCACCTGTGTTTCCTCTCTAACGCAGGTAAACATACAGTACCAGTCAAAGGTTTGGACACACCTACTCATTCAAGGGTTTTTCTTTATTTTGACTGTTTTCTACATTGTAGAATAATAGTGAAGACATCAGAACTTTGAAATAACAAATATGGAATCATTTAGTATCCAAAAAAGTGTTAATCAAATCAAAATATATTTTATATTTCAGATTCCTCGAAGTAGCCTCCCTTTGCCTTGATGACAGCTTTGCACACTCTTGGCATTCTCTCAACCAGCTTCACGAGGTAGTCACATGGAATGCATTTTAATTAACAGGTGTGTCTTGTTAAAAATTAATTTGTGGAATTTCTTTCCTTCTTAATGCATTTGAACCAATCAGTTGTGGAGGGGATGATGTACAGAGTCCATATTATGGCAAGAACCGCTCAAATGAGCAAAGAGAAACGACAGGCCATCATTACCTTAAGACAGTCAATACGAACAATTTCAAGAACTTTGAAAGTTTCTCCAAGTGCAGTCGCTAAAACCATCAAGTGTTATGATCAAACTGGTTCTCATGCAGAGGATAAGTTCATTAGAGTTACCAACCTCAGAAATTGCAGTCCAAATAAATGCTTCACAGACTTCAAGTAACAGCTACAGCTCAACGTCACCTGTTCAGTGGAGACTGCTTGAATCATCTTCACGGTCGAATTGCTGCAAAGAAATCTCTACTAAAGGACACCAATAATAAGAGGAGACTTGCTTCAGCCGAGAAACACGAGCAATGAACATTAGACCGGTGGAAATCTGTCATTTGGTTTGATGCATTCAAATGAGATTTTTGGTTCCAACTGCTGTGTCTTTGTGAGACGCATAGTAAGTGAACAGAAGATTTAGGGCGGCAGCGTAGCCTAGTGGTTAGAGCGTTGGACTAGTAACTGGAAGGTTGCAAGTTCAAACCCCTGAGCTGACAAGGTACAAATCTGTCGTTCTGCCCCTGAACAGGCAGTTAACCCACTGTTCCTAGGCCGTCATTGAAAATAAGAATTTGTTCTTAACTGATCTTGCCTAGTTAAATAAAGGTAAAATAAAAATGTCTGCATGTGTGGTTCCCACCGATTGTGAGGTTGTTAGTGACATGTTTGCTGGTGACACTGTCAGTGATTTATTTAGAATTAAAGGCACACTGAACCAGCATGGCTACCAGAGCATTCTGCAGTGATACACCACCCCATCTGTTTTTTAAATTTTTTATTTTTTAATGTTTTTTTAATCCGTTATTTTACCAGGTAAGTTGACTGAGAACATGTTCTCATTTGCAGCAACAACCTGGGGAATAGTTACAGGGGAGAGGAGGGGGATTAATGAGCCAATTGTAAACTGGGGATTATTAGGTGACCATGTTTGCGATTAGTGGGACTGTTACTTGTTTTTCAGCAGGACAGTGACCCAACACACCTCCAGGCTGTGTAAGGGCTATTTGACCAAGAAGGAGAGAGATGGAGTGCTGCATCAGAGGACCTGGCCTCAACAAATACCTGACCTTAACCCAATTGAGATGCTTTGGGATGAGTTGGACCGCAGAGTGAAGGAAAAGCAGCCAACAAGTGCTTAGCATATGTGGGAACTCCTTCAAGACTTTTCAAAAAGCATTCCAGGTGAAGCTGGTTGAGAGAATGACAAGAGTGTGCAAAGCTGTCATCAAGGCAAAGGGTGGCTACTTTGAAGAATCTAAAATATAAAATATATTTTGATTTGTTTAACACTTCTTTGGTTACTACACGATTCAATTTTTGTTATTTCATAGTTTTGGGGTCTTCGCTACTATTACACAGTGTAGAAAATAGTACAAATAAAGAAAAACCCTTGAATGAGTAGATGTGTCCAAACTTTTGACTAGTACTGTATGTCAGGTTTTTCCTTCAGAGCTGGAGAGAGGCTGGTCCTGCTTTATCACCCACCACATGTCAGGAGAGACATTCTCTGCAGGAGACGAGATGAGAGGAGCACTGTTTCAAAGCTCTTCTAAACAGACTAAATTATTGTCAGTTACACCCAAAAAATGAAAAGTACTAATATCAGTACTTCATAGTGTTTATTTACTGAAATATGTTCAGGTCGTTAAAAACAACTTGCTTACATATCTCAGCTATGTATCTCAGTTTCCCACCTACAATGGGATACCTCTCTACAATATCCTCCCTACAGTACCCTCCCTACAGTGGTGTGAGATGTGGAGAGTGGGGGCAGAGAGGGGAAGTGACAGTTAGTTGACAGGTCTCTTATCATTGTCCAAATGGCAGTTAGTTGACAGCCCTCTTATCATTGTCCTTTTGCTGTGGTCCGTTTGAAACCAGTAGAGCCATTTCTCACACAGCATGGTAGGAAATTACATTCCCTTTTGTCTTAGCCAGAGAGAGAGAGAGAGGGAGAGAGAGAGAGAGAGAGAGAGAGAGAGAGAGAGAGAGAGAGAGATATGGATGGATGGATGGAAGAGAAGAGAGGGCAATGAGGAGGCTGTGATGTTATCTCTGTTAGGGAGGCTACCTCTCTATGTTATCTCAGTTAGGGAGGCTACCTCTCTATGTTATCTCTGTTTGGGAGGCTACCTCTATGTTATCTCTGCTAGGGCGGCTACCACTCTCTAATCTGATGTTATCTCTGCGAGGGAGGCTACCACTCTCTAATGTGATGTTATCTCTGTTGGGAAGGCTACCTCTCTCTAATGTGATGTTATCTCTGCTAGGGAGGCTACCTCTCTCTAATGTACCTCTCTATGTTATCTCAGTTAGGAGGCTACCTCTCTATGTTATCTCTGTTTGGGAGGCTACCTCTATGTTATTACATTTACATTTCAGTCATTTAGCAGACGCTCTTATCCAGAGCGACTTACAAATTGGTGCATTCACCTTATGACATCCAGTGGAACAGCCACTTTACAATAGTGCATCTAAATCTTTTAGGGGGGTGAGAAGGATTACTTATCCTATCCTAGGTAAATACTATTGTATTATTTGTGTGTATCATCTTGAACATCTAGGTACACAACAGTCAAACGAGAAAACGAATAAGCACGCACTCATTAGTAACCCATCGGCCAATGGCGTCGCTGGGTTGTATCTCTGCTAGGGAGGCTACCACTCTCTAATGTGATGTTATCTCTGCTAGGGAGGCTACCTCTCTCTAATGTGATGTTATCTCTGCTAGGGAGGCTACCTCTCTCTAATGTGATGTCATCTCTGCTAGGGAGGCTACCTCTCTATGTTATCTCAGTTAGGGAGGCTACCTCTCTATGTTATCTCTGTTAGGGAGGCTACCTCTCTATGTTATCTCAGTTAGGGAGGCTACCTCTCTATGTTATCTCAGTTAGGGAGGCTACCTCTCTATGTTATCTCAGTTAGGGAGGCTACCTCTCTATGTTATCTCTGTTTGGGAGGCTACCTCTATGTTATCTCTGCTAGGGAGGCTACCTCTCTATGTTATCTCAGTTAGGGAGGCTACCTCTCTATGTTATCTCTGTTAGGGAGGCTACCTCTCAATGTTCTCTCTGTTAGGGAGGCTACCTCTCAATGTTCTCTCTGTTAGGGAGGCTACCTCTCAATGTTCTCTCTGTTAGGGAGGCTACCACTCAATGTTCTCTCTGTTAGGGAGGCTACCACTCTTTAATATTCTAGTGTGCAACATCAATCAGGATGATCTTCTCTCCGTCGCGCTGCTTGACAACTTTTATCGTCGCTCATTATAGTAAGTGCAGATATTTTATGCATCGTTTGAAATGTGAGGAGTTTTTCATGCTAATGTCCCTCCTTTATATTTGTTTTTCGTCATCTTTGAGTCATCCCGGCACCATATGCAAATGCACTGACGAAGAAGCAATACACAGCTGATCTATGTGGTTGTCAGCGCTGAAACATCACATCTCTTGGCTGCTACTGCCGCTTAAGGCTGTTTAGCAACTTCAGGAATTTGGCATATCCACTTATGTTGGAAACAGAAATCCATCTCAAACTGAAACAACGTCCTATGGTTGTGTGACAAGCCTTCCCATGAGAGACTGTTAACAGAATGAAGGACTGGCATGGTGCAACTCATCTCTCTCTCGTCAGTGGTTTCCAAATATAACAGTCTGTTTCTGTCTCTCTGTTAATTGTTACATTGTTAATTCTTTCCAATGTGTCAACTAAATATGTTTTTGTTTTCTCATGATTTGGTTGGATATAATTATGTTGCTGTCCTGGGGCTCTGTGGGGTCTGTTTGTGTTTGTGAACAGAACCCCAGCACCAGCTTGCTTAAGGGACTTTTCTCCAGGTTCATCTCTCTGTAGGTGATGGCTTTGTTATGGAAAGTTTTGGAATCACTTCCTTTTAGGTGGTTGTAGAATTTAACGTCTCTTTTCTGGATTTTGATAATTAGCGGGTGTTGGCCTAATTCTGCTCTGCATGCATTATTTGGTGTTTTATGTTGTACATAGAGAATATTTTTGCATAATTCTGTATGCATTCTCAATTTGGCGTTTGTCCATTTGGTTAATTCTTGGTTGGTGAGTGGACCCCAGACCCCACAACCACAAAGGGAAATGGGTTCAATAACTGATTCAAGTATTTTTAGCCAGACCCTAATTCGTATGTCAACTTTTATGTTACTTTTGATGGCATAGAAGGCCCTTCTTGCTTTGTCTCTCAGCTTTGTAGAAGTTCCCTGTTTTTTATTTTACCTTTATTTAACTAGGCAAGTCAGTTAAGAACAAATTCTTATTTACAATTACAGCCTAGGAACAGTGGGTTAACTGCCATGTTCAATGGGCAAAATGAGAGATTTTTACCTTGTCAGCTCAGGGATTCGATCTTGTAACCTTCCGGTTACTACTCTAACGCTCTAACCACTAGGCTACCTGCCTTCCCAAGGTGTGGGAGGTATGTATTGTTTTTTGTGTGCTCTCAGACAACGGTGTCGAGATGGAATATGTATTCGTGGTCCTGGCGACTTGACCTCCTTTGGAACACAGTTATTTTTGTCTTACTGAGATTTACAGTCAGGGCCCAAGTCGGACAGAATCTGTGTGCAGATCTAGGTGCTAATGTAGGCCCTCCTTGGTTGGTGACAGGAGCACCAGGTCATCAGCAAACAGTAGACATTTGACTTCAGATTCTAGTACAGTGATGTCGGGTGCCGCAGACTGTTCTAGTGCCCTCACCAAATTGTTGATATATATGTTGAAGCGGGTTGGGCTTAAGCTGCATCGCTGTCTCATCCCACGGCCCAGTGGAAAGAAATGTGTTTTTTGCCAATTTTAACCACACACTTGTTGTTTGTGTACATGGATTTTATAATGTAATATTTTTTTCTGCCAACACCACTTTCTATCAATTTGTATAGCAGAGTCAAAAGCTTTTTGAAATCAACACAGCATGAGAAGACTTTGCCTTTGTTTTTTGTTTTTTTTGGAGCGTGACCTGAAAGCACGCTCCACTTTGTTTTCCTTCGGTATTGAACACAGTTTATTCCGTCTTAAATTTGATTGATTATTTACGCTTAAAAATACCTAAAGTTGGATTAGGAAAGTTGTTTGAAATGTTTGGATAAAGTTTACAGGTAACTAATTAGATAATGTGTAGTCATGTTGCGTGCGTTGGAACCGGTGTATTTTCTGAGTCATACGCACCAAATAAATGGAAATTTTGGATATATAATGACAGAATTTATTGAACAAAAGGACCATTTGGGATGTTTAATGGACATATTGGAGTGCCAACAGAAGATCTTCAAAGGTAAGTCATGAATTATATGTTATTTCTGACTTTTGTGTTGTGCCTGGCGGGGTTGAATTATGATTTTCATGTGTATGTTTGCTGGGGTGCTGTTCTCAGATAATCGCATGGTTTGCTTTTGCCGTAAAGCCTTTTTGAAATCTGACACTGTGGCTGGATTAACAAGAAGTTCATCTTTAAACCCATGTATAAAACTTGTATGATTTATGAGTTATTATTATGAGTATTTCTTATTTTGAATTTGGCGCGCTGCTCTTTCACTGGGTGTTGTCAAATCAATCCCATTAGCGCGAAGGGATCACTAAGAAGTTATGTTATACAAATTGATGGTGACTGCAACCGTGCTGTCAGATTGTCCATTCGTAAATTCAGAGCGTTTCGAGTTCAGAGCACACACTGGACGCTCAGGCCAATAAGTAGGGTTGTTCCGAAAGCTCTGACCTCACAACGACAGTCAAGCACCCAAGCTAACTGGCTAACATTGTCTAGCTACTTCCAGACACGTAATGAGAGAACACCCCCCTCTGACCATTTTACACCCTCTAGCAGAGCTGGTTAGGCAGTTTTCATGTTATCCAGAGTGTTGGTGACTGTAACAGTGCTGCTGGCAACAACTGAATTACGATTTGTTGCCAATGTTTACTGACACCGGACATATTCGACCGGTGTTGAGCGTTCAAAAATGTATCAGTTATTCTGCGCTCTGGCACACTCTAGTGCATCTAAATCTTAAAAGGGGGGTGGGAGGGATTACTTATCCTATCCAAGGAATACCTAGGATAGGATAAGTAATCCTTCTCACCCCCCCCCCTTTTAAGATTTAAATGCACTATTGTAAAGTGACTGTTCCACTGGATCTCATAAGGTGAATGCACCAATTTGTAAGTCGCTCTGGATAAGAGCGTCTGCTAAATGACTTAAATGTAAATGTAAATGTCTTTTAATTAGAAATTTAGCTAGATAGCTAGCTAGGTAAACAATGAATCCCAATGCATGATGTAACATTAGTTAGCGACTCAGCCAGCTAACGTTAACTAGGCAATACACTTGAAATGAAACCACTTTCTGTCAAAATTAGAAACGTGTAATATCTGAAAATGTAGCTAGTTAGAATATTTTACCAGTATACATCATGGTTGGACACGTCTCTTGTCTGGTTGCCCTTAGTTTGACGATGTAACCCAGGCTGGTGTTTACTCCTTAGCTATTATTCTCTCTGCATGTCTCTCTGCATTGTGAACTCTGCATGTCTCTGCGTTATCTCAGCCAATCATGGCTAGCGGGAAGCTTACTCACTTTTTCTGTGGCTAACCCAACTAAGCTGATTTAACAATTTTATTCATATTTACAGGTGGCATACAAGTTTGATATTAAGGCACATGAAAGTTCACATGTTCGAGAAGGTAGTTCTGCGAAAAACATTTTTTTTTACGTTCAAACAGCTGTCCTGTGAAGTCGTGACTTGCTACATACGCCTAGGTTCCTGAATCGGGTCACATTTGGTAAAAAGCCAATTTGACATTTGCTCAGTACTTTCACTGTTGAAATGAACTAGTCTGATGTTAATGATAATGTAGAGGATTTTCCCAAGGTTGTTGTTGACGCATATCCCACGGTAGTTATTGGGGACAAATTTGTCTCCACTTTTTGTGGATTAGATTGATCAGTCCTTGGTTCCAAATATTGGGGAAGATGCCAGAGCTAAGGATGATGTGAAACAGTTGAAGTACAGCCAATTGAAATTTGTGGTCTGTATATTTTATAATTTCATTGAGGATACCATCAACCCCACAGACCATTTTGGGTTGGAGGGTTTGTATATTGTTCTGTAGTTCATTTAATGTAATTGGAGCATCCAGTGGGTTCTGGTAGTCTGTAATAGTTGATTCTAACATTTGTATTTGATCATTTACATGTTTTTGCTGTTTGTACTTTGTTAAAGAGTCAAAAAGATTGGAGAAGTGTTTTTACCCATACATCTCTGTTTTGGATTTGGATAGATAACTCTTCCTGTTGTTGTTGGTTTAGTGTTGTCCAATATTCCCAAAAGTGGTTACAGTCTATGGATTCGTCAATTACATTGAGCTGATTTCTGACGGGCTTCTTTTTACGTAGGTTATTTATGTCTTGTTTTAGTGATTCACCATTGTAGGCTCAGGTTTGCTGGGTCTTTCTGTTTTAGGTTGGATAGGTTTCTCAATTTCTTTCTTAGGTTGTGGCATTCATTCTTCATCAAACCATTTGTCATTGTTGTTCATTTTCTTTGGTTTTCTGTTTGAATTTTTTTTATTTGATTTGATAGGCAAGCTGAGGGGTCAAATATACTGTTCAGGTTTTCTACTGCCAAGTTTACACCTTCACTATTACAGTGGAACCTTTGGCCAGGAAGTTGTCAAATAAGCAATTGAATTTGTTGTTGCCTAATAGTTTTTTGGTAGGTTTCCACACTACTTTCCTTCCATCTATAGTATTTCTTAATTTCATTCAGTTAATTTGGCTTTGATGCTTTGTGATTAAGTATTGCTCTGTTCAAGTAGACTGTGATTTTGCTGTGATCTGATGGGGTGTCGGTGGGCTGACTGTGAACACTCTGAGAGACTCTGGGTTCAGTGATAAAGTAGTTTAAAGTAGTAGTGATAAAGTAGTTTACAGTACTACTGCCAAGAGATGAGCTGTAGGTGTACCTACCATTGGAGTCCCATCGAAGCATACCGTTGGCAATGTACATACCCAGCGTGCGACAGAGCTGCAGGAGTTGGGACCCATTTCTGTTGGTTATGTTGTCGTAGTTGTGCCTAGAGGGGCATATGGGGGGAAGGGGGGATGCTGTCACCTCCAGGTAGGTGTTTGTCCCCCTGTGTGCTGAGGATGTCAGGTTCTTGTCCAGTTCCTGCATTTAGGTCGCCATGACTAGTACATGTCCCTGGACCTGGAAATGATTGATTTCCCCCTCCAGAATGGAGAAGCTGTCTTCATTAATGTATGGGGATTCTACTGGGGGGGTATAGGTAGCACACAAGAAGATATTTCTCTGTTGAGATAATTTCCTTTTGAGTTTCTAGCCAAATTGAAAATGTTCCTGTTTTGATTAATTTAATAGAGTGAGTTAGAGTGAGTATGCTCTCTACCAAATTAGCATACCCCTTTCCCTGTTTCACTCTTGGTAGTTTGGTGGATGGGACTACCACTCTCTCTCTCTGTCCCACCCCCCCTCTCTCTCGCTGAGGAATTTATTGGGCCTACTTAGTCTCATCCTTTTGATAGAGAGTTTATGGAAATAGGGCCAGGCCCTACCTTTTCCCCTCTCTCTATCCCCCAGGGAAGGGGGATCTCTGATGGGGAACATTTCAAAACTTTAGATTCGCATGTTCTTGGCTCCTGATAAGACTTCTCCAAATGCCACAACCAGTCTGTGAAATAAAATAAATGAACTTGTGAACTATGCACAAATTTGTATCCCTGAAGAGGCCTCCTCTAGCTAGCTGAGAGCTAGCTCCCATATGAATGCATTAGAAGATGAAAGGAGTCTGACAGGCAGTATGGCATCGGAGGCTGGCAGGCAGCATGGCATCGCAGGCTACTGAATTGTGTTCTGGGTCGGATCACACTCTTTGAATTTCAAAGCTTCTTCACACCAAGGGCTCAGAGCATGAACGGAGGGAATAGAATCCCATGTTTAGTCTTAATAGATTTTTTATGACTGAACGTGAGTGGTGAACAGGCTTTCTCATTAGAGGTGTTTGGCAGGGATCTGATGACTTGTAATCTCCAGGAAAAAGGTCAACATCTGCTCTTTGATTCAGTCCGAGGGTTTTTCAGAATCCTCGCCACCAACCTTCCACTTTAGGTGGAAAATATAGCCTATTAGTATTCCCTCAAGCATTGTCATTGAGTTGAGTTGCACTTTTCAACCAAGTGAATCCATCCCTAGTAAACCTAGGTTGGAAGGCTTCAGTGTTCAAGAGCACAATAACAGCTGGGGTACAAAGATATTGAATGAAAACACAGCACTTCACTGCACTATACATAGTTAGCTGTTTATCACACTGTAAAATAAGACATGGAATACAGATCATCCAATGACCTTCAGCAAAGGTCTGGCTACTAATTAACAAGATTTATACTTAGAATTTTAAAAGGTATTATAAGGAAGTTTCATTTAAATATGCAGTATTACATGCTGATCTTGCTGGTACTGAGCTGACCTCGTAGCTACAGCAGTATACTGCTTGCCTTTGCCCCCTGCATGGCAAACTACACTTCTCATCTCTAATCTATCATTCAGAGAGGAACCAGAAAGACGAAGACTGGGAAAGGCAGATAACTTTCTCCCTTTTCTGAGCGATTAGTGCTTTTTGAGGTCGTTTCGGTTTCGGGTTCGATTATTGAAAAATAATCACTTTTTTGGGGTTTTGATTCTTTAAAAAAAAAAACATGAACATGAATGATGGAACAACACAGAATAAAACAATTAAAGGGATACTTCGGGATTTTGGCAATGATGCCCGTTATCTACTTCCCCAGAGTCAGATGAACTCAGTGGATACCATTATGTCTCTGTGTCCAGTATGAAGGACATTTGATTCAGTTTTGCAAGCCAATGCTAACTAGCATTAGCGCAATGACTGGAGGTCTATAGTTATCTGCTAGCATGCATGATAGTAGAGACTGCCCATTACTGCTTATCACTTATCAACCATAATTACATTTGTTTTATTTGATTACTTTATTATTTATCATCTCAGCTTTATAGAGCTGCTTCCTATGCTATCTGACAAAATCACTATTTTAGTCGTTCTTCATAGTAAATAAGGCACAATTTTATGATTGCTGAATATCATCTATCAAATCACTTAGATGATGTATTTTCAGGTAAAGATACCTTGCAAAGCAACTGCTTTCTATCTCTCTCCCATCACGCATTCTCTCACCTCTCTGTCTCCAAGTATACTCCACACAGACCGGACAAGTTAGCGGGCGCGCAATGGATTATTGTCATTGATGTTAATTACCACGTTTTCTGCGTTAAACAGTGTAGAATATTGGCTTGTTGGAAACTACAACTCCCTACTACATCACACAGTTAGGGCTTGATCTGATGTGTCTCTAGAAAACTGTGTATGTAAAAAAAAGGAATTTGAATAATTGAACCGATATTGGTCAATTAGTTGTCTAAAAACTGATGAATAATCTAAATGTATCTTAATTGTTCAGCACTATCCCTCTCTCGCTCTCTTGCTCATCACTCTCTCTTCCCTCTCTCTCTACCCCCTTCTCCTCCCTCCATCCCTCTTCCAGTCCCTTTCTCTGTGCTTCCATTGTGTGGAACACAATTGGAATGATTGCCTTTTGTTGTGCAAGGGAAGAAATTCTGTATTCTGTACAGAATTGAAAACCAGACATGCCATTCCCAGCACATAAGCTCTCTGAACTGTCGATGGTATTGTTCGAATAATGATGCATGGGAACGGATTAAATGAAACTTTGTCAGCTTCAGGTGTGATCCATCTCCAAATCTATTTCCCGAAGATAAAAAAAAAAAATGTAAAGGCCAATGATAGCAAAGAGAATGGGGGGAAAGGGAAGTAGTAATTGTTTTGTCATCCATTACTTGTGCTCTAATTCATATTGGTGAGATGTTGTTTTGAGGCGAGTGTATTACATTATTGATCTTGAGTCAGAGGTGCTGGTCTCGGACGGTATGGTATCTTTATTATGTCAGCTGATGTCTCTCTGCAGAAAATACTGTTCACACAAACACACAGCTTTAATAATACTGTAGACTGATAAATGGCATACAGTGATGAACTATAGTCATTGTTATTCATTCTGCAGGTGTTCTCTGAGCCACGAAGCAATTCAACAGTCACACATTTCAATAACAAATGGAGTCAAATTGATTATTTTCCCAGTAGCAGATGAGCAGACGAACAGGTACATTTTCCCAGAAGCAGTTCAGTAGATGAACAGAACAACCGGTTATTTTCCCCAGTAGCAGATGAGCAGATGAACAGGTACATTTTCCCAATAGCAGTTCAGTAGATGAACAGAACAACAGGTTATTGTTCCAGTAGCAGTTCAGTAGATGAACAGAACAACCGGTTATTTTCCCCAGTAGCAGATGAGCAGATGAACAGAACAACCGGTTATTTTCCCCAGTAGCAGATGAACAGAACAACAGGTTATTTTCCCCAGTAGCAGTTGAGCAGATAAAAATAACAGGTTATTGTGCCTGTAGCAGTTCAGTAGATGAACAGAACATGTTATTGTTCCTGTAGCAGTTCAGTAGATAAACAGAACAGCTTATTGTTCCTGTAGCAGTTCAGTAGATGAACAGAACAGCAGGTTATTGTTCCTGTAGCAGTTCAGTAGATGAACATAACAGGTTATTGTTCCTGTAGCAGTTCAGTAGATGAACAGAACATGTTATTGTTCCTGTAGCAGTTCAGTAGATGAACAGAACATGTTATTGTTCCTGTAGCAGTTCAGTAGATGAACAGAACAACAGGTTATTGTTCCTGTAGCAGTTCAGTAGATGAACATTAACAGGTTATTTTCCCCAGTAGCAGATGAGCAGATGAACAGAACAACCGGTTATTTTCCCCAGTAGCAGATGAGCAGATGAACAGAACAACAGGTTATTTTCCCCAGTAGCAGTTGAGCAGATAAAAATAACAGGTTATTGTGCCTGTAGCAGTTCAGTAGATGAACAGAACAGGTTATTGTTCCTGTAGCAGTTCAGTAGATGAACAGAACAGGTTATTGTTCCTGTAGCAGTTCAGTAGATGAACAGAACAGCAGGTTATTGTTCCAATAGCAGTTCAGTAGATGAACAAAACAGCAGGTTATTGTTCCTGTTGCAGTTCAGTAGATGAACAGAACAGGTTATTGTTCCAGTAGCAGTTCAGTAGATGAACAGAACAACAGGTTATTGTTCCAATAGCAGTTCAGTAGATGAACAGAACAGCAGGTTATTGTTCCTGTAGCAGTTCAGTAGATGAACAGAACAGGTTATTGTTCCAGTAGCAGTTCAGTAGATGAACAGAACAGGTTATTGTTCCAGTAGCAGTTCAGTAGATGAACAGAACAACAGGTTATTGTTCCAATAGCAGTTCAGTGGATGAACAGAACAGCAGGTTATTGTTCCTGTAGCAGTTCAGTAGATGAACAGAACAGGTTATTGTTCCAGTAGCAGTTCAGTAGATGAACAGAACAACAGGTTATTGTTCCTGTAGCAGTTCAGTAGATGAACAGAACAGGTTATTGTTCCAGTAGCAGTTCAGTAGATGAACAGAACAACAGGTTATTATCACTCTTACTACGGAGCAGGTAGTATCTTTATCACTCTTACTACGGAGCAGGTAGTGTGTTTATCACTCTTACTTACGAAGCAGGTAGTGTCTTTATCACTCTTACTACGGAGCAGGTAGTTCTTTATCACTCTTACTACGGAGCAGGTAGTATCTTTGTCACTCTTACTACGGAGCAGGTAGTGTGTTTATCACTCTTACTACGGAGCAGGTAGTGTGTTTATCACTCTTACTATGGAGCAGGAAGTGTCTTTATCACTCTTACTACGGAGCAGGTAGTGTGTTTATCACTCTTACTACAGAGCAGGAAGTGTCTTTATCACTCTTACTACGGAGCAGGTATCTTTATCACTCTTACTACGGAGCAGGTAGTATCTTTATCACTGTTACTACGGAGCAGGTAGTCTCTTTATCACTCTTACTACGGAGCAGGAAGCGTGTTTATCACTCTTACTACGGAGCAGGAAGTGTCTTTATCACTCTTACTACGGAGCAGGAAGTGTCTTTATCACTCTTACTATGGAGCAGGTAGTGTGTTTATCACTGTTACTATGGAACAGGTAGTGTCTTTATCACTGTTACTATGGAACAGGTAGTGTGTTTATCACTGTTACTATGGAACAGGTAGTGTCTTTATCACTGTTACTATGGAACAGGTAGTGTCTTTATCACTGTTACTATGGAGCAGGTAGTGTCTTTATCACTCTTACTATGGAGCAGGTAGTGTGTTTATCACTGTTACTATGGAGCAGGTAGTGTCTTTATCACTGTTACTATGGAGCAGGTAGTGTCTTTATCACTCTTACTATGGAGCAGGTAGTGTGTTTATCACTGTTACTATGGAACAGGTAGTGTCTTTATCACTGTTACTATGGAACAGGTAGTGTCTTTATCACTGTTACTATGGAGCAGGTAGTGTCTTTATCACTGTTACTATGGAGCAGGTAGTGTGTTTATCACTGTTACTATGGAACAGGTAGTGTCTTTATCACTGTTACTATGGAGCAGGTAGTGTCTTTATCACTGTTACTATGGAGCAGGTAGTGTGTTTATCACTGTTACTATGGAACAGGTAGTGTCTTTATCACTGTTACTATGGAACAGGTAGTGTCTTTATCACTGTTACTATGGAGCAGGTAGTGTCTTTATCACTGTTACTATGGAGCAGGTAGTGTGTTTATCACTGTTACTATGGAACAGGTAGTGTCTTTATCACTGTTACTATGGAGCAGGTAGTGTCTTTATCACTGTTACTATGGAGCAGGTAGTGTGTTTATCACTCTTACTATGGAGCAGGTAGTGTGTTTATCACTGTTACTATGGAGCAGGTAGTGTGTTTATCACTGTTACTATGGAGCAGGTAGTGTGTTTATCACTGTTACTATGGAGCAGGTAGTGTGTTTATCACTGTTACTATGGAGCAGGTAGTGTGTTTATCACTGTTACTATGGAGCAGGTAGTGTGTTTATCACTGTTACTATGGAGCAGGTAGTGTGTTTATCACTCTTACTATGGAACAGGTAGTGTCTTTATCACTGTTACTATGGAGCAGGTAGTGTGTTTATCACTCTTACTATGGAGCAGGTAGTGTGTTTATCACTGTTACTATGGAGCAGGTAGTGTGTTTATCACTGTTACTATGGAGCAGGTAGTGTGTTTATCACTCTTACTATGGAGCAGGTAGTGTGTTTATCACTGTTACTATGGAGCAGGTAGTGTGTTTATCACTGTTACTATGGAGCAGGTAGTGTGTTTATCACTGTTACTATGGAGCAGGTAGTGTGTTTATCACTGTTACTATGGAACAGGTAGTGTGTTTATCACTGTTACTATGGAGCAGGTAGTGTGTTTATCACTGTTACTATGGAACAGGTAGTGTGTTTATCACTGTTACTATGGAACAGGTAGTGTCTTTATCACTGTTACTATGGAGCAGGTAGTGTGTTTATCACTGTTACTATGGAGCAGGTAGTGTGTTTATCACTCTTACTATGGAGCAGGTAGTGTGTTTATCACTGTTACTATGGAGCAGGTAGTGTGTTTATCACTGTTACTATGGAGCAGGTAGTGTGTTTATCACTGTTACTATGGAGCAGGTAGTGTGTTTATCACTGTTACTATGGAACAGGTAGTGTGTTTATCACTGTTACTATGGAACAGGTAGTGTGTTTATCACTGTTACTACGGAGCAGGTAGTGTGTTTATCACTGTTACTATGGAGCAGGTAGTGTGTTTATCACTGTTACTATGGAGCAGGTAGTGTGTTTATCACTGTTACTATGGAACAGGTAGTGTGTTTATCACTGTTACTATGGAGCAGGTAGTGTGTTTATCACTGTTACTATGGAGCAGGTAGTGTGTTTATCACTGTTACTATGGAGCAGGTAGTGTGTTTATCACTGTTACTATGGAGCAGGTAGTGTGTTTATCACTGTTACTATGGAGCAGGTAGTGTGTTTATCACTGTTACTATGGAGCAGGTAGTGTGTTTATCACTGTTACTATGGAGCAGGTAGTGTGTTTATCACTGTTACTATGGAGCAGGTAGTGTGTTTATCACTGTTACTATGGAGCAGGTAGTGTGTTTATCACTGTTACTATGGAGCAGGTAGTGTGTTTATCACTGTTACTATGGAACAGGTAGTGTGTTTATCACTGTTACTATGGAACAGGTAGTGTCTTTATCACTGTTACTATGGAGCAGGTAGTGTGTTTATCACTGTTACTATGGAGCAGGTAGTGTGTTTATCACTGTTACTATGGAACAGGTAGTGTGTTTATCACTGTTACTATGGAACAGGTAGTGTCTTTATCACTGTTACTATGGAGCAGGTAGTGTGTTTATCACTGTTACTATGGAGCAGGTAGTGTGTTTATCACTCTTACTATGGAGCAGGTAGTGTGTTTATCACTGTTACTATGGAGCAGGTAGTGTCTTTATCACTGTTACTATGGAGCAGGTAGTGTGTTTATCACTGTTACTATGGAACAGGTAGTGTCTTTATCACTCTTACTATGGAACAGGTAGTGTCTTTATCACTGTTACTATGGAGCAGGTAGTGTGTTTATCACTGTTACTATGGAGCAGGTAGTGTCTTTATCACTCTTACTATGGAGCAGGTAGTGTGTTTATCACTGTTACTATGGAGCAGGTAGTGTCTTTATCACTGTTACTATGGAGCAGGTAGTGTCTTTATCACTGTTACTATGGAGCAGGTAGTGTCTTTATCACTCTTACTATGGAGCAGGTAGTGTGTTTATCACTGTTACTACGGAGCAGGTAGTGTCTTTATCACTGTTACTATGGAGCAGGTAGTGTGTTTATCACTGTTACTATGGAACAGGTAGTGTGTAGCTTGTGCCTTTATATATGGCTTGCTATGTAGTTGTGTTATTTTTAAACTCTCTCCATTTTGTTTCATTGTGACAACACCTCTCTTAAAGACAGGAAGTGTGTTCTCCTGTATTGCTTCTTCTTGCAGCAGGAGAAGAATAAACCGTAATCACCTCATTAGATCTGACACCGGACGACATTTTGAAAATCACACACAACATGTGAAGGGAACATCTTGAGAGCGAATACATCCCAGAGGAGACCCTTGTCTTTCCTGTTCTCCATCTCTCAGACATCATTACATCGTATTCACGAGACTACATGAGTAACAAGGCACGCAGATCTACCTCCAGCCTAACAAGGGAGGCAAATTGCCTTCACATTACCGTGGTTGTCGCTGATCCTGTGAACTCTCCCCAGTCGTTGGCCAACTTGAATAACGTCTGGTAGAGGCTACAGGTAATCAATCCCCCTCCTCTCACCCTCCAGAGCCCCATAACTTGGGGTAATAGACTGGGGGGGTTACAGTAGATATTATAATAGAAAGCCCTCCTTCAATAGCGATAAATAATGACGTTTCCCTGGGGGCTTTTAGTGATAGAGCAGGGGGAGGAAGGGGAGGATGGGAGAGGAGGAAGAGGATCGGGGAAGGGGAGGATGGGGTGGAGGGGGCAGGAAGGGGAGGATGGGGAAGGAGGGGGGAAGGGGAGTAGCAATGCTCATGCCCAATCCACCTGAGGAGTTGTCTATTTCAGCCGTCTATTTCTTGTGTTTGAGGGAAGCAAAATCTATTATTCGTCACTTAAATCCCACTGGTTTGATTGCTTTCATTGTACTCCTGTGACTCTTTCATACACTTAATGGTGTGACTCTTTCATACACTTGATGGTGTGACTCATTCATACACTTGATAGTGTGACTCTTTCATACACTTAATGGTGTGACTCTGTCATACACTTAATGGTGTGACTCTGTCATACACTTAATGGTGTGACTCTGTCATACACTTGATGGTGTGACTCTTTCATACACTTGATGGTGTGACTCTTTCATACACTTGCTGGTGCCTGGCGTTTTTTCCAGTTAACATTATGACAGCGGACATGTTTGTAATGACCTGTCAAACACCCAGGTAATGACTGAAATGGGCTCAATGGAATACAGTGCCTTCACCTGTACCCGAATGCCCGAGATCAGACCGGGTCCGGACCCAGAATTTTTAATAATGTCACAGGTCTGGGTCAGATCTGATATGATTGTCACAGGTCTCGGGTATATGTGTAACTATAACTGAAGGGTCTGTACATATCTAAATGCGACAGCTGCAGTCGAGAGACAGAAGGATAGTCATTTTATAGTTTATGCTGCTGCTCTGTCTTTTCACGAGAGTGGAGCGTGGCGCCTGTAGCTTGTTGTTGGCCAATCATGAGTCACCAAAGTGGCAATAGGCTACAGTCATAGAGCCTCCACGTGGGGCAGAAGTTGGGAGATGTCTAATCAATGGAAGATGGAATTAAAATGATGGAATTAAAAGTTGAATGAGAAGGATAGGCTACTAACTACCAAGATATAACAGTTAGGCTGCTACTTAATATTCTGAATGGAGTTGTTGTTGTTGTTTGTAACTGTTGGATGGATCCGACCGGGCCTATATGGAACGGGTATAGTTGTCCTGGGGTCCGTTCGGAATGGACATCTATATTATTTTGTATTTATGCATATTGGGCCCGGGTGGAAAAGTCCCAGGTCCATTTCGGAACAGGGTCCAACTGTTTGGACCCGTGAAGACCTCTAATTCACACCCTTTACTTTTTTCCACATTTTGTTCTGTTACAGCCTGCATTTTAAATGGATTCAATTGAGATTTTTGATCACTGGCCTACACACAATAGCCCATATTATCAAAGTGGAATTATGTTTTTCAAAAGCTCAAAATGTCTTGAGTCAATAAGTATTCAGCCCCTTTGTTGTGGCTAGCCTAAATAAGTTTAGGAGAACAAATGTGCTTAACAAGTCACATAATATGTTGCATGGACTCACTCTGTGTAAAATAATAGGCTTGGGTAGTATCTTTTCACACTTATGGTGGTGGTTTTGGCACCACCACCTCAACTTTGATCGACCAGAGCCTCTTACTTTGCTTGTAACAAAGAGTCTATTGTCCTAGTCAGTGAGGAATTTCATGTAGAAGGTTCATAGCTCGGTTATTTGGTATTGTATTAGGATCCCCATTAGCTGTTGCTAAAGCAGCAGCTACTCTTCCTGGGGTCCACACAAAACATGACTGATGACATAATACAGAACATTAATAGACAAGAACAGCTCCAGGACAGAACTACATCCATTTAGAATAGGACTAATATAACTGAAAAAGGTAGTGTAATGACAAACTATTAATCTAGAGCTGCATACAATGCCTTCTGAAAATATTCATACCCCTTTACTTTGTTGTGGCGAGCATAAATAAGTTCAGGAGTTAAAATGAGCTTAACAAGTCACATAATAATTTGCATGGATTCACTCTGTGTGCAATAATAGTGTTTAACATGATTTTTGAATGACTACCTCGTCTCTGTACCACAATCAATCAAATGTATTTATAAAGCCCTTTTAACATCAGCCGATGTCACAAAGTGCTATTCAGAAAACCTAAAACAGCAAGCAATGCAGATGTAGAAGCACGGTGGCTAGGAAAAACTCTTTAGAAAGGCAGGAACCTAAGAAGAAAACTAGAGAGGAACCAGGCTCTGAGGGGTGGCCAGTCCTCTTCCGGTACCTGTAAGGTCCCCCAGTCGAGCAGTGAATTTTAAACACAGATTCAACCACAAAGACCTGGGAGGTTTTCCAATGCCTTGCAAAAATGGGCACCTATTGGTAGATGGGTAAAAAAAGCAAACATTGAGTATAGCTTTGAGCACGGTGAAGTAATGAATTACATTTTGGATGGTGTATCAATACACCCAGTCACTACAAAGATACAGGCATCCTTCCTAACTCAGTTGCCCGAGAGGAAGGAAACCGTTCAGGGATTTCATCATGAGGCCAATGTTACAGCGTTCAATGGCTGTGATAGGAGAAAACTGAGGATAGATCAACAACATTATAATTACTCTACAATACTAACTAAGAATAAAACATATTCCAAAACTTGTATCCTGTTTGGAACAAGGCACTAAAGTAATACTGAAAAAAAATGTGTCAAAGCAATTAACTTTTTGGCCTGACTACAAAGTGTTACATTTGAAACAAATTCAATTCAACAATCGCTTACCAAAAACACAGTGAATGTTCCTGTGTCGCCTAGTCACAGCTTTGACCTGAAAATGGATTTCGAGCAATGATCAACCACCAATTTGACCGAACTTGAATGATTTTGAAAAGAATAATGGGCAAATGTTGAACAATCCAGGTTTTGAAAGCTCTTAAAGACTCACCCAGAAAGACTCATAGCTGTAATCACTTCCAGGTGCTTCTACAAAGTATTGACTCAGGGGGGTGAATACTTATGTAAACTTGTTGAATTATGCAAGAGAACGTAATAACAACAGTAATTAATGAGGCAGTATACACAGCGCAGGTGGGTGCCGGTAGGGTAGCCAGAGCAAGTGTTTGGTGCTTGCAGCCCTTTCTTCCTACATATGTTAATTTATTCAAATATGCTAATACAGCCAGTGTATTTATGCAAATAGTCACACATTCACTACATGACCAAAAGTATGTGGACACCTGCTCGTCGAACATCTCATTCCAAAATCATGGGCATTAATATGGAGTTTGTCCCCCACTTTGCTGCTATAATAGCCTCCACTCTTCTGGGAATGCTTCCCACTAGATGTTGGAATATTGTTGCGAGGACTTGCTTCCATTCATCCACGAGCATTTGTGAGATCGGGCACTATTGTTGGGCAATTAGGCCTGGCTCACAGTCTGCATTCCAATTCATCCCAAAGGTGTTTGATGGAGTTGAGGTCAGGGCTCTGTGCAGGCCAGTCAAGTTCTTCCACACCGATCTTGACAAACCATTTCTGTATGGACCTCGCTTTGTGCATAGGGGCATTGTCATGCTGAAACAGGAAAGGGCCTTCACCAAACTGTTGCCACAAAGTTGGAAGCACAGAATGGTCTAGAATGTCATTGTACGCTGTAGCATTAAGATTTCCCTTGGATCTAAGGGGCCCGAACCATGAAAAAACATCCCCAGATCATTATTCCTCCTCCATAAAACTTTACCGTTGGCACTATGCATTGGGGCAGGTAGCATTCTCCTGGAATCCGCCAAGCCCAGAATTATCCGTCGGACTGCCAGGTAGTGAAGCATGATTCCTGGGAGGAAGAGAAGAGGGGCTTACAGACACACTGATCCATTATCAAAAGACCAGGAACTTAGAGACAAACTGGTCCATTATGGACAAACCATAACACCGTGTTAAGTAATGGTGATATTCTGAGTGGTGCATTTTACTATAAAAATGTTTTCAACCATATTCTGTAGATGTTTCTGTATATCATCAAATTTAATTTGGTCACACTGTTGTCACAGTCAGGAGAGAATGCTGGGACTGGACAGGTGGCTCAGAGGGCAGTCTGGACAGAGAGCTGGGGCTGGACAGGTGGCTCAGAGGGCAGTCTGGACAGAGAGCTGGGGCTGGACAGAGAGAGAGGTGGCTCAGAGGGCCGTCAGGCCAGAGTGCTGGTGCTTGGCAGAGAGAGGTGGCTCAGACAGAAATCAGGACAGAGAGCTGGGGCTGGACAGAGAGAGGTGGCTCAGAGGGCAGTCAGGCCAGAGTGCTGGTGCTTGGCAGAGAGAGGTGGCTCAGAGGGCCGTCAGGCCAGAGTGCTGGTGCTTGGCAGAGAGAGGTGGCTCAGACAGAAGTCAGGCCAGAGTGCTGGTGCTTGGTGGAGAGAGGTGGCTCAGACAGAAGTCAGCCCAGAGTGCTGGTGCTTGGTGGAGAGAGGTGGCTCAGACAGAAGTCAGGACAGAGTGCTGGTGCTTGGCAGAGAGAGGTGGCTCAGACAGCAGTCAGGACAGAGTGCTGGGGCTGGACAGAGAGAGGTGGCTCAGACAGAAGTCAGGACAGAGTGCTGGTGCTTGGTGGAGAGAGGTGGCTCAGACAGCAGTCAGGACAGAGTGCTGGTGCTTGGCAGAGAGAGGTGGCTCAGACAGCAGTCAGGACAGAGTGCTGGGGCTGGACAGAGAGAGGTGGCTCAGACATCAGTCAGGACAGAGTGCTGGTGCTTGGCAGAGAGAGATGGCTCAGACAGCAGTCAGGACAGAGTGCTGGGGCTGGACAGAGATAGGTGGCTCAGACATCAGTCAGGACAGAGTGCTGGTGCTTGGCAGAGAGAGATGGCTCAGACAGCAGTCAGGACAGAGTGCTGGGGCTGGACAGTGATAGGTGGCTCAGACATCAGTCAGGACAGAGTGCTGGGGCTGGACAGAGAGAGGTGGCTCAGACAGCAGTCAGGACAGAGTGCTGGGGCTGGACAGAGATAGGTGCCTCAGAGGGCAGTCTGACATCCATCTTTCCTTCCCTGTTTCTTCTCCATTTTTGCTTGCTCACGCTCTCCCTTCTATCTCTCTGTTGTTTCACATCCAAAGCACCGCCCCTGGGGAATCCTTACTGGGTCTATGTCAAGATGGGACTCTTAGTCAATCTGTGAATTGTACCGACTTCATAGTCACTCTGTATGTGATACCGACTTCATAGTCACTCTGTATGTGATACTGACTTCATAGTCACTCTGTATGTGATACTGACTTCATAGTCACTCTGTATGTGATACTGACTTCATAGTCACTCTGTATGTGATACTGACTTCATAGTCACTCTGTAAGTGATACTGACTTCATAGTCACTCTGTATATTGTACTGACTTCATAGTCACTCTGTATGTGATACTGACTTCATAGTCACTCTGTATGTGATACTGACTTCATAGTCACTGTATATTGTACTGACTTCATAGTCACTCTGTATGTGATACTGACTTCATAGTCACTCTGTATATTGTACTGACTTCATAGTCACTCTGTATATTGTACTGACTTCATAGTCACTCTGTATGTGATACTGACTTCATAGTCACTCTGTATATTGTACTGACTTCATAGTCACTCTGTATATTGTACTGACTTCATAGTCACTCTGTATGTGATACTGACTTCATAGTCACTCTGTATGTGATACTGACTTCATAGTCACTCTGTATGTGATACTGACTTCATAGTCACTGTATATTGTACTGACTTCATAGTCACTCTGTATGTGATACTGACTTCATAGTCACTCTGTATATTGTACTGACTTCATAGTCACTCTGTATATTGTACTGACTTCATAGTCACTCTGTATGTGATACTGACTTCATAGTCACTCTGTATATTGTACTGACTTCATAGTCACTCTGTATATTGTACTGACTTCATAGTCACTCTGTATGTGATACTGACTTCATAGTCACTCTGTATATTGTACTGACTTCATAGTCACTCTGTATATTGTACTGACTTCATAGTCACTCTGTATGTGATACTGACTTCATAGTCACTCTGTATATTGTACTGACTTCATAGTCACTCTGTATGTGATACTGACTTCATAGTCACTCTGTATATTGTACTGACTTCATAGTCACTCTGTATATTGTACTGACTTCATAGTCACTCTGTATATTGTACTGACTTCATAGTCACTCTGTATATTGTACTGACTTCATAGTCACTCTGTATATTGTACTGACTTCATAGTCACTCTGTATGTGATACTGACTTCATAGTCACTCTGTATATTGTACTGACTTTATAGTCACTCTGTATATTGTACTGACTTCATAGTCACTCTGTATGTGATACTGACTTCATAGTCACTCTGTATATTGTACTGACTTCATAGTCACTCTGTATATTGTACTGACTTCATAGTCACTCTGTATGTGATACTGACTTCATAGTCACTCTGTATATTGTACTGACTTCATAGTCACTCTGTATGTGATACTGACTTCATAGTCACTCTGTATATTGTACTGACTTCATAGTCACTCTGTATATTGTACTGACTTCATAGTCACTCTGTATATTGTACTGACTTCATAGTCACTCTGTATATTGTACTGACTTCATAGTCACTCTGTATATTGTACTGACTTCATAGTCACTCTGTATGTGATACTGACTTCATAGTCACTCTGTATATTGTACTAACTTCATAGTCACTCTGTATGTGATACTGACTTCATAGTCACTCTGTATATTGTACTGACTTCATAGTCACTCTGTATGTGATACTGACTTCATAGTCACTCTGTATGTGATACTGACTTCATAGTCACTCTGTATATTGTACTAACTTCATAGTCACTCTGTATGTGATACTGACTTCATAGTCACTCTGTATGTGATACTGACTTCATAGTCACTCTGTATATTGTACTGACTTCATAGTCACTCTGTATATTGTACTGACTTCATAGTCACTCTGTATATTGTACTGACTTCATAGTCACTCTGTATGTGATACTGACTTCATAGTCACTCTGTATGTGATACTGACTTCATAGTCACTCTGTATATTGTACTAACTTCATAGTCACTCTGTATGTGATACTGACTTCATAGTCACTCTGTATATTGTACTGACTTCATAGTCACTCTGTATGTGATACTGACTTCATAGTCACTCTGTATATTGTACTGACTTCATAGTCACTCTGTATATTGTACTGACTTACTCTGCAGATTGAAATACATTTGTTTCCTCAGTTGCTATGTGTGATTGTTTCACAATCTGACAACAGAAAATGATGGATTGTTGTATCTTTCCACTCCCCGATGCTTCCAGGCAATTTGGATGTCTGGTTGGATGTGTAAAGGCATGTCTCTGGCATTGCGGACCTCGATGGAGAGCTCAGTCAGAAAGCCAGAGGCAATGAACCTTAAAGGCTAGCAGCACCGCAGGGGATCTTTTGGTGTGCACTCTCCTACTGCAGAAATGTAAACACAGTCTACTCTGTCAACTCTGAAAGGAGGAATGAAGAGGGAGAGGGGAGGAGAGGAGAACGGCTGTTAAAACTTCTTCAGGATTTGTGGGTCCCCTGCGGGACTGTTGAGCTAATGTAGGCTAATGCGATTAGCATGAGGTTGTAAGTAGCAAGAACATTTCCCAGGACATAGACACATCTGATATTGGCAGAGTGTTTAAATTCTTGTTAATCTAACTGCACTCTCCAATTTACAATAGCTATTACAGTGCAAGAATACCATGCTATTGTTTGAGGAAAGTGCACAGTTTTGAACATGGAAAGTAATTAATAAACAAATTCGGCACATTTGGGCAGTCTTCATACAACATTTTTAACACCTAATGCAATGGTTCATTGGATCAGCCGAATTTTTTGCACATACACTGCTGTCATCTAGTGGCCAATATCGAAATTGCACCTGGGCTGGAATAATAGAATATGGCCTTTCTCTTGCATTTCAAAGATGGTATAATTATTTTTTATTTTTTATTCTTTGTATTATCTTTTATCAGATCTAATGTGTTACATTATCCTACATTCCTTTCACATTTCCACAAACTTCAGTGTTTCCTTTCAAATGGTACCAAGGAAATGCATATCCTTGCTTCAGGGCCTGAGCTACAGGCAGTTAGATTGGGTACGTCATTTTGGGCCAAAAAAAAGGGGCCGAACCTTAATAGTATATATCTGCCAATACTCAGCCAAGCTGAGCTCCACACAATGTGTAACAGAACACAGAATTGCCCCAGTGCCGGCTGGCTGGATGACTTGCTACACATTTCCTCTCCTATATGTCTCATCTCACGGACAAAGCCATTGATCTGTCTCCTGAATTCGGCGACCGACCAAGCCGACAGGAGCAGCAATATCAATAACACGTCAGACTCATTCTGAAGAGCCCAGGGCCTTGTTTCCCAGTTGCAATGTAACTAAAACATTACTATGATCGTACCAGATGCATCCTGCTTCACGCAGGTTGATATAAAGTATAGTCAACTTTGTTTCCAATGGGCAGGGAGATTCTCATTGGTTTAGGACAGAACAAATCCGATTGGTTACTAACAGGTCAATGGGCAGAGTTTAACAGATGCACATCTTTGGAAAAGATGGTGGAGGTTTGAACTGAGAATCTTGTTAATAAAACAAGTTGGATTGTTTTGAAATCATTATTGTGGTACAGTAGTCAGACATACGTGACAATACCTCTAAGATACAACTGGTCTCCTGACTTGAAGCAAAGAGTAAAATGTAGCAAACTAGTAGCAAGATGCTAAGCTTGTCTGAGCAGGCAAGCTAGCTAATAATTTAGCAACCTCTTAGCTACTCATGTTGAATGAATAGAGCTAGCTAGCTATGTGTAAAAAAATAATACAAGTAAGTCAGCTAACATTTGCTTTATTGAAATGTTAATTGAATAAGCTATTTGAAAAAAACTAAACTGTGATGGATAATAAAATGTAAAATGCTAAGCTAAACAGATCTAGTTGACTAGCAGATAGCATTCTCTTACTAATGTTGAGTCATAAAATAGAGCCAGCTAGCTAGGTCTCAAATATACCAGTAAATCAGCTCCCACTTGCTTTATCAAAATAATAAGTTGAATAAGCTATATAAACTGACAAATTTGAATAGAATGATATGCTTCTCCAGGTGTACAAATGTAAAAGTCTACTCTAAACTGAACAAGCTGACTAAGCAGATAGCTAGCTAGCTACTTCTTGCTAATTTTGAATCATAAACAAGAGCTAGCTCAAATAGTCTCAAATTTTCCAGTAAATGGGAAAATAATAAGCCAAAATAATTTGTCAAATTAAGCTTAATAAACTAGAAATTGGAATGCACTGTTTTATATGCTGCTTCAAGGGCAGTAATGTTTATTTGGGTATATAATTTATAAGTCCATGCATGCCCCTAGGGCAGAAAATACTTTTTGTATTGTGTTTGAAGTCTGCCCTCAGGGCACCAAGTGATCTTGACCCAAACTAGCATAACGAACCCTGGGGACGCATTTAAACAGTCTATTCCAATGGCTGCACCACAGGGAATTAAGACTTTTGAAAATTACTTTTTGTGCTTGAATTCTGCCCTCGTGGCCTCAAGTGATCTTGATCCAAAATAACATTCTGCTCCCAGGGCAACATAAACATAATCTGTTTCAGTTTTTGGGATTTTCGCTTTTAATAAAACAAATGTCAACTGACCTACTGGCAGATATGAGACCTAACTTGGTAGCTATTTCTATTTTATAATTCAACATTAGTAGAATGTAGTTCTCTGCTCAGCAAAGCTACCTTTAGCTTAGCATTTTATGTTTTACCCCCAAGGGAAGCATAACAAAAGTTAAAGCTTATTCAACTAAACATTTTGATAAAGTAAGTGGGAGCTGATTCACTGATATATTTGAGACCTAACTAGCTATTCTATGATTCAACATTAGTAAGACTAGCTTTGTTTAGCTTAGCATTTTACGTTGCTGTCCCTGAGGCAGCATAACTGTCCAGCCAACTGCCCATCCAAGTTCATATAGCTTATTCAACTTAACATTTCAATAACGCAAATGTTAGTTGACTTGTATGTTTGACAACTAACTAGTTCTATTAATTCAACATGAATAGCTAAGTGGTTGCTAAATTCTTAGCTAGCTACCTTGCTCTGATAAGCTTAGCATCTTGCTGCTAGCTTGCTACATTTTACTCTTTGCTTCAAGTCAGGAGAACAGTTGTATCTTTGAGATATTTAAACTTGTAACTCAAAGTTGTATTTATAAGATACACAGTTCAAACCTCTACCATGACCTTTTAGAAACCAATCAAATTTGTTCTGCGCCCTATACCAATCTACAGAGAACATTGGCTAAGTGCGTCGTTAGACCATGTGTCGATACTGATAGCATCAAAAGAAAAGCAATGCTGCTTTCGGATCAGTTTTCTCCATTCAAATCTTACCTTAAGATTAGAATTATTCTACAATACTGATCACGGATCCGCTCCTACAGAGATATTACCCCCTACGACTGCAAATAGGTTACAGAGGCAGCTTATTATGCTTACCCAATAATAATGTACAAAATCACCTTGTTGTCACACATCATGAAACACATTCAGGCAAAAATGATAGACAGTAGCCTCGTCGCAAAATACAAGTCCATTGGTTTAACATGATATTGATTTCAATAGGATTGAAATAACTTATGTTTGTTTTACTGCAGTCATCTCGGGTTTCATTTGAAACATAATTTTATCCGTCACTTGTTTATAACAATTGCAAATACTTTGGCAACTTTGCATTTGTATTCCTCTTCATTCCGAAGTCATCGGCAGTCAGATGATAGCTCAAACATCTTGATTCTATGTTTAGCTGAGATCTTCTGTGAATAAAGGTACGCGAAAGGGCAAAAAAGCATGGAACGATGGATGCTCTACAAGTAGTCTATCATTCTTTGACGTGTGAAGGGTTTTTAAGAGTCACGTTATTAACGAAGGTTCTGCCAAACATCTTGGCTACTAAAGATACATCGTAAAGAAGGTTCTAACGATGATCTTACTGCTGCAAAGGCTCCGGGAAACGAGGCCCCAGTGGCCTGTTATGCGTCTCACTTACAGAGATGTAAAGGGAAACAGGGAGTAGGTAGAAAAAGTTGCCCTAACCAGCTAAACACTGATTTAGAGACAGATATTTTTCGTACCCCACTAATGGTAAAGTCTAGGATTAGGGCTAGGGTAATTTGATTGTAGAACTGATTTGTGGAGAAAATGTGTAAAGCCTGATTGCCATTCCATCGCTGAGTCACAGACTGTGATCTTTCCTTATAGCTTATATAGCATCATCATTTCTCCAAAGCCTTTGCTTTAGGGGATCGTTTTAAGAAGTGTGGTTCTGAGCTTCAGCCTTATGCTAAGAGACAAATGTAGGGCAGTCGAGGGTAGGACTAGTGTAAAGTATGCAACTCTTCCTGCAGAAGTGGGTTTTGCATTATTCAGGACCTCACATTAAGTTGAATTGGTATGCACAGGTGGCTTAAATTAGTAATACACTGTAATTAGTTAGTATTGCTGGTGAAAGTTGAGCTTTACCGAGAAAAGTTGATGCTGCAATACTGCTACAAAGTTTTAAAAATGCTTTTCCCTCCAGAAATAATATTGTTTTTGGTAATCGAAAACTTTAAGCATGAGAGCATTACATTAAACTGAGAATAAATCAGTCATGCAGCTGCCATTATGCCCTCTGAGAAATGTAGTAAAAAAAATGGGAAGTGTTTCTGGGAGATGATGTCTGTAGTGCTTGAGGCTCATTGACTGCTGGCCTGCTAACTACAGCTGTTTCCAGAGGCCCCTGGTGGGCTCGCCACAGAACATCCGTGACGGTACGCTATCTAGCTACTGTATTAACCACTGCCCCTGAAAATAATATCTCAAAGTCCATGATGCGAAAGTCAACTGTTATTAACAGACCATTAGGATCCTCTCATAGAGATTACATAATGATAAATGCCCCAATAAGTGTTGTTTTCATTCAGGCTTTCAGCCATGCGAGGGAGAACAACCATGCGAGGGAAACCAACCAAGGTTATGGCCTATTTCTGTAGGGCTCAACAAGCTTGAGGTAGCGCCACTCATTAGGGTACATTGGAAGTTGAAATCATCGTCCACATGAGGCGGCTATCTTTCATGGACACTACACACATACATGTAGGATAGAGTGTTCAACCACGTTAAGGGTCGGACAGTTGTGTTTGCAAGGATAAAAATGTTCTTTGAAGTGACTTTCCCCTAATAATTGAATAGGGCATAACTAATGTCGTCTAATTTACTCTAATTGAATTTCACCATTCAGTTTGACTGCATTACAGTCGTAGTAAAGCAACCCATTCCTCACTGTGCACAGCACATACTGTCCTGCTGGGAGGATACAGCATAAGCCTTCACAAAGTACCTCTATTCTTAAACCAATATGTACCTAATCCTACCAAGCAGACAGGCTGTATTCTAGTCTAGGGAGGGATTTTTTAATGAGTACTATTATCATTTTAAACGGCAGGAATTGTGTTCTCAGACAGGGAAATCAGCGTAGTAGTAATTAATTTAGCAAACTGCGTTATTAATTTTGCTTTTCCCGCCGACGGTTACAACGAATTTGCTCTCCGTTTTACTGTATATTATTTGCAGGAACAATATGAACTTGTACAGATGTGTAGTCTCATTTGTCAATTGCGCAATATAGATTTTCAAAATGGGTACTTGGAAGAAACCAGCTGCATATATTACTGTGTAATGTATTGTGGATAATGTCCATTAACAAAAGAAAATGTGTATAGCTTCATGCTTGCCTAATGGACTGTTGAACTGGCGGTTGGAATGTGTGGGATGCAACTTAACCTTTTGAAAGAGAACATGGCTGACATGGCAGTAACGTTGCTGCTGTAGCTGCACTGTCAAAAAACCAAGCTCAGTCAAGGTTGAACTGTCAAAGTGCTTATGAAAAACAATGCATCTTTAAAACAGGGCATTACAGTAATACCAGGAAAAATAATGTACCTTTAAACAGGCATTACAGTAATACCAGGACAAACAATGTACCTTTTAACAGGCATTACAGTAATACCAGGACAAACAATGTACCTTTTAACAGGCATTACAGTAATACCAGGACAAATAATGTACCTTTTAACAGGCATTACAGTAATACCAGGACAAACAATGTACCTTTTAACAGGCATTACAGTAATACCAGGACAAACAATGTACATTTTAACAGGCATTACAGTAATACCAGGACAAACAATGTACCTTTTAACAGGCATTACAGTAATACCAGGACAAACAATGTACATTTTAACAGGCATTACAGTAATACCAGGACAAACAATGTACCTTTTAACAGGCATTACAGTAATACCAGGACAAACAATGTACCTTTTAACAGGCATTACAGTAATACCAGGAAAAACAAGACACTTTTTAGCAGGGCAAATAAAATCAAACTTTTTGTCACATGTAATGCCTGTTTAAAGGTACATTATTTGTCCTGGAATACAACAAGTGTAGACCTTACCATGAAATGCTTACTTACTACAAGCCCGTAACCAGCAGTGCAGTTCAAGAAGAGTTAAGAAAATATTTACCAAATAAACTAAAGCAAAAAATGTAAAAAAGTAACACAATAAAATAACAATAATGAAGCTATATACAGAGGTTACCGGTAGCGAGTCAATGTGCGGGGGTACAGGTTAGTCGAGGCATTACAGTAACACCGGGAGAAACACAAACGGTTTCCTTCCCCCAGCCAGTACTTTTAGTCCCATTTTATTCATGTAATGTTGCTAGGCTCGTCAGGATACTGGTTCATATCCTCTGTACTTTGAGGGACACATCTTAATGCTGCTCTGCATAGTTTCCTCCAGGCCTTCCCCTCTGCACAATGTGATTGATAGCTGTGCACATAATCCATTATAGTTCCCCATTGATTTAAACTGGCAATCAAAGACTACTGCTAAACCGCTGCTGTTGAGTCTCTCTCCGTGGAGACTGCTCCCTCATACAGGAGGCCAGGCATAGCCATCAGCCCCCATATTCAGGCCGCAGTCTCAGTCCCAAATAGCACCCTATTCCCTACATAGTGCACTACTTATGACCAGAGCCCTATGGGTGCCCAATGGGCCCTGGTTAAAAGTAGTGCACTCTGTAGGGAATAGGATGCCATAGGGCCCTGGTCGAAAGTAGTGCACTATGTAGGGAACAAGATGCCATTTAGGATGTATTGTCTGTAATCACCAGGCTATCTGAGTAATGGCTGTGGAGCCAATCACGAGAGGACATGCTTCATCCCTGGAGCCAATCATGAGGGGACATCCTTCATACCTGGAGCCAATCACGAGGGGGGACATGCTTCATCCCTGGAGCCAATCACGAGGGGACATGCTTCATCCATGGAGCCAATCACAAGGGGACATGCTTCATCTCTGGAGCCAATCACGAGGGGACATGCTTCATCCCTGGAGCCAATCACAAGGGGACATGCTTCATCTCTGGAGCCAATCACAAGGGGACATGCTTCATCTCTGGAGACAATCACGAGGGGACATGCTTCATCTCTGGAGCCAATCACGAGGGGACATGCTTCATCTCTGGAGCCAATCACGAGGGGACATGCTTCATCTCTGGAGTCAATCACGAGGGGACATGCTTCATCTCTGGAGCCAATCACGAGGGGACATGCTTCATCTCTGGAGCCAATCACGAGGGGACATGCTTCATCTCTGGAGCCAATCACGAGGGGACATGCTTCAACTCTGGAGTCCCTCCATTTATCAAACTGCCTCCCCTTCACTTGAATGAACGCATGCCAATGTAAAATATGATGCCCCGACAGCAAGAGAGGGAGAGGAGTTCTCCTGTACATACTAATGCTATAGCATCACAAACAAGGGCGGACTGGGACAAGAATCCGGCCTTGACAATTTATCCACACCAGCCCACGTCACTGTGCACGCCGCCAACTCACCCCCACTTATACAATATAAAAGCCAAGCTTACAACTTAGGCTATATTGTGAAATAGTGGCTGTCATATGTGTTCCCCTGAATCAACAAGTGGTAATTACTACTACAGTGCTCCAAACTAACATGTTCTCCTGAAACATCACCTCCCCTAAGTCTTCATTAGCTTACAGGGCTCCAAACTAACATGTTCTCCTGAATTATCACCTCCCCTAAGTATTCATTACCTTACAGGGATCAAAACTAACATGTTCTCCTGAATAATCACCTCCCCTAAGTGTTCATTACCTTACAGGGATCCAAACTAACATGTTCTCCTGAATAATCACCTCCCCTAAGTGTTCATTACCTTACAGGGATCCAAACTAACATGTTCTCCTGAAACATAAATTCAATTAAATTACTTCATCTAACATGTCCAGTCAGGAATGCATGATTCAAGATATTTTGATGGGCAACCTAATCCAGTGATTGTCATGAATTTTGTGTTGAAAATAACACTGTAGATGCTGTATTTTACTGTCAAAATAGGACTACAGAATTTCCATGAATTGCGTTCATCTTTATGTGCACTAACTAATATCATAGGCTCATTCATTTGGGTGTCAACATCAAACTCAAAACACATGAACTAGATCACTAACTCTAAAAATAATACCCACTGCTAGTAGCCATGTATTCATCCAACATTACATTTTATGTCCTAAAAAACGTAACAGTTTGTGGACTACTACTTAACGAGTCCTATGAGCCCTCGCCATGGTCAGTGCACATTTCACATTGTTTACAAATATAGAATATGTGAAGTTGTCATGGCTCTGCCTGAGAAAATGTTTGTTATTTGTGTGGGATCTTGCTGTGAAAAGAAAATAAACCTGATTTGATTTAAACCGCAGGAGAAAGAGAAAGAAAAGAGAAAGAGAAAAATATGTTTTTATGTTTACATATTCCTTCCCCTTGACCCATTGTGTCATGTTTGATAATCACTTCTCATTGGCTGATGATAATCACTCCTCATTGGCTGATGATAATCACTCCTCATTGGCCGATAACAATCACTCCTCATTGGCTGATGATAATCACTCCTCATTGGCTGATGATAATCACTCCTCATTGGCTGATAATAATCACTCCTCATTGGCTGATGATAATCACTCCTCATTGGCCGATAACAATCACTCCTCATTGGCTGATGATAATCACTCCTCATTGGCTGATAATAATCACTCCTCATTGGCTGATGATAATCACTCCTCATTGGCTGATGATAATCACTCCTCATTGGCCGATAACAATCACTCCTCATTGGCTGATGATAATCACTCCTCATTGGCTGATGATAATCACTCCTCATTGGCTGATAATAATCACTCCTCATTGGCTGATGATAATCACTCCTCATTGGCTGATGATAATCACTCCTCATTGGCTGATGATAATCACTCCTCATTGGCTGATGATAATCACTCCTCATTGGCTGATGATAATCACTCCTCATTGGCCGATAACAATCACTCCTCATTGGCTGATGATAATCACTCCTCATTGGCTGATGATAATCACTCCTCATTGGCTGATAATAATCACTCCTCATTGGCTGATAATAATCACTCCTCATTGGCTGATAATAATCACTCCTCATTGGCTGATGATAATCACTCCTCATTGGCTGATAATAATCACTCCTCATTGGCTGATAATAATCACTCCTCTTTGGCTGATAATAATCACTCCTCATTGGCTGATAATAATCACTCCTCATTGGCTGATAATAATCACTCCACTCCTCTTTGGCTGATAATAATCATCACTCCTCTTTGGCTGATAATAATCACTCCTCATTGGCTGATAATAATCACTCCTCATTGGCTGATAATAATCACTCCTCATTGGCTGATAATAATCACTCCACTCCTCTTTGGCTGATAATAGTCACTCCTCATTGGCTGATAATAATCACTCCTCATTGGCTGATAATAATCCTCATTGGCTGATAATAATCACTCCTCTTTGGCTGATAATAATCACTCCTCATTGGCTGATAATAATCACTCCTCATTGGCTGACTAGGTGAATTTGAATGTGTTCAATGCCCTGGTTTCAACAGGTGTTGTTCCATTGTTGGTATTTCAGGGACAAAAAACCTACGTGTATTTCCCCACTGACAGAATAAGAAAATCAGCTTTATACTGTATTTGTAAGAATACATTTAGAACAAGAGTTGTGAGAACGTACAACGTATAAGAAGACAGACATGTTAATTTTGTACGACAGTTTTAAATACAAATAACCTGAGAAAGACAAAACCGTAGTTATATAACATTATTGAACTGGAGGTGTCACTCTATAGCTGATTCAAAGCAGGATATATGATCCCTAGTATTCACTGTGTTAGATGACTAATTTAAGAACATATTGGCTCCATTTTTCGGGAAATTAATTTTATCGATTTTTCTCTCAAGAGTTATTTTCTCTCTCTCAGCCAGGGATATTACAAAATGGGTTGATAGTCAGGCTCTGGCAGGCATTTCCCTGCCCCCTCATGGTGATACCACTCACCTTAGCCCCACAGCCTGTCTATACACACTACAGATTGATTGATTACAGATGTTTTAATCAATCAGCTCACCAGAATTTCAAATTTTTACCCTATCCAAAATATATTTTGCCAAAGTGAATAATGTCTTTTGGCACTTAGAGGATGTATTTGAAGAGGTTCATTCAGTCTGTCAACCCTGGTGGTTTAGAGTGACTCATCATTACAGACTTGAAGTTATTGATTAAACATGGTATTGATTATGATGTTTAAATTAAGGTTAATCCCTCCACTGGTAATATAACATCAGGGTTAACATTAGCCCTCCAGTTCCCCATACTTATGTATGTATGTATGTATGTATGTATGTATGTATGTATGTATGTATGTATGTATGTATGTATGTATGTATGTAAGTATGTATGTATGTATGTATGTATGTATGTATGTATGTATGTATGTATGTATGTATGCATGTATGTATGTGTGTGTGTGTGTACCCCATGAGGAAACAGATGGTGACTCACAGTGCAAACATTATGTGCTTCTCATAAAGTTAATCCTACCAACCGATGACTTCACTGCACCAGCCTCTTCTTCAACACCACTAGACCCTTGACGCTAATCTACTGCGCCCTGATCAGGCGTGGCGCTTGTGTCACTCCTCTTAAACATTAAAGTCCCTATTTGGACTGGTTCCGACCAACACGTCTGTGTACAGAGTGCTCTGTAAACGGTGCAACAATCGATTTCTGTGCACTCCGTGAAGGCACTGGTTGTCTCTCTTCACATGTCGCTCTGCGCTCTCATCTGAGATTAAATGTGACGCCTCATTTGCGTAGGGATCGACACGTCGCATGTTTTGGCCTATGCGGACAAAGGATCGATTTCCTGGCTGTGAACTTCGCAGCTCCGCATCCAATGGAGCTCGACAGTTTGAAGTGTTAAAAATCGGAATTGAAACCTCTGCTTCATTCAGCCCTTCCTATGAGGGGAATTAATAGGGAAAGAATGGGATTTCGTCATAAACGCCGAAATTAAGGTCTAACACGGAGTTATACATCTTATATGTTTTGTTCAATGAGATAGTATCAGTCAGGTAACATGACCTTTATGAATTATGGAGCCTTTATGTGCTTATTTGATTACGTAAATGTAAAAAAATATCCTAAACATGTATGTACCACAGACCTTATCTTCGGCGTTTATCCAAAAAACCCTAGAAAACCCCATTCATTCCATAAGCTTTGGCCAGCGAGCCATGGCAGAGACAACCTCTGTTAGTGCCTACAAAAAGACGCCATTACTCTCTATATGGCGTATGAAACAGCAGAGCGGTCGCAGCAAAAGCAGTAACATCTTGCTGTGATGTTCTCAGATGGACCAAGAGCTCTCAACATGGAAAATACAAAAGAATTTAGTTGAATTGAAACAAGAACCTTCCAAAATATTTCCGTTCTGAAAGATGAAGTTGTAACAAGTTAGCAGGCATTTCAATGGTGTCTCTGCGCTGCTCAGAGAACGCTGGGCAAAACATTGTCTGTCGTCAGTCATACGAAATGGTGACTATTTTATACTGTCACTAAATAGGATAATTTCATCATTCATTTTTATCATATTTGTACTGTGTACTTGAGCTTGTGTCCTCAAATGTGATTACACTTCAGCAATGTATAACTATTTTTAAAAAGGTAAGATTTTATATTTGTGGCAGTATAAGCATTACTAGGCATTGTTTATGGCCCTCTCATGATAAATAATTAAGGAAAGTTACAGGCTTTTCTCTCCAATAAGGAAAGTTACAGGCTTTTCTCCCTCATTGTAAGGATCTGGGTGTAGCTGGTGCAGAGGAGTCAGGACAGCAGAGATGAGTAACACAAGGAACTTTACTCAAAATATCAAAATACATGAAGTAACATCAGGCCCACAAACAACGGACCGAACTTACAATAAAACAAACACGCAGAAAAACCATGGGGAAAACAGAGGGTTAAATAATGAACATGGAATTGGGGAATTGAAACCAGGTGTGTAAAACAAAGACAAAACAAATGGAAAACGAGAAGTGGATCGGCGGAAGTCGTGACACTAATAAAGCAAAGTTAGGGGCTTTTCTCTCCAATAATGAAGGTTAGAGTCTTTTCTCCTCAATGAAGGAAAGTTAGAGGCTTCAAATCAAATCACATTGTATTAGTCACATATACGTGTTCAGCAGATGTTATTGTAGGTGTAGCGAAATGCTTATTGGGGAGCTTTTCTCCCCAATAAAGGAAAGTTAGAGTATTTTCTCCCCAATAAACAGAAGACTGGAAGGCATAACATGATGACGACTCTGGAGAAATATTCAACCTGTTCTGTTGTATTTCCTCACACGTTCACCCAAAGGCCAGACGATGACTCTCGATGAATACTTCCAGAATCTTATTCAACAAAACGCCCGTCTTTTGTGGATTTGTTCTTTTACATTTTTTTTTATTCACCCGATCCTCCCAAGGGTACTGCATTCTTAGGTCTCTTCTGTACTATTCTCGTCAAATCACAAATCAATTGCAACCGGGGTCTTCCATAAAGAAACCTTTATCATAGAAAATGACAGACCGTCAACTGTGAAAAGCTTGTGTATTTTCCCTGCCACAGACAGCACACCCACACGGTATGCTTTTGTGGCCAGTATTGTCCTGGTCGGATTGTTAATGAGTTTGGAATGAGCTTGGTTTATTGACAGGAGACTGGAGACTGTGTCTCCCCACTGCGTTTCATTATACAGTGGAAGGAAAGCATGAGAATTAAGGGGAACAACCTGCATGTGTGACTTGTTTGACCACTGTGAAAACATGTCAGAACAGCAGCCTAGTAGTTTACATAATAACTGTGTTGTGATTGCAGTGAGTAGGGGGGTCATTTTAGTTGGTCTGAATCTGGATGTGATCTCCAATTCCATCGGAATGTCAAGCATGACTTGAAATGGGAATATTCTCTGGGGTGGGTGGCTCTCTGCCATGGCAGACGGAAAGTAATTAGTTAATACTACGGACGACAGGAGGCATTCAGGAGGAGGCATTCAGGAGGAGGCATTCATACTGACAAGAAGTTATTTGTCAATAACACATCACAGACACAGAGAGAGAATGAGTGCGGGAGATGTTTTTCCGAGATGTCAAATGATGTATAAATCAGGTCTTCGCAGCACAGCTGGGTACAGTACATTTTACACAGATGGCTGTACTGCCATACCAAACAAAAATGCACTAACTGCTTATTTGGTCAAAATTAGTTTAATTTTTTGCTACATTAAATACATGCTTAATCATGTGAACAAATATCCTGCCTCTGTTGAATTGTGTTTTGGAGAAAATGGGGGTCATATTAGCAGTAACTGTACTAGGTTAGGGTGAAACCAAAGTAAGAAAAAGCAATTTCTCTCAGTTCCACGCTATGAGTAGTTACTTCCTTTTTGCTTGGTAGTGCAGTGTATGTCTCAACAGGTCAGAGGTCAAAGCCCTTCAGATGAAACTTCCTCAACTGGCTACTGAGTCTTCCCATGGTCGATACTTGAGAAAGCACTAAAATATAGCAGTGCCATTTTACAACCTCTGTAGGTCTCAATGGGCTTTAATTGCTTTTCTCTCTTTCCCTCTTTCACTCGTCTATTTCTCTCTTTCACTCTTCTTTTCCCTTTCTCTATTTCTCTCCCTTTCCATCCCCACTTTATCCTGCAGCAGTGATTCTTTGTAATGAGCTCGTCGACAGGATGATATGATTCCAGGAATTAAAACAGCATTTTTCACCTTGATCAACAGACTGTGAAGAACTGAAAATAAAACTCTGCCTCTCTCATTTTTATGGAATCTCGCGCTCCCTCTCTCTCACTCACCCTGTTCTATTTGTCCTTGGGGGGGATGCTGCGAGATGGAAAGTTAATGAAGAAAGCTTGTTTTAGAGCAGACTGGTCGACTCTGAAAATGTTGTTTTGTGAGGTTGTTAATCATCAACAACACAATCCGCTTTGATGCCCGACTTAACCCAAACCTCTGTATCAGTTAAACATATTTAACATCACACTTCTAAAGCTCTGTAAATCCACTGTGTATTTGTATGATTAGCATAAGCTACACAACAGGTATCAGTGGCTGGTATTTGTTCTTCGTGACGTTGCAGAGGAAGAGCTCTGAGCAGCTAAATCACTGAGACCTTTAAGTCCATCCTCTGATTCTACTGCTGTTCTTCTGTGTTCATATTGGGCCCGATTCAGATTTGGGAAATGTACTTCTCAGAAGTTGGTATTCAGAATTACCTTATTTTTATTATTTATTTAACCTTTATTTAACCAGGTAGGCAAGTTGAGAACAAGTTCTCATTTACAATTGCGACCTGGCCAAGATAAAGCAAAGCAGTTTCGACACATACAACAACACAGAGTTACAAATGAAGTAAAACAAACATACAGTCAATAATACAGTAGAAATAAGTCTATATACGATGTGAGCAAATGAGGTGAGATAAGGGAGGTAAAGGCAAAAAAAAATGCCATGGTGGCAAAGTAAATACAATATAGCAAGTAAAACACTGGAATGGTAGATTTGCAGTGGAAGAATGTGCAAAGTAGAGATATAAATAATGGGGTGCAAAGGAGCAAAATAAATACAGTAGAGGGAGAGGTAGTTGTTTGGGCTAAATTATAGATGGGCTATGTACAGGTGCAGTGATCTGTGAGCTGCTCTAACAGCTGGTGCTTAATTTTTTTTTTTTTATACAGTAGGGGGAGAGGTAGTTGTTTGGTGAGGGAGATAAGTGTTTCCAGTTTCAGAGATTTTTGTTGTTTGTTCCAGTCCAGGAAGAATTGGTTTTGCGGGTGACCAGAGAGATATACCTGCTGGAGCGCGTGCTACAGGTGGGTGCTGCTATGGTGACCAGCGAGCTGAAATAAAGGGGGACTTTACCTAGCAGGGTCTTGTAGATGACCTGGAGCCAGTGGGGTACAGGTCAATTGTCAAAGGTCTGATGAAAAAGGCACACGGTGGAAAGGATCATTTCCTAAAAAATCTGATGATCTACCGCAGCGCTACAGAACAGACTTTCACCTGCACAAATGTTGATGGGACGTCGCATCAGAACCAACCTACCCATCCATGAGGACTTGTTAACACCCAGAGGTGCTCACAAAGTCAAACTCACAAAGGAAAAACAGAAAGACAAAACAAAAACAGCGACACGACAAAAGTGCAAGACACTTACCTGAACTGAAACCTGGAGATAGTGTACGACTCCGAGACATCACTACAGGAACCTGGATGCAGAGAGGGTGTGTGCAGAGAGAAGTTGCACCGCGATCCTATGAGATCCAAACGGAGTGTGGATCACAACTGAGACGAAACAGAGTGGATCTAAGGCTGCAGACATTCACTCAAGGGACTGAGGATCATCAGGAGGATACTGCTGAAGCGTCAAATGCCTTTAGAAATGGACAATTCAGTCAGAACACTGTCCAACTGTTTCAGGAAGCACTTCAGCAGAACGACCCAAAAGGACTGTCAGAGCCCCTGAAAGGCTTATTGAGAATTGCTAAATAAATACAAAAATATCAAAAAGGGAAACCTGGACTGAATGTTTTGGTTATGTGAAAAGAAATAGAGGCACAATAGAGTGTTGGACAGACTATATTTAGTAGAAAAATAATATTTAAAAAATACAAAACAAAATTGGGGAAAGAAATGTGTGTTATTGAAAATAGCATGTTATGCAGGTTGAGTAAACAAATGTGATGTGACATGTGTAGTTACATAGAAAAGTTGTTTTCTTTTAAAGGAAAGATGTGTTATGTGTTAATAACATTTAGACTATGTTACCCAGCAGGCTATGCGGGAGGCGGGGGGTTAAAGAATACCTTGCATGGCTAAACATGGAGTTTTCTGGCTGAAGTATATGTTCATTAAAAGTAGTTAAACCTATGCCCCAGTTTGTCATTATATAAGGAACAGTAAGCATTTCACAGTAAGGTCTACACCTGTTGTATTCGGCGCACGTGACAAATAAACTTTGATTTGAGTCCCTTTTGCACACTGAATAAAATGTAATTCAACCCCTGAAACTCTCCCACCACTTGCTGGCCAACAGATCTTGTCGTGGAGTTCAGTACATGTATCTAAAGCCATCACTTTTGGTGTGCCTGTAGTGCTTTCCTGTAGTCAATTGACAAAATCACACTCTAGTGGCCTCCTGGGTGGAATGGTATTAATCGTTTTCATCATTTCATAATTCATCTTTTTTTTTTTTTTTTAATCCCGCAGAAACTCCGGTGTTTCTATGTCAAACAGTTTTGTTATATTTCAGTCTTCTGTGATGTACTGTATATAGAGTGTAACATTGGGATGCAAACTCAAAATAGAATACATTTCAACGCTGGGTATGTGACATGGTCCAGGTGTCTTCTTTGTTTTAAGCCCATAACCATGTGTGTGAGGTGTGTACCTTTTGTTTGAAAGTAGATTTGTTTTTAAATTACCAAGAAACATTCTGGGTGACCCTGATTTAGCCTACGGCACTAAAAGGTTCATTTGAATTTTCTCAGCAGACTCGCTAGAATATATGGAGAAAGCCATGTAAATATCATTTACATTTACATTTAAGTCATTTAGCAGACGCTCTTATCCAGAGCGACTTCCATGTAAAAACACTCATATATGAATCCTTTTCATTACCAATTGGTACATTTAAAAAATACTCTGATCTTGCATATTATTTAGGGTTAGGAAAGTATTTATGAATTAAAAATAACTGTTTCGGAGAGCCTTCACGCATTAAATATATTGGTGAATAAAAAATAGTTTGATTCATCCTGTTGCTATATTCAACTGTTCAACCCATGAGATATTGGAAGGTGAGAAAAGTGCACAATGGTGTTTGAACAATAGTCAAATAAATCTACCCTAATAATCATCACTAATCACGTAACTGTGACGACAACGGTCCAGTGGTCATGAAGCAGGCTCCAGGTTTAAACTGCGGTGAATGGTCTGCGTTTCTTAATGATTCTAATTATTTAACCTTTATTTAACTAGGAAAGTCAGTTAATTAAGAACAAATTCTTATTTTCAATGACGGCCTAGGAACAGTGGGTTAACTGCCTGTTCAGGGGCAGAATGACAGATTTGTACCTTGTCAGCTCGGGGATTTGAACTTGCAACCTTCCAGTTACTAGTCCAACGCTCTAACCACTAGGCTGCATGTCCCAAATTATTGCACAACTTCTATTATGATCCACTATTGCTAGCAACCCTCAGGAACAACCACAGGGACCTGACAGAGGAAAGAAAGGCTAATGATAGTGGCTAATATTTAACACAATACAAATTGTAAAAAATAAAAATGCTATTAAAAGTCCTGGCATACAATTAAAACAGATCAATTCGGCAGGCACGGCGCCAGGATTCTCTCCCTCCCGGTGCTACTGGGGGGCTTGATCAATACATGGGGGTGCTAAGAAAATAGATGATTTTCATGACTATTTACAAGTGCATTTATTCCATATGCATAATCAGACAACATTGGTAATAATGTTTCAGATGCAATGGCTACCTGTAACGGCTCTCGTTGGTAGGAGGAAGAGTGGACCAAAGAGCAGCGTGGAAAGTGTTCATGATACTTTATTCAAAAAACACTCAAACAAAAATAACAACCGCGAAAACGAAAGCGCACATTTCTGTCAGGTACAGGCACTAAACAGAAAACAAGATCCCACAAAACCCAAAAGGAAAATGACAACTTATATGTGTTCCCCAATCAGAGACAACGATAGGCAGCTGCCTCTGATTGGGAACCACACACACACACACACACACACACACACACACACACACACACACACACACACACACACACACACACACACACACACACACACACACACACACACACACACACACACACACACACACACACACATACACAAAAACAGAGAAATAGAAAACATAGACTTTCCCAAGGTATGTGTATGGACAGGCAGGCAAGGTTTCTGAGTAGGGTTTGCCCAGCGTTTCATTCTGTATATCATGATGCGTGTAATTACCATTTCTAGTATTATCTGAGATTTTCCTGTGACTGTTTAGTCGAATTTGCCTATGACCTGTAAAAGTTCAAGGAAGTTTCCCTGGTTGACAGCCGTGTCGTTTTCTAAGTCTCCCTCTGTGAAAGTCCCTGGTATGGCAGTGTAACGAATGTCTCCTCTCTGTGAAAGTCCCTGGTATGGCAGTGTAACGGGACGTCTCCTCTCTGTGAACGTCCCTGGTATGGCAGTGTAACGCAATGTCTCCTCTCTGTGAAAGTCCCTGGTATGGCAGTGTAACGCAATGTCTCCTCTCTGTGAAAGTCCCTGGTATGGCAGTGTAACGCAATGACTCCTCTCTGTGAAAGTCCCTGGTATGGCAGTGTAACGCTCTGTCTCCTCTCTGTGAAAGTCCCTGGTATGGCAGTGTAACGCTAAGTCTCCTCTCTGTGAAAGTCCCTGGTATGGCAGTGTAACGCTCTGTCTCCTCTCTGTGAAAGTCCCTGGTATGGCAGTGTAATGCTAAGTCTCCTCTCTGTGAAAGTCCCTGGTATGGCAGTGTAACGCTCTGTCTCCTCTCTGTGAAAGTCCCTGGTATGGCAGTGTAACGCTAAGTCTCATCTCTGTGAAAGTCCCTGGTATGGCAGTGTAACGCTCTGTCTCCTCTCTGTGAAAGTCCCTGGTATGGCAGTGTAATGCTAAGTCTCCTCTCTGTGAAAGTCCCTGGTATGGCAGTGTAACGCTCTGTCTCCTCTCTGTGAAAGTCCCTGGTATGGCAGTGTAACGCTAAGTCTCCTCTCTGTGAAAGTCCCTGGTATGGCAGTGTAACGCTCTGTCTCCTCTCTGTGAAAGTCCCTGGTATGGCAGTGTAACGCTCTGTCTCCTCTCTGTGAAAGTCCCTGGTATGGCAGTGTAATGCTAAGTCTCCTCTCTGTGAAAGTCCCTGGTATGGCAGTAACGCAATGACTCCTCTCTGTGAAAGTCCCTGGTATGGCAGTGTAACGCTCTGTCTCCTCTCTGTGAAAGTCCCTGGTATGGCAGTGTAATGCTAAGTCTCCTCTCTGTGAAAGTCCCTGGTATGGCAGTGTAACGCTCTGTCTCCTCTCTGTGAAAGTCCCTGGTATGGCAGTGTAACGCTAAGTCTCCTCTCTGTGAAAGTCCCTGGTATGGCAGTGTAACGCTCTGTCTCCTCTCTGTGAAAGTCCCTGGTATGGCAGTGTAATGCTAAGTCTCCTCTCTGTGAAAGTCCCTGAAGTATGGCAGCGTAACGCAATGACTCCTCTCTGTGAAAGTCCCTGGTATGGCAGTGTAAGGAATGACTCCACAACTGCTCTCATATACTCTCTGTTCTCTTTGACTTTTTTTCCAAAATGTCCATCACTTAGAGCATTGCATATTGCTGAGCCAGACTCTTTCTGAATAGTCCACTCGTTCCACGCTGTCATTGCATATTTATGCTCCACATTAGCATTGTGTCTTAAAAAGCTTGTGGCCTTCTTCCAGTTCTGGTAGCCATCGAAGGGGTCAATGCTGCTGCCTTCCAGTTCTGGTAGCCATCGGGGTAAATGCTGCCCCGGTGTAGTGGTGTAGTGCCGTGCCTGCAACTCGGTAAGTTCGGCCCTATACTGTCATTTGCGCATGCCTACAGAATTCTATAGCTTGCATCTCTAAATTTCATCTCTTCAAGGTTATATTCATAAACGTCGCTGTGGAAAAGGTGATATGTTGATGCGCTTCTGTTTGTTGCCATGTGACTGGTTTCATATTTGTCTCCAGCGATTATAAGGTAAAAGAGATCTACAACAATTGTAATTAATATTTACAATCCCATCATCTAAACAGATGACTAATTTACCCAGGTCTTATCCATAGCTCTTATCAACTTATAAATGACAGTGGATGGAGATGGGTGTTATTTCTATAGAAAGAAATGAAGTAGAAGTTGTTCCACTTTCAACCGATAGCTTGCTCGACCTTATTATTTCCTGGCACGTAAAGGTGGTGGAATTATGATGGAATTAAGTCAGGGGCAGAATATGGTGTATCTGTCTGTAGACACACATTCATTCCTTTGATCTCCACCCCAAATGAATAGCAGGTGAATAGCATGTTTATGTCATGCTTAAATTCAAGGCTAGAACACACACAGAGAGAAAAGTGCATAAAGGGGAATTTACACACACTTAACACTTGAGAGAGAGGTAGTGAGAGAGAGGTAGAGAGGGAGAGAAGGGAAGAGGAGGGAGGGAAGAGGAGGGAGGGAGAGAAGGGAGGGAGAGGAGGGAGGAAGATGAGGGAGGAAGAGGAGGGAGGGAAGAGGAGGGAGGGAGAGAAGGGAGGGAGATAAGAGGAGTGAGGTAGAGAAGAGGAGGGAGAGAGAGAAGGGAAGAGGAGGGAGAGAAGGGAAGAGGAGGGAGGGAAGGAAGAGGAGGGAAGGAGAGAAGGGAGGGAGAGAAGGGAGGAAGATGAGGGAGAGAAGAGGAGGGAGGGAGAGAAGAGGAGGGAGGGAGAGAAGAGAGGAGGGAGGGAGAGAAGGAGGAAGATGAGGGAGAGAAGAGGAGGGAGGGAGAGAAGAGGAGGGAGGGAGGGAGAGAAGGGAGGAGGGAGGGAGAGAAGGGAGGAAGAGGAGGGAGGGAAGAGGAGGGAGGGAGAGAAGGGAGGGAGAGAAGGGAGGAAGAGGAGGGAGAGAAGGGAGGAGAGGAGGGAGGGAAGAGGAGGGAGGGAGAGAAGGGAGGGAGAGAAGGGAGGAAGAGGAGGGAGAGAAGGGAGGAAGAGGAGGGAGAGAAGGGAGGAAGAGGAGGGGGAAGAGGAGGGAGGGAGAGAAGGGAGGGAGAGAAGGGAGGAAGAGGAGGGAGAGAAGAGGAGGGAGGGAGAGAAGAGGAGGGAGGTAGAGAAGAGGAGGGAGAGAGAGAAGGGAAGAAGAGGGAGAGGAGGGAGGGAAGGGAGGGAGAGAAGGGAGGGAGAGGAGGGAGGAAGAGGAGGGGGGAAGAGGAGGTAGAGAAGAGGAGGGAGAGAGAGAAGGGAAGAGGAGGGAGAGAAGGGTTAGAGGAGGGAGGGAGAGAAGCGAGGGAGAGAAGGGAGGAAGATGAGGGAGAGAAGAGGAGGGGGGAGGGAAGAGGAGGGAGGGAGAGAAGAGGAGGGAGAGAAGGGAGGAAGATGAGGGAGAGAAGGGAAGAGGAGGGAGAGAAGAAGAGGGAGAGAAGGGAAGAGGAGGGAAGAGGAGGAAAGAAGAGAGGGAGAGAAGGGAAGAGGAGGGAGAGAAGAGGAGGGAGAGAAGGGAGGAAGATGAGGGAGAGAAGAGGAGGGAGAGAGAAGGGAAGAGGAGGGGGAGAAGGGAAGAGGAGGGAGAGAAGAAGAGGGAGAGAAGGGAAGAGGAGGGAAAGAAGAGAGGGAGATAAGGGAAGAGGAAGAGAAGGGAAGAGGAGGGAGATAAGAGGAGGGAGGGAGAGAAGAAGGGGAGAGAAGGGAAGAGAAGGGAAGAGGAGGGAAGAGGAGGGAAAGAAGAGAGGGAGAGAAGGGAAGAGGGAGAGAAGAAGAGGGAGAGAAGGGAAGAGGGAAGAGGAGGGAGAAAAGAGGAGGGAGGGAAGAGGAAGGGAAGAGGAAGGAGAGAAGTGGAGGGAGAGAAGAGGAGGTAGAGAAGCATTGTAATGTTTTTCTAGCTCAGAGAATGTACTTCTCCAATCTTCATTTTTCTGTGTGTTTTACATTTGTTCTTGAAATTACCTCTAGGCAGGCTAACTCCAGCTCATTGATTTCATCAGACTGATAGCGATGTTGCTGTGGAGGCCGCAGTAATGGCCTGAGACACACTAGAGCTCTTGTAGATGTATTTAGCAGAAATCGAAATGAAAATCTCAGAAAATATTGGCTCTCACTGATGGCAGACAAGCTAGGCAGGGGGCTGTGTGGGGCTCCCTCAGGGCAGTGAAATCTCTGTTGCTTTAGTCAAAATAGCCTACACTGCAATGTTTGGTTTCTTGTGGGGCAGCTATAGACTCCCTGTATTCAAGTGTACATATAGCCAAAAACCCAAGAGGTCTGGACTAAATAATGTCTGTTGTCACTGTCAGTTCAGAAGTCTTTGTTAAGGTTTTTGCTAAATTACAAATAATATAAAACACCAACTATCAGTGGGTATCCTATAATATATAATTAAATATTCACTGTTAGAAATGGCAGATTCTTATTTTCAGTACAACACAACTATAAAGTACTGCATTGCTGGTTCGCTATAAAATTTACTGCAGCGTACTATAAATGATGATGCATTATGGAGAAAAATTGTGAGGGGAGAAAGAATAGCTGGCTCATTAAACTATTTTAATGCATGTCTTGTAAGAGGCTATATTTGTTGCACCCTTTAGTGAGAGTGCTGTACCAATTTAAGTGATATGTGGTAGTAGTTCCCTAACAATGAAATATATATAGGGCACAGATCAGAGTGATAGAGGGTCTTAAAGTTTTGCCTTGTAAGCAACATCGGAGAAGGTGTATTTGCAGAGGTTTATATAGCTAGATATCTACTCTACTGGTGCCAAATGTTGACTATAGGGTGTCAGCAAATTTTATTAAAAGTTGACTTTATTAATCTATGCATCAAAAGTTGCTTGACATAGGCGTTTAAAAGAGCTGTCAGTCAAGATGAGCTCGTGAATCAAAGCTCCCCGCCCACTCAACCCGTCTTTTCAAACTAGATATAGCTAAGTGGCTATACAGTATGTCGCACCAGAGGCTGCTCCAAAACACTGCCGGCAGAGAAGAGGTATTCCGAGTGGCCTTCTAGTCCAACTCAGATGGAGTGCGAACCATCCACCGCTTCCGAGTATTTTACTTGCTAATGTTCAGTCTCTAGATAATAAAGTAGACAAGCTCAGGGTAAGGATCTCCTTCCAGAGAGACATCAAGGGACTGTAATAGACTCTGTTTCATGGAAACATGGCTCTCTCTGGAAATACTGTCCCCGTCCATACAGCCAGCTGGGTTCTCAGTACATCATGCAGATAGGAAGAAGGAACTCTCTGGGAAGAAAAAAATGTGGGGGTGTATGTTTGATGATTAACTACTCATGGTGTGATTGTCATGTTGTTAAGCCAGACTAGAATACCTCAATCAAATGCCGACCGAATTACCTCCCAAGAGGACTCTCTTCGGTTATAGTCACAGCCGTGTGTATTCCTCCTCAAGCCGATACCCCGACGGCCCTCAAATAACTACACTGGACTTCATTCCAACTGGAAACCGCATATCCTGAAGCCATATTTATTGTAGCTGGGGATTTTAACAAAGCAAATTTGAGGAAAATGTGTCGAAAGTTCTATCAACACATTGACCATAGTACTCGCTCAGAGAAAATATTGGACCACTGTTACTCAACTTTTTGAAAAGCTTACTAGGCCCTCCCCTACCCTCCCTTCGGCAAATCTGATCACGACTCCATTTAGCTCCTCCCTTCCGAGCACCTTAGAGGCTGCTGCCCTATATACTGTACATAGACTTGAAATCACTGGCGACTTTAATAATGGAACACTAGTCACTTTAATAATGTTTTCATACTGCTTTACTCATCACATATGTATATACTGTATTATATTCTACTGTATTTTTGTCAAAGCCACAACGACATTGCTCGATCTAATATTTCTGTTTCTTCATTCATTCTTTTACTTTTAGATTTGTGTGTATTGTTGTGAATTGTTAGATACTTCTGCACTGTTGGAGTTAGGAACACAAGCATTTCACTACAGCCGCAATAACATCTTCTAAGTATGTGTATGTGACCAATAACACTTGATTTGATTGGAATGCACTGACTGTACGTTGCTAAGCACATGAGCGCACGTTGAATGACCAAAATGTAAATGTAAATTTGCATAGAACACTGAGTAATATGTCTCTTCATGGATAATTCCAGTAATATACTGTACAATATATTACAGTAGCATTTTTGGTATCATAAAATGGATTACTGTAAAATGATTTACAGTAGCTGTACTGTAAAATACATTACAGTAACTTGACCTGAGTCATCATTACGCGCTTCACTGGACTCACTTATTTATTGCCTCCTCTATATCTGTCTATTGCTCAGTCTCAAATCAAATCAAACTTTACTTGTCACATGTGCCAAATACAACAAGTGTAGACTTTACCGTGACGTGGTTACTTACAAGCCCTTAACCAACAGTGCAGTTCAAGGGGAAGAAAATGTTTACCAATGTAGGCTAAAATAAGAAGAAATAATAAAAAAGTAACACAATAAGAATAAGAATAATGAGGCTAAATACAGGGGGCACCGAGTCATTGTGCAGGGGTTTGGGCTAGTTGAGGTAATCTGTACGTGTAGGTGGGGGCGAAGTGACTATGTATAGGTAACAAACAAACAGTGACTAGCAGCAGTGTACAAGAGAGAGTGGGGGGGGGGTCAATTGTCCAGTGGCAATTTTTATGAATTGTTCAGCAGGCTAATGGCTTGGGGGTAGAAACTGTTGAGTGGGGGTAGAGACTGTTGAGGAGCCTTTTGGTCCTAGACGGTAGCAGAGATAATGGTCTATAACTTGTGTGACTGGAGTCTCTGGAGGCTTTCCTCTGACACCGCCTATTATATAGGTCCTGGATGGCAGGAAGCTTGGCACCAGTGATGTACTGGGCCGTTTGCACTACCCTCTGTAGCGCCTTACGGTCAGATGCCGAGCAGTTGCCGTATCAGGCGGTGATGCAACCAGTCAGGATGCTCTCGATGGTGCAGCTGTAGAACCTTTTTAGGATCTGTCTTTGTTTTGTTTCATGTCAGATATTTATTAAATATTCACTCCCTGTACTTGCTTCTCGTCTTCCAGCGTTTGTCCTGACATGCTGCCAGTAAGTTACTGTACATTTACAGGAAATGTTTTATAGTGTGTGTGCGCATGTGCATGAGTGTGTGTGCTTGCTGGTGTGTGTGTGTGCGTGTGGGTGTGTGTTGCTAGTCATTCAGAGGTGGGGAACGTAGGCCTGTATCAGTATCTGTTGCTGTGTGGGAAGAGGGAGGCAGGTTCTATGAGGATGGTTGTATGCAGATGGTTAATCGATAATGATGGATCAAAATGCCGCATTGCTGTGTGTGCATGAGTGTGTGTGTGTGTGCGTGCATGAGTGCGTGCATGAGTGTGTGTGTGTGTGCATGAGTGTGTGTGTGTGTGTGCGTGCATGAGTGTGTGTGTGCGTGCATGCGTGCGTGCATGAGTGTGTGTGTGTGTGTGCATGCATGAGTGTGTGTGTGCGTGCATGTGTGTGTGTGTGTGTGTGTGTGTGTGTGTGTGTGTGTGTGTGTGTGTGTGTGTGTGTGTGTGTGTGTGTGTGTGTGTGTGTGTGTGTGTGTGTGTGTGTGCATGAGTGCGTGCATGAGAGTGTGTGTGTGTGCGTGCATGAGTGCATGCATGTGTGTGTGGATGCCTCTCTGGTAACCCGGATTATGGAGCACAGCTGATATCTACACCTCCTCTTCTCTTTCATCTCGCCAGTTCACCTCCCCCCTTTTTACTCATCTAGTATTGTATCCGTTCCTTCTTGTGATCCTGTTAAACTGCAGCTCTTCTTCCCTCGTAACTCCTCCAACCTTTATTCTGCCCAGCGTTCAGCAGAAGATAACCTTCAATCTATACCTCCTTTTCCTTCCTCTTAACTCCCCTTGTATTCTAATAGTGTGCAGACAGCTGTTAGATCTATTTGACTTTGTCTGTGTGGCATTACCTTTACCAATGGCTGATCAAATTCCCCACATTGATTTTTACTTATGTGATTGTATGAAGTGATCTGGATGTCTTTATTTCATTGCCAAATGTGATGTTTAAAAATAACAAGAAATAGATATATTCGTCTCTCTCTCTCTTGGTTTGATATGTTGTAAACTCTCTCTCTCTCTCTTGGTTTGATATGTTGTAAACTCTCTCTCTCTCTGGGTTTGATATGTTGTAAACTCTCTCTCTCTCTTGGTTTGATATGTTGTAAACTCTCTCTCTCTCTTGGTTTGATATGTTGTAAACTCTCTCTCTCTCTGGGTTTGATATGTTGTAAACTCTCTCTCTCTCTGGGTTTGATATGTTGTAAACTCTCTCTCTCTCTTGGTTTGATATGTTGTAAACTCTCTCTCTGGGTTTGATATGTTGTAAACTCTCTCTCTCTCTTGGTTTGATATGTTGTAAACTCTCTCTCTCTTGGTTTGATATGTTGTAAACTCTCTCTCTCTCTTGGTTTGATATGTTGTAAACTCTCTCTCTGGGTTTGATATGTTGTAAACTCTCTCTCTCTCTGGGTTTGATATGTTGTAAACTCTCTCTCTGGGTTTGATATGTTGTAAACTCTCTCTCTCTCTCTGGGTTTGATATGTTGTAAACTCTCTCTCTCTCTTGGTTTGATATGTTGTAAACTCTCTCTCTCTCTTGGTTTGATATGTTGTAAACTCTCTCTCTCTCTCTTGGTTTGATATGTTGTAAACTCTCTCTCTCTCTTGGTTTGATATGTTGTAAACCCCCTCTCTCTCTCTCTGGGTTTGATATGTTGTAAACTCTCTCTCTCTCTTGGTTTGATATGTTGTAAACCCTCTCTCTCTCTGGGTTTGATATGTTGTAAACTCTCTCTCTCTCTGGGTTTGATATGTTGTAAACCCTCTCTCTCTCTCTGGGTTTGATATAAACTCTCTCTCTTGGTTTGATATGTTGTAAACTCTCTCTCTCTGGGTTTGATATGTTGTAAACCCTCTCTCTCTCTCTGGGTTTGATATGTTGTAAACTCTCTCTCTCTCTGGTTTGATATGTTGTAAACTCTCTCTCTCTCTCTCTCTTGGTTTGATATGTTGTAAACTCTCTCTCTCTTGGTTTGATATGTTGTAAAACTCTCTCTCTGGGTTTGATATGTTGTAAAACTCTCTCTCTCTTGGTTTGATATGTTGTAAACTCTCTCTCTGGGTTTGATATGTTGTAAACTCTCTCTCTCTCTCTGGGTTTGATATGTTGTAATGTTGTAAACTCTCTCTCTCTTGGTTTGATATGTTGTAAACACTCTCTCTCTCTTGGTTTGATACGTTGTAAACTCTCTCTCTCTCTTGGTTTGATATGTTGTAAACTCTCTCTCTCTCTTGGTTTGATATGTTGTAAACTCTCTCTCTCTCTTGGTTTGATATGTTGTAAACTCTCTCTCTCTTGGTTTGATATGTTGTAAACTCTCTCTCTCTTGGTTTGATATGTTGTAAACTCTCTCTCTCTTGGTTTGATATGTTGTAAATTCTCTCTCTCTCTTGGTTTGATATGTTGTAAACTCTCTCTCGCTTGGTTTGATATATTGTAAACTCTCTCTCGCTTGGTTTGATATATTGTAAACTCTCTAAACTCTCTCTCTTGGTTTGATATGTTGTAAACTCTCTCTCTCTCTTGGTTTGATATGTTGTAAAACTCTCTCTCTTGGTTTGATATGTTGTAAACTCTCTCTCTCTTGGTTTGATATATTGTAAACTCTCTCTCTCTCTCTCTTGGTTTGATACTCTCTCTCTCTGGGTTTGATTGTAAACTCTCTTGGTTTCTCTCTCTGGTTTGATATTTGACTCTCTCTCTCTTGGTTTGATATGTTGTAAACTCTCTCTCTCTTGGTTTGATATCTTGTTTAAACTCTCTCTCTCTCTTGGTTTGATATGTTGTAAACACTCTCTCTCTTGGTTTGATATGTTGTAAACTCTCTCTCTTCTTCTTCTTGGTTTGATATATTGTAAACTCTCTCTCTCTCTTGGTTTGATATGTTGTAAACTCTCTCTCTCTCTTGGTTTGATGTAAACTCTCTCTCTCTTGGTTTTGTAAACTCTCTCTCTCTCTCTGGTTTGATACGTTGTAAACTCTCTCTCTCTCTTGGTTTGATATGTTGTAAACTCTCTCTCTCTCTTGGTTTGATATGTTGTAAACTCTCTCTCTCTCTTGGTTTGATATGTTGTAAACTCTCTCTCTCTTGGTTTGATACGTTGTAAACTCTCTCTCTCTCTTGGTTTGATATGTTGTAAACACTCTCTCTCTTGGTTTGATATGTTGTAAATACTCTCTCTCTCTTGGTTTGATATGTTGTAAACTCTCTCTCGCTTGGTTTGATATATTGTAAACTCTCTCTCTCTTGGTTTGATATATTGTAAACTCTCTCTCTCTTGGTTTGATATATTGTAAACTCTCTCTCGCTTGGTTTGATATATTGTAAACTCTCTCTCGCTTGGTTTGATATATTGTAAACTCTCTCTCGCTTGGTTTGATATATTGTAAACTCTCTCTCTGGGTTTGATATGTGGAAAACTCTCTCTCTCTCTTGGTTTGATATATTGTAAACTCTCTCTCTGGGTTTGATATGTGGAAAACTCTCTCTCTCTCTTGGTTTGATATATTGTAAACTCTCTCTCTGGGTTTGATATGTTCTCTCTCTCTCTCTCTTGGTTTGATATATTGTAAACTCTCTCTCTGGGTTTGATATGTGGAAAACTCTCTCTCTCTCTTGGTTTGATATGTTGTAAACACTCTCTCTCTCTTGGTTTGATATGTTATAAACTCTCTCTCTCTCTTGGTTTGATACATGGTAAACTCTCTCTCTCTCTTGGTTTGATACGTTGTAAACTCTCTCTCTTGGTTTGATATATTGTAAACTCTATCTCTCTTTGGGTTTGATATATTGTAAACTCTCTCTCTCTCTGGGTTTGATATGTTGTAAACTCTCTCTCTCTCTGGGTTTGATACGTTATAAGCACTCTCTCTCTTGGTTTGATATGTTGTAAACTCTCTCTCTCTTGGTTTGATACGTTGTAAACTCTCTCTCTCTTGGTTTGATATGTTGTAAACTCTCTCTCTCTCTTGGTTTGATACGTTGTAAACTCTCTCTCTCTCTTGGTTTGATACGTTGTAAACTCTCTCTCTCTCTTGGTTTGTTGTGTGTGGAGCAGATAGTGGTTGCTCTTAACCACTGATAAACGGTCAGATCTTATACCACCCTCGTAATGGTTAGGGTAGCATTAGGGGTAAGGTAATCTGATCCTAGATCTGTGGTGAGATGCAACTTTTACCTTGAGTGTTCTATGTGGTGAAGTGCTTCTCCCTGACTTCTATCTGACCTTTAAACTCCTGTCCCTGTGTGTGGTGGGTTGTGTGTGACATCTGTGTGTGTGTACATTTGCTGCCGTACCATCTAGATCAGTCGTGTGGTGATATTCGGTCAGTTGTAAAGATACGTAGTTTATCTCGTCTTATTGAAATATGTCAAACATACTGTCTTCTGAAGCTTTGGAAATGGCTCATTCTTTACTTAAAATTCACCTACAGTAGATTTACAAGACCTATCAACCAGAGAGAACATCTCATGTACAACTAACATTTACCTTATTGGCACATTCAGTGACCCCTGACCCCAAAGTGCCACTCAAAAGATGAGCTTGCGTGTAAAAAAAGCACTATTAGTAGGCAATAGAATGATTTTAGCGAAGTGGAAATGAGAAAATCTCTTGATGATGTTCATTGCAGTTGACCTGACACGTAAAGTGCTTTTCCTGTTCCATCGTGCCTTCTGAGTACAGGGTTTCCCCAAACTCGGTCCTGGAGTTGCTGGGACAAAACCCAAAATGTGCACCTGGGGGGTCCCCAGGACCGAGTTTGGGGGAAACCCTACACCCAAGCTTGTCCCATACTATCCTGCTTTTCTGTGCCACCGGGTCTGGGTCCGAACAGTGTTCTCTCTCAAATACGTTGGGTGCGCTTGGTTTAGCTCACCCAGCGCACCGGATGGGTTGGCACTCGCAGGACTACCCCAGTGGTTTCACTAAACCAAGCTCAGAATTTCAAAAGGATAAAAATACTATTTCTACCCATGTCTGCACCTTAGAGGCTGCTGCCCTATATACATAGACATGGAAACACTGGCCACTTTAATAATGGAACACTAGTCACTTTAATAATGTTTAAATAATGATTACATACTGCTTTACTCATCTCATATGTATACACTGTATTCTATTCTACCGTATTCTAGTCAATGCCACTCCTACATTGCTCAATCTAATATTTAGATATTTCTTAATTCCATTCTTTTACTTTTAGACGTGTGTGTTATTGTTGTGAATTGTTAGATACTACTGTACTGTTGGAGCTTGGAACACAAGCATTTCACTACACCGGCATTAACATCTGATAAATATGTGTATGTGACAAATACAATTTGATTTGACCACCCTTATATGGTTTCCATAGCTACTGTTCTGCACTATGAATATGCTCCTGAACTCTCTCCGTCCCCAGCATACCAAGAGGAGGTCTCTAGAGGTATGGATAAAGGCAGCTTTGAATGATGTTATTTCTTATTACTTAAAGAAGACATCAGATAAATCTGTGCTTATCCGTGCTGGCGACGTGACCACCCTTCTTCTCCTGTCCTCACGTCCAACAGTCTGAGGGACTACGGGGGAGCTGATACATCAATTTTTTATTTTTTATTTTTTTTTACACAGAGAGAGAGATGATTACTTTAGTAGTTCCAATGGAACATTTGTAAAAATATATATATATATATATATCAGGAAAATATATTTTCCATTTCCATATGGACTATTTTTCATGTGATTTGTGGAGTCCAGGACATGGTTGGGAACATTTATATGATCTGCGAGGTCTAGAGAGACTTTGAGGTCACTGTAAATGTCAGAGAAACTCTGGCCTTGGAGGAACAGCTGTCATGTACATATCTACCTCAAGCTCCTCATTCCTCTGCACATTGATCTGGTACTGGTACTTCCTGTATATAACTCCACATTGATCTGGTACTGGTACTCCCTGTATATAGCTCCACATTGATCTGGTACTGGTACTTCCTGTATATAACTCCACATTGATCTGGTACTGGTACTTGCTGTATATAGCTCCACATTGATCTGGTACTGGTACTCCCTGTATATAACTCCACATTGATCTGGTACTGGTACTTCCTGTATATAACTCCACATTGATCTGGTACTGGTACTCCCTGTATATAACTCCACATTGATCTGGTACTGGTACTCCCTGTATATAACTCCACATTGATCTGGTACTCCCTTTATATAGCTCCACATTGATCTGGTACTGGTACTCCCGGTATATAACTCCACAATGATCTGGACCTTCCTGTATATAGCTCCACATTGACCTGGTACTGGTACTCCCTGTGTATAACTCCACATTGATCTGGTACTGGTACTCCCTGTATATAACTCCACATTGATCTGGTACTGTTACTCCCTGTATATAACTCCACATTGATCTGGTACTGGTACTCCCTGTATATAACTCCACATTGATCTGGTACTGGTACTCCCTGTGTATAACTCCACATTGATCTGGTACTGGTACTCCCTGTATATAACTCCACATTGATCTGGTACTGGTACTCCCTGTATATAACTCCACATTGATCAGGTACTGTTACTCCCTGTATATAACTCCACATTGATCAGGTACTGTTACTCCCTGTATATAACTCCACATTGGTCTGGTACTGGTAGTTCCTGTATATAACTCCACATCGATCTGGTACTGGTACTCCCTGTATATAACTCCACATTGATCTGGTACTGGTACTCCCTGTATATAGCTCCACATTGATCTGGTACTGTTACTCCCTGTATATAACTCCACATTGATCTGTTACTGGTAGTCCCTGTATATAGCTCCATATTGATCTGGTACTGGTACTTCCTGAACATAGCTACACATTGGTCTGGTACTGGTACTTCCTGAACATAGCTCCACATTGATCTGTTACTGGTACTTCCTGAACATAGCTCCATTATTGTGTATTTTAGTTGATTCCTCTGGTTTTAGTTACTATTTTATATTATTACTTTCCATCTGTGGATTGTTGGGAAAAGTTCATAAGTATTTCAGAGTATCGTCACCAACAGTTGTATTCGGCGCATATGATACATTTCATTTTATTCTCCCATAAAACCCCTCTTATAACGTGACAACACAGAGTCACCCAGGCAGACGATGATTCAGAATCCATCACATTGCTAAATGAGCAATTTATGAAGTGCACCTCACCCCACCTTCCCGCTCCTCCCCCCCATGCCCTTCGCCTCCTCCACACAGACCATCACCATAGATTGGCATTGATAGAGGGAAGTCAAGTGAACACTCAGCCTTAAATGCCTTTGGGTTATTGAGAGTGATGAGACGATGAGGATGGAATGCTCACCGACATTCTGGAACATCTTACTGGCTAACATTGCTGCCATTCTACAGGCATTTTCTACCTTTTTATTTAATGTACTGAATTGAACTGCCTTTTATAAACAGCATCTGTTTACCCCACTGACTTAATTATCCCATCAGTTGGCATAGTCTTCTGCCAGTTCATCTGGGTTAGCATTATATATAACTTCCTAACCATTATCACTGGTGCCACAATTGGGTCGGATATAAGCTGTTGGGATGAGCAGAAGGCAGACATTGGACGTTCCATCCAGGGGTAAAGTAAAGTTTCCTCTGCTGCCGTACGGAGTGAAGCTGGGCTTTTATGGCAGTTAACATTTAGCGATTAAATGGTAACACTCTTTGTCAGTTGTTAAATGCCAAGTCCACAGTGTCTGGCAGGCCTGTGGTGCGACAAGGAGAAAAAGTGAGTGGACAGGTGCAGGGAGAAAGGAAGGGGATAGTTGTTGGCAGTATTCGGATGCCAACAGAGCCAATGGGATAGAGAGACCCCTTCTGACACCCCTTGCCTCCTTCCAAGCCCATCAACAGCCCCCACACATCCTGCACCCCCCCCCCCTATGGGTACCCCCCCCCCAAAAAAAAGCCCCTCAACAGCCCCCACACATCCTCCCTCCTGCCCTGATTGCTAACGGATGGAGCGTTCTCATGGACTGTCATTAATATTAACATTCACAGGAAGTTTAGAAGGATTCTTAAGTCCCAAGCTTTAACAAGGAGATATTTAATGGTGGTTTATGCATTACCAGGTGTTTATGCACTAATTATATTTAGCATTAGTGTTAAAGTCAATTTACCACTTGTCATCGACACTGCCGTTACCAACCGTTCTAGCATCACTACATGGTTCTGTGTGATAGGATAAGTCCTGCCATAGAAACGACAGGATAGTGAGTCATTGTTTGGCCATCTGGATGTTAGTATGCAGGCTCACAGAGGCGCTCTATCCCAGGATGGATCAGGTGTGGAAATACTGCAGATTAATATGATGCAATCTGTGCTTACAAGAAAAGAGATTATGTCAGATACCCTCTCGCAACCACATAAACCGGCATAAACCGGGTTTATCATCTTCTTTTGTTTGGAAGGCCTAATACATGACTTGCATTTTACAGAAAAACAGCTGAGTCATCAAGATACAGACAAACAAAATACTAATTTTAGCTATTTAGATTGGAGACATGGTAAACATTTAGCTATTTAGATTGGAGACATGGTAAACATTTAGCTATTTAGATTGGAGACATGGTAAACATTTAGCTATTTAGATTGGAGACATGGTAAACCTGTCAAGCTGTTTAGATTGGAGACCTGGTAAACATTTAGCTATTTAGATTGGAGACATGGTAAACATTTAGCTATTTAGATTGGAGACATGGTAAACCTGTCAAGCTGTTTAGATTGGAGACATGGTAAACCTATTTAGATTGGAGACCTGGTAAACCTATTTAGATTGGAGACCTGGTAAAACCTTTCCAGCTGTTTAGATTGGAGATCTGGTAAACCTATTTAGATTGGAGACCTGGTAAACCTATTTAGATTGGAGACCTGGTAAACGTATTTAGATTGGAGACCTGGTAAACGTATTTAGATTGGAGACCTGGTAAACATTTAGCTATTTAGATTGGAGACCTGGTAAACCTATTTAGATTGGAGACCTGGTAAAACCTTTCCAGCTGTTTAGATTGGAGATCTGGTAAACCTTTCAAGCTGTTTAGATTGGAGATCTGGTAAACCTATTTAGATTGGAGACCTGGTAAACATTTAGCTATTTAGATTGGAGACCTGGTAAACCTATTTAGATTGGAGACCTGGTAAAACCTTTCCAGCTGTTTAGATTGGAGATCTGGTAAACATTTCAAGCTGTTTAGATTGGAGATCTGGTAAACCTATTTAGATTGGAGACCTGGTAAACCTTTCAAGCTGTTTAGATTGGAGACCTGGTAAACCTATTTAGATTGGAGACCTGGTAAACCTGTCAAGCTGTTTAGATTGGAGACCTGGTAAACCTGTCAAGCTGTTTAGATTGGAGATCTGGTAAACCTATTTAGATTGGAGACCTGGTAAACATTTAGCTATTTAGATTGGAGACCTGGTAAACCTATTTAGATTGGAGACCTGGTAAAACCTTTCCAGCTGTTTAGATTGGAGATCTGGTAAATCTTTCAAGCTGTTTAGATTGGAGATCTGGTAAACCTATTTAGATTGGAGACCTGGTAAACCTATTTAGATTGGAGACCTGGTAAACGTATTTAGATTGGAGACCTGGTAAACATTTAGCTATTTAGATTGGAGACCTGGTAAACCTATTTAGATTGGAGACCTGGTAAAACCTTTCCAGCTGTTTAGATTGGAGATCTGGTAAACCTTTCAAGCTGTTTAGATTGGAGATCTGGTAAACCTATTTAGATTGGAGACCTGGTAAACCTTTCAAGCTGTTTAGATTGGAGACCTGGTAAACCTATTTAGATTGGAGACCTGGTAAACCTGTCAAGCTGTTTAGATTGGAGATCTGGTAAACCTATTTAGATTGGAGACCTGGTAAACCTTTCAAGCTGTTTAGATTGGAGACCTGGTAAACCTATTTAGATTGGAGACCTGGTAAAACCTATTTAGATTGGAGATCTGGTAAACCTATTTAGATTGGAGACCTGGTAAACCTTTCAAGCTGTTTAGATTGGAGACCTGGTAAACCTATTTAGATTGGAGACCTGGTAAAACCTGTTTAGATTGGAGATCTGGTAAACCTATTTAGATTGGAGACCTGGTAAACCTTTCAAGCTGTTTAGATTGGAGACCTGGTAAACCTATTTAGATTGGAGACCTGGTAAACCTGTCAAGCTGTTTAGATTGGAGATCTGGTAAACCTTTCAAGCTGTTTAGATTGGAGACCTGGTAAACCTATTTAGATTGGAGACCTGGTAAACCTGTCAAGCTGTTTAGATTGGAGACCTGGTAAACCTTTCAAGCTGTTTAGATTGGAGACCTGGTAAACCTATTTAGATTGGAGACCTGGTAAACCTGTCAAGCTGTTTAGATTGGAGATCTGGTAAACCTTTCAAGCTGTTTAGATTGGAGACCTGGTAAACCTATTTAGATTGGAGACCTGGTAAACCTGTCAAGCTGTTTAGATTGGAGACCTGGTAAACCTTTCAAGCTGTTTAGATTGGAGACCTGGTAAACCTATTTAGATTGGAGACCTGGTAAAACCTATTTAGATTGGAGATCTGGTAAACCTATTTAGATTGGAGACCTGGTAAACCTTTCAAGCTGTTTAGATTGGAGACCTGGTAAACCTATTTAGATTGTAGACCTGGTAAAACCTGTTTAGATTGGAGATCTGGTAAACCTATTTAGATTGGAGACCTGGTAAACCTTTCAAGCTGTTTAGATTGGAGACCTGGTAAACCTATTTAGATTGGAGACCTGGTAAACCTGTCAAGCTGTTTAGATTGGAGATCTGGTAAACCTTTCAAGCTGTTTAGATTGGAGACCTGGTAAACCTATTTAGATTGGAGACCTGGTAAACCTGTCAAGCTGTTTAGATTGGAGACCTGGTAAACCTTTCAAGCTGTTTAGATTGGAGACCTGGTAAACCTATTTAGATTGGAGACCTGGTAAACCTTTCAAGCTGTTTAGATTGGAGACCTGGTAAACCTATTTAGATTGGAGACCTGGTAAACCTTTCAAGCTGTTTAGATTGGAGACCTGGTAAACCTATTTAGATTGGAGACCTGGTAAACCTTTCAAGCTGTTTAGATTGGAGACCTGGTAAACCTATTTAGATTGGAGACCTGGTAAACCTTTCAAGCTGTTTAGATTGGAGACCTGGTAAACCTATTTAGATTGGAGACCTGGTAAACCTGTCAAGCTGTTTAGATTGGAGATCTGGTAAACCTATGTAGATTGGAGACCGGGTAAACCTTTCAAGCTGTTTAGATTGGAGACCTGGTAAACCTGTCAAGATGTGTTAGTGTCAATCAGGAATAATCAATCTACAGTGTAATTGCATGTTCAGTTCCAATACTTATCTCCTTCTCTCATTATCAGATTTAGCTGGCAGAACCATTAACTGATACAGCTAAGAGGGAGGCGTCTTTAAATTGACTTAGCCTCTGCAGAGTCCCCAACAACCAGATGTTGTGGTTTTCATGGGGAATGGAAAGAGAGCCTAACGAGAGACTTCAGCTTTTGGACGTCATCAAAGCAACGCTCCATTTTTACTGGATTGGTTGAACAGTGCAGAAGAGAACCTCCCCCGACATATATTTTTCCTCTCGTCAAGTTTTAGGTGTTTATTTTACTCCAGCTATGTCAGGTTAACCTATCCCCTATCTAGCTAAGTCAGGGTAACCTATCCCCTATCCAGCTACGTCAGGTTAACCTATCCCCTATCTAGCTACGTCAGGTTAACCTATCCCCTATCTAGCTACGTCAGGTTAACCTATCCCCTATCTAGCTACGTCAGGTTAACCTATCCCCTATCTAGCTACGTCAGGTTAACCTATCCCCTATCTAGCTACGTCAGGTTAACCTATCCCCTATCTAGCTACGTCAGGTTAACCTATCCCCTATCTAGCTACGTCAGGTTAACCTATCCCCTATCTAGCTACGTCAGGTTAACCTATCCCCTATCTAGCTACGTCAGGTTAACCTATCCCCTATCTAGCTACGTCAGGTTAACCTATCCCCTATCTAGCTACGTCAGGTTAACCTATCCCCTATCTAGCTACGTCAGGTTAACCTATCCCCTATCTAGCTACGTCAGGTTAACCTATCCCCTATCTAGCTACGTCAGGTTAACCTATCCCCTATCTAGCTACGTCAGGTTAACCTATCCCCTATCTAGCTACGTCAGGTTAACCTATCCCCTATCCAGCTACGTCAGGTTAACCTATCCCCTATCTAGCTACGTCAGGTTAACCTATCCCCTATCTAGCTACGTCAGGTTAACCTATCCCCTATCTAGCTACGTCAGGTTAACCTATCCTCTATCCAGCTATGCCAGGTTAACCTATCCCTATCAGCTACGTCAGGTTAACCTATCCCTATCTAGCTACGTCAGGTTAACCTATCCCCTATCTAGCTACGTCAGATTAACCTATCCCCTATCCAGCTACGTCAGGTTAACCTATCCCCTATCTAGCTGCGTCAGGTTAACCTATCCCCTATCTAGCTACGTCAGATTAACCTATCCCCTATCCAGCTACGTCAGGTTAACCTATCCCCTATCTAGCTACGTCAGCTTAACCTATCCCCTATCTAGCTACGTCAGGTTAACCTATCCCTATCCAGCTACGTCAGGTTAACCTATCCCCTATCCAGCTACGTCAGTTTAACCTATCCCCTATCCAGCTACGTCAGTTTAACCTATCCCCTATCCAGCTACGTCAGGTTAACCTATCCCTATCTAGCTACGTCAGGTTAACCTATCCCCAATCTAGCTACGTCAGGTTAACCTATCCCTATCTAGCTACGTCAGGTTAACCTATCCCCTATCTAGCTAAGTCAGGTTAACCTATCCCCTATCTAGCTACGTCAGGTTAACCTATCCCCTATCTAGCTACGTCAGGTTAACCTATCCCCTATCTAGCTACGTCAGGTTAACCTAACCCCCATCTAACTACGTCAGGGTAACCTATCCTCTATCCAGCTACGTCAGGTTAACCTATCCCCTATCTAGCTACGTCAGGTTAACCTATCCCCTATCTAGCTACGTCAGGTTAACCTATCCCCTATCCAGCTACGTCAGGTTAACCTATCCCTATTCAGCTACGTCAGGTTAACCTATCCCCTATCTAGCTACGTCAGGTTAACCTATCCCTATCCAGCTACGTCAGGTTAACCTATCCCCTATCCAGCTACGTCAGGTTAACCTATCCCCTATCTAGCTACGTCAGGTTAACCTATCCCCTATCTAGCTACGTCAGGTTAACCTTTCCCCTATCCAGCTACGTCAGGTTAACCTATCCCCTATTCAGCTACGTCAGGTTAACCTATCCCCTATCCAGCTACGTCAGGTTAACCTATCCCCTATTCAGCTACGTCAGGTTAACCTATCCCCTATCTAGCTACGTCAGGTTAACCTTTCCCCTATCCAGCTACGTCAGGTTAACCTATCCCCTATTCAGCTACGTCAGGTTAACCTATCCCCTATCTAGCTATGTCAGGTTAACCTATCCCCTATCTAGCTACGTCAGGTTAACCTATCCCCTATCTAGCTACGTCAGGTTAACCTATCCCCTATCTAGCTACGTCAGGTTAACCTATCCCCTATCTAGCTACGTCAGGTTAACCTATCCCCTATCTACCTACTTCAGGTTAACCTATCCCCTATCTACCTACGTCAGGTTAACCTATCCCCTATCTACCTACTTCAGGTTAACCTATCCCCTATCCAGCTACGTCAGGTTAACCTATCCCCTATCCAACTAGTTCAGTCAGTAACTAGATCATATTCCCTCCACTCTCACTCACTCTACACCAACGATAGGGATCTTATGTCAATACATCCATCACTTCCCACCCTGCCTTCCCCCTCCTCCTCCTCTCCCCTGGTCAATAACAAACCCATTTCTGGATCTCCTCCAGAGAGGAGTTTGCACCATATGCCCGAAACGGATGACAGAGCACTGGGTGTTTAAGCCTGATATCCAGCCTCTGGGCTCCAGGGGTGGTGGTGGTAGTGGTGTGTGCGTGTGTGTGTGTGTGTGTGTGTGTGTGTGTGTGTGTGTGTGTGTGTGTGTGTGTGTGTGTGTGTGTGTGTGTGTGTGTGTGTGTGTGTGTGTGTGTGTGTGTGTGTGTGTGTGTGTGTGTGTGTGTGTGCATGCTCATGTGTTGTCTCTCTCCAACACAGCTAATTGGTCACCTGATTGCAGTGGGATCAATGAACGACCAGTGCAGGGGCTCTCAGCTCAGCAGGACTCCTCTCTGTCTGTCTATGGGGCTCTCTACAGTACTGTCTCTATCTATTTCTCTATGGAGGTCTCAAAGCTCTCTCTCTCTGGGCACTGACAGTGTGGGGCCAAGCCTGAAGTTAAAGGTGTAATTGGGGTGTCAGTCCTGTGTGTGGATTAACTACAAAGAGTGACTGGAAAGTGTTTTGGTATTACAGCTAGAGAACAATATCATTACAGTTGAAATCACGCCTTGCATCTGTTTCTGTGTTTGATAATATCCAAGAACATTAAGCACATTCATATATTCAGAAAACCCTGCCCTCGCATCTGTGACTTTTTCGCAAACATTCTCTCTCTCCAGAAACCAAACTCTGATGTTAACTGTCAAACTATACTTTATAGAAATTAAATACGCTCATACAGATGTATGATCTTAATTTGATCACTCTTTTGTCGCTAATCGTTTGCCTGTACTGCAGGACATGCAAACTTGTAGTGTATTTGAGATTTAAAGAGTTTTATAAAGTTTGTAATTTCCACTTTTCCACTTGATTTGTCCTAAGGAAAAATGTATCAACCCCTACTAATTTCCATTAATTAGATTCCACATAATAATTTTCACTTTTCTTGTTGCTGCATTTTATTTTACTGCTGTAGCAAACTGGCCCAAATTAAGATTCTACATCTGTACACACCCACCGCGCATGTACTCTGATGACACGAGTGAGCGAGTGAGGTCCTCTCCACCGACTCAGCTCTGTGAAAGATTTAAAATGGAGTGTTACAGCAGTGGACTCTGTATTCATTTTGAAACAGGCACAACAGCACACAGCCAAGTCAACGTGTCTCAATGGCACTTTGCATCGGGTGTTCCATCTAGCCATCGTTGCTTTTTTTTTGGCTCACACACACACACACACACACACACACACACACACACACACACACACACACACACACACACACACACACACACACACACACACACACACACACACACACACACACACACACACGAACAAGGGCATTCATCTCCCATGTCAGTGTGTGTGTGAATATTACATGTCAGTGTGTATGTGAATATTACATGTCAGTGTGTATGTGAATATTACATGTCAGTGTGTATGTGAATATTACATGTCAGTGTGTGTGTGAATATTGCATGTCAGTGTGTATGTGAATATTACATGTCAGTGTGTATGTGAATATTACATGTCAGTGTGTGTGTGAATATTACATGTCAGTGTGTATGTGAATATTACATGTCAGTGTGTGTGTGAATATTACATGTCAGTGTGTATGTGAATATTACATGTCAGTGTGTGTGTGAATATTACATGTCAGTGTGTGTGTGAATATTACATGTCAGTGTGTATGTGAATATTACATGTCAGTGTGTGTGTGAATATTACATGTCAGTGTGTATGTGAATATTACATGTCAGTGTGTGTGTGAATATTACATGTCAGTGTGTATGTGAATATTACATGTCAGTGTGTGTGTGAATATTACATGTCAGTGTGTGTGTGAATATTACATGTCAGTGTGTGTGTGAATATTGCATGTCAGTGTGTATGTGAATATTACATGTCAGTGTGTGTGTGAATATTACATGTCAGTGTGTGTGTGAATATTACATGTCAGTGTGTATGTGAATATTACATGTCAGTGTGTATGTGAATATTACATGTCAGTGTGTGTGTGAATATTACATGTCAGTGTGTATGTGAATATTACATGTCAGTGTGTATGTGAATATTACATGTCAGTGTGTGAATATTGTTTTACAGGGTAATGGCTACATTATGACGGGACTGAGGAGTCTCCACCTCTCCATCCTTCCCCATTTTTCATCCTTCCTCTCTTTTTATCTCATTACTGTTTTTGTCTCCATCTTCTGTCAATCATTCTATCCATGTGCTTGGATAGAGGGCATTAAAGGGATGCTCTACATCTGAATATATACGCGTGTCAGTTGTTTTTTATATCCCCCTGAAAAAAAGGTCTTTCATGGTGCTAATCTTTCTTATTCATTTGGAGTTGAAGCCTGTAGATCACGCTTAAATTCATAAGTCTGGATCAACGTAACAGATAGCATGGAAAATGAACTAAGCTTGATTTAATTTAAAGACCACTTTTGAGGTATGGAAACATCTGACAAACGTTCATTTTAGGGTGAACCAACCCTTTAATGATGCAGCCACCAGATCTCCCCTTGTATCCCTTTAATGATGCCGTCACTAGATCTCCCCTTTAATTATACCGCCACTAGATCTCCCCTTTAATTATACCGCCACTAGATCTCCCATTGTATCCCCTTAATTATACCGCCACTAGATCTCCCCTTGTATCCCTTTAATGATGCCGCCACTAGATCTCCCCTTTAATGATGCTGCCACTAGATCTCCCCTTTAATGATGCCGTCACTAGATATCCCCTTTAATGTTGCCGCCACTAGATCTCCCCTTGTATCCCTTTAATGATGCCGCCACTAGATCTCCCCTTTAATGATGCCGCCACTAGATCTCCCCTTTAATTATACCGCCACTAGATCTCCCCTTGTATCCCTTTAATGATGCCGCCACTAGATCTCCCCTTTAATGATGCCGCCACTAGATCTCCCCTTAGATCTCCCCTTTAATGATGCCGTCACTAGATATCACCCCTTTAATGATGCCGCCACTAGATCTCCCCTTGTATCCCTTTAATGATGCCGCCACTAGATCTCCCCTTGTATCCCTTTAATGATGCCGTCACTAGATCTCCCCTTTAATGATGCCGCCACTAGATCTCCCCTTGTATCCCTTTAATGATGCCGTCACTAGATCTCCCCTTTAATGATGCCGTCACTAGATCTCCCCTTTAATGATGCCGTCACTAGATCTCCCCTTTAATGATGCCGTCACTAGATCTCCCCTTTAATGATGCTGCCACTAGATCTCCCCTTTAATGATGCCGCCACTAGATCTCCCCTTGTATCCCTTTAATGATGCCGCCACTAGATCTCCCCTTGTATCCCTTTAATGATGCCGCCACTAGATCTCCCCTTGTATCCCTTTAATGATGCCGTCACTAGATCTCCCCTTTAATGATGCCGCCACTAGATCTCCCCTTGTATCCCTTTAATGATGCCGCCACTAGATCTCCCCTTGTATCCCTTTAATGATGCTGTCACTAGATCTCCCCTTTAATGATGCCGCCACTAGATCTCCCCTTGTATCCCTTTAATGATGCTGCCACTAGATCTCCCCTTTAATGATGCCGCCACTAGATCTCCCCTTTAATGATGCCGTCACTAGATCTCCCCTTTAATGATGCCGCCACTAGATCTCCCCTTGTATCCCTTTAATGATGCCGTCACTAGATCTCCCCTTTAATGATGCCGCCACTAGATCTCCCCTTGTATCCCTATAATGATGCCGTCACTAGATCTCCCCTTGTATCCCTTTAATGATGCCGCCACTAGATCTCCCCTTTAATGATGCCGTCACTAGATCTCCCCTTTAATGATGCCGTCACTAGATCTCCCCTTTAATGATGCCGTCACTAGATCTCCCCTTTAATGATGCCGTCACTAGATCTCCCCTTTAATGATGCCGTCACTAGATCTCCCCTTGTATCCCTTTAATGATGCCGCCACTAGATCTCCCCTTTAATGATGCTGCCACTAGATCTCTCCCCCTTGTATCCCTATAATGATGTTGCTCACTAGATCTCCCCTTGTATCCCCCTTACGCAGACGACACCATTCTGATGCCGCCACTAGATCTCGGCCCTTTAATGATGCCGTCACTAGATCTCCCTTTAATGATGCCGTCACTAGCATCTCCTTTAATGATGCCGTCACTAGATCTCCCCTTTAATGATGCTGTCACTAGATCTCCCCTTTAATGCATGCCGTCACTAGATCACCACCTTTAATGATGCCGTCACTAGATCTCCCCTTTAATGATGTGGTCACTAGATCTCCCCTTTAATGATGCCGTCACTGCAAACTCTCCCCTTGACTCCCTTTAAACATCTGCCAATCTAGATCTCCCCTTTAATGATGTCGGCTTTCTAGATCTCCCCTTTAATGATGCCGTCACTAGATCTCCCCTGTATCCCTTTAAAACTGACCGTCACTAGATCTCCCCTTGTATCCCTTTAATGATGCCGTCACTAGATCTCCCCTTTAACTGATGCAGTCACTAGATCTCCCCTTGTATCCCTTTACCATGACCACTCACTAGATCTCTCTTGTGGCCCTTCAATGATGCCAGTTACTAGATCTCCAGGTCATTAATGATGCTGCCACTAGATCTCCCCTTTAATGATTCACTGGTCACTAGATCTCCCCTTGTATCCCTCCAATGATCGCCACTAGATCTCCCTTTAATGATGCCGTCACTAGATCTCCCCTTTAATGATGCCGTCACTAGATCTCCCCTTGACTGGATGCCGTCACTAGATCTCCCTTTAATGATGACTTTATCTAGATCTCCCCTTTAATGATGCCGTCACTAGATCTCCCCTTTAATAGTCTATTGGTAACTAGCTCACCCTTTTGACCTCACCTCATTCCCTTTAATGTTTTTATACTGATTTTTATTTATTCCCTTTTCTGATCTTTTGCACACAATATCTCTACCTGTACATGATGCCATCTGATCATTTATCACCAGTGTTAATCTGCGTCATTGTATTATCTCCCTTCCTCATGCCTTTTGCACACATTGTCATATAGATCTCCCCTTTTTTCTACTGTTTATTAATGCTAACTTGTTTACTCCATGTTAACTCTGATGTTGTCTGTTCACACTGCTATCCCTTTATCTTGGCCAGGTCACAGTTCAAATCTTGTTCCCTTCAATGATGCCTGGTTAAATCTGAAATTAATAAATAAATAAATAAATCTCCCCTTTAATGATGGCGTCACTAGATCTCCCCTTGTATCCCTTTAATGATGCCGCCACTAGATCTCCCCTTTAATGATGCCGTCACTAGATCTCCCCTTTAATGATGCCGTCACTAGATCTCCCCTTGTATCCCTTTAATGATGCCGTCACTAGATCTCCCCTTTAATGATGCCGTCACTAGATCTCCCCTTTAATGATGCCGTCACTAGATCTCCCCTTTAATGATGCCGTCACTAGATCTCCCCTTGTATCCCTTTAATGATGCCGCCACTAGATCTCCCCTTTAATGATGCAGTCACTAGATCTCCCCTTTAATGATGCCGTCACTAGATCTCCCCTTTAATGATGCTGCCACTAGATCTCCCCTTTAATGATGCCGTCACTAGATCTCCCCTTGTATCCCTTTAATGATGCCGTCACTAGATCTCCCCTTGTATTAAACCATGTCATTACTTTTGATCAGATACAATATCTGATATGCTTATCACGTTGAATGATCGTCTCCATTGCTGTTTTCACAGGTACCCACCAGCACAACTACAACCATGTGGTTCTAGGTAGCCCAACACGCACCCATAATGGTAAGGACAGCTAACAGCACTGCACCCGGACACACGGTTATGTTACAGTATCCACTGCAAGATAGGCTACGACAGAGAATTCATGCCCAGTACGTTACTTAGGGTGGATATTGAAAACAGAGCCACCAAGTTATTTATACAAAGACAAATGGCCATTCTCCTGAAAAATCAAGCCCCGGTTTTGGGAATTCACTTTAAAACACTCTTTATACTGTACAGTATGCTACTAATGATACCAGCCTGCTCATCGATCTCTCTACATCCGTTCTCTTATATCATTTAAAAAAAAAATTAACAATAGAATCATAGAAGTGTTACATTTTATAACTATGACAATGTATTCCTTTAAACAGAGCGAATGAAAAGCCATTTAACCTCGGCCTAGCCTCTGTCTATCACCTGCTAAAGGGAAATACGATTGGCTGGACATCAAGCTAGTAGCATCCTGTTAAGGTCAGGGCATCTCGGCTATATGGTTCTACCACAGAAACAGGTTCCTCCTGAGATGATTGACCCTGTCATTATACGATTCTATTCTAACCTTCTGCTCTCGCTGAGGATATCAGCCCCGGTTTCATTACAAACGGAATTTAGGTATTTTCTGCTACCAATTGTCTCTATTCATTCACAAGAGCCGGGTTTAGGGGCTGATGGAGAGATATAAGGAAGCTGGTTCCACAAGGACAAAGGGTGAGAAGAGGACAAGGAAGAAAGAAAAGGAGAGATAATCCACTGCCTTTGTATTTGTTTAACATTGGATTGGCCTCTTTGGCTTGCATTCTGATGTTCAGTGTTGGCTCAACCCTGCGTGGAAGCCTCTCCCCTCTAGGACTTCCGCTGGGTTTTAAGGAGATTCTGTAGTCGCGAACACTTCTCCTCGTGTGTGACAATTCAACGTGTGATCCATGAAGAAATCCCTATGAAATCTATGGGAAACAATAGAAATTCATTCCATCAAAACACATCAAAAGGCACACACTTCAATCACAAGCCACATAAAAAGGGCTTGTTGTACCAATGTGCCGTGTTGCTTAGATACACTGCAACCTGTGCTGTCCTCCATGAAGCAACTACTGGCTTTCTGTCAATCAAAAAGGGGATTACAAAAAAAACGTATTCATTCATAAGGTGCATTATAACTGTATTTAAAGGCACATTAGATAATTGGTCTGTTCCAAATACATACAAGTTATAGACATCATTAGTTTATTCCTGGACTTATGGTAATGAATGAGGAGTGTGTTGGCTGGTTGTTGGTGGGTGTGTGTTGGCTGGGTGTGTGTTGGTTAGGTGTGTGTTGGTTAGGTGTGTGTTGGTTAGGTGTGTGTTGGTGGGGAGTGTGTTGGTTAGGTGTGTATTGGTTAGGTGTGTGTTGGTTAGGTGTGTGTTGGTTAGGTGTGTGTTGGTGGGGAGTGTGTTGGTTAGGTGTGTGTTGGTTAGGTGTGTGTTGGTTAGGTGTGTGTTGGTGGGGAGTGTGTTGGTTAGGTGTGTGTTGGTTAGGTGTGTGTTGGTTAGGTGTGTGTTGGTTAGGTGTGTGTTGGTGGGGAGTGTGTTGGTTAGGTGTGTGTTGGTGGGGAGTGTGTTGGTTAGGTGTGTGTTGGTTAGGTGTGTATTGGTTAGGTGTGTGTTGGTTAGGAGTGTGTTGGTTAGGTGTGTGTTGGTGGGGAGTGTGTTGGTTAGGTGTGTGTTGGTTAGGTGTGTGTTGGTGGGTGTGTGTTGGTTAGGTGTGTGTTGGTTAGGTGTGTGTTGGTTAGGTGTGTGTTGGTTAGGTGTGTGTTGGTGGGGTGTGTGTTGGTTAGGTGTGTGTTGGTTAGGTGTGTGTTGGTTAGGTGTGTGTTGGTGGGGAGTGTGTTGGTTAGGTGTGTGTTGGTTAGGTGTGTGTTGGTTAGGTGTGTGTTGGTTAGGTGTGTGTTGGTGGGGAGTGTGTTGGTTAGGTGTGTGTTGGTTAGGTGTGTGTTGGTTAGGTGTGTGTTGGTGGGGAGTGTGTTGGTTAGGTGTGTGTTGGTTAGGTGTGTGTTGGTTAGGAGTGTGTTGGTTAGGTGTGTGTTGGTGGGGGGTGTGTTGGTTAGGTGTGTGTTGGTTAGGTGTGTGTTGGTTAGGTGTGTGTTGGTGGGGAGTGTGTTGGTTAGGTGTGTGTTGGTTAGGTGTGTGTTGGTGGGGAGTGTGTTGGTTAGGTGTGTGTTGGTGGGGAGTGTGTTGGTTAGGTGTGTGTTGGTGGGGTGTGTGTTGGTTAGGTGTGTGTTGGTGGGGTGTGTGTTGGTTAGGTGTGTGTTGGTTAGGTGTGTGTTGGTTAGGTGTGTGTTGGTGGGGAGTGTGTTGGTTAGGTGTGTGTTGGTTAGGTGTGTGTTGGTTAGGTTAGTGTTGGTGGGGAGTGTGTTGGTTAGGTGTGTGTTGGTTAGGTGTGTGTTGGTTAGGTGTGTGTTGGTGGGGAGTGTGTTGGTTAGGTGTGTGTTGGTGGGGAGTGTGTTGGTTAGGTGTGTGTTGGTTAGGTGTGTGTTGGTTAGGTGTGTGTTGGTTAGGAGTGTGTTGGTTAGGTGTGTGTTGGTGTGGAGTGTGTTGGTTAGGTGTGTGTTGGTTAGGTGTGTGTTGGTTAGGTGTGTGTTGGTGGGGAGTGTGTTGGTTAGGTGTGTGTTGGTTAGGTGTGTGTTGGTGGGGAGTGTGTTGGTTAGGTGTGTGTTGGTTAGGTGTGTGTTGGTGGGGAGTGTGTTGGTTAGGTGTGTGTTGGTGGGGAGTGTGTTGGTTAGGTGTGTGTTGGTTAGGTGTGTGTTGGTTAGGTGTGTGTTGGTGGGGAGTGTGTTGGTTAGGTGTGTGTTGGTTAGGTGTGTGTTGGTTAGGTGTGTGTTGGTGGGGGAGTGTGTTGGTTAGGTGTGTGTTGGTTAGGTGTGTGTTGGTTAGGTTAGTGTTGGTGGGGAGTGTGTTGGTTAGGTGTGTGTTGGTTAGGTGTGTGTTGGTTAGGTGTGTGTTGGTGGGGAGTGTGTTGGTTAGGTGTGTGTTGGTGGGGAGTGTGTTGGTTAGGTGTGTGTTGGTTAGGTGTGTGTTGGTTAGGTGTGTGTTGGTGGGGAGTGTGTTGGTTAGGTGTGTGTTGGTGGGGAGTGTGTTGGTTAGGTGTGTGTTGGTTAGGTGTGTGTTGGTTAGGTGTGTGTTGGTGGGGAGTGTGTTGGTTAGGTGTGTGTTGGTTAGGTGTGTGTTGGTTAGGTGTGTGTTGGTTAGGTGTGTGTTGGTTAGGTGTGTGTTGGTGGGGAGTGTGTTGGTTAGGTGTGTGTTGGTTAGGTGTGTGTTGGTTAGGTGTGTGTTGGTTAGGTGTGTGTTGGTTAGGTGTGTGTTGGTGGGGAGTGTGTTGGTTAGGTGTGTGTTGGTTAGGTGTGTGTTGGTTAGGTGTGTGTTGGTGGGGAGTGTGTTGGTTAGGTGTGTGTTGGTTAGGTGTGTGTTGGTGGGGAGTGTGTTGGTTAGGTGTGTGTTGGTTAGGTGTGTGTTGGTTAGGTGTGTGTTGGTGGGGAGTGTGTTGGTTAGGTGTGTGTTGGTTAGGTGTGTGTTGGTTAGGTGTGTGTTGGTTAGGTGTGTGTTGGTGGGGAGTGTGTTGGTTAGGTGTGTGTTGGTGGGGAGTGTGTTGGCTGGGTTTTTGTCAGAATTCTGTTTCACACCATCAACATGTTTCTGAACTGTCTGTTTTTCACTTGGGCGGGGTAGCTCACCGATCATTGAGACGTGGTAAGTCACACACACACACGCACTTATACACACATAGTCTTATTCACACAGAAATCAACATAATTGTACTCGCATTCAAACACACCCTTCCATTCAAACACACCCTTCCATTCAAACACACCCTTCCATTCAAACACACCCTTCCATTCAAACACACCCTTCCATTCAAACACACCCTTCCATTCAAACACACCCTTCCATTCAAACACACCCTTCCATTCAAATACACCCTTCCTCACACTCGCCCACCCTTCAGCCGTTGTACCTTCCCCAGTACACATTCCTCAGTCGTAATGTGCCTGGTGATTCAGCAGTGTGTTTCTTATTCTGGAGGTAGCTAACAGCATGTCACATTGTCTATTTTCCCTGTGTTGAGAGAGTATGGATAGTGTTGACCTCGCGAAACTCCTCCCATCTGGCCTTTTTATGTCCCTCTCTCTCTCTTCATCTCTATATTTATTCCACCCTCTTGACTATTTCTCTCTCTTTTTGCTTTCCCTCCTTCCCTCTCTCCTCCTACCCCACCATCCCCTTCCCTCCTTCCCTCTCTTCTCCTACCCCACCATCCCCTTCCCTCCTTCCCTCTCTTCTCCTACCCCACCATCCCCTTCCCTCCTTCCCTCTCTTCTCCTACCCCACCATCCCCTTCCCTCCTTCCCTCTCTTCTCCTACCCCACCATCCTCTTCTCTCCTTCCCTCTCTTCTCCTACCCCACCATCCTCTTCTCTCCTTCCCTCTCTTCTCCTACCCCACCATCCCCTTCTCTCCTTCCATCTGTATCTTCTCGTTCTCTCCTCTTTTTTTCTCATCCCTCCCTCACTTTATCACTGGAGCCTGGACATGAGCCGCACCCTACTGCCCACTTCTCTGCTGCTCTGCATGACAGACTCACAGCCCACAGGAGAGACAGAGAGAGACAGAGACAGGGAGGGATGGAGAGAAAAGAGAGGGAGGGATATATAGAGGTGGAGAGAGCAGGAGCTAGGAGAGATAAGGAGAGAGAGAAAGAGAGAGAAACTGAAGAGGGGAGTTTGAGAAAAAAAAGGGTGAAGATAGAGAAAGGTCCACAGTCCCAGTTTTCCCATCTCTCTCTCTCTCTGGCATCACATTATATCAGTCAGACAAGCGTGTCGCTGCCCTGTCCTAGCCCTCTCCCCATTCCACCACTCCTCAAATGACAGCACACAAACTGTCACAGTCAGGGTCACTGTGAAGCAGACATCTGTTGTTTGGTCTGGTGTTGTTTTGGGGCCGTTGTCACCTCTCCTGTCACACCCTTTACCTACTGTACCAGACAGTGTCAAATGCTCCCAGTGTGCCTCTTAACCCACATCCCCTAGCCCATCTCTTACTTTCAACTCACCCCCCACCACCACCCAGACTCTACCAAACACTCCCTTAACAAGTTCCTGTCAGATGACCACCTCCCCTCCCTCTCGTACCTCCCTCCACCCTTCCTCAGCAGAGGTGCTCTACCATCGTTGCCTTTGGTCTGACGGCGTATATTTTTTTAGGAAAACATCCCCCCCTCTTGTTTGTTTTGCTGTGTCTCCCCAGAGAACACTAGGATGAGTGGCATCCTGACCTCACAGACGGAGCCATACGACCTGTCCTCCTCGCGCTCCTTCCAGAGCCTGTCCCACCTACCGCCCACCTACGAGGCCGCCGTCAAGGCCGACCTCAACAGATACTCCTCCCTCAAGAGACTGAGTAGGTCCCGACCACAGCACAGTTCACCCTTAACAGTAACGCTGACAGAGCTGCCACTGCCTCTTTTTAAATGTTCTGCATGTTCAAAATTATACTGCATAAGTTACGGCCTGATCTGGCATGTTAAAACTCTGCATTCGTTACTCGGCTCGTTTCTCAACTGGCAAACGTTCATGAGGGATTACACCATATGCCCCTAAAGATGCAATGACAGGATACTTTCTCCTGAAAGGGTCATACTATTCATTAGAAGTGCACCAGCGTTCACTACCTTTCCAGAAAGCCTCGACTCTTCAAGGCATAAACAGCGTCTGAATGAGAGGCCACAGAAAATAAAAAATGACATGTCATCCACTCTCTTCCGTAACGTCCGACAAGTCACCACTTCTTGAAAACCATATACGCCACACCCTCACCGTCTCCCCTTAAACATTTATCTAGAGAGAAGCAGCAATAGCATCAGCCACCATTTCTTTTAGAGTGTTTAACCACATTAAGCTCTGATCTGCGCTCTAGCAGCCGCTCTGTATTGATTCAGTGTCCTATGCTGGCTTCTGCAGCCAAATGAGGTCTCATGTCATCATATTCCAGAAGTGTAATGCAAATATTCCTTAAGGCTTGTGTAATCGCATCATGGCTGTCCTGTACTTCACTGTTGGCACGGGAACAAAGGGAGGCATATGAATCTATGGTGCAGGCTACGACTCAAAGTCGGTGCTACTAAAACTACTGTAAGGGGATTTTTATTCAGTCAGCACACACACACACACACACACACACACACACACACACACACACACACACACACACACACACACACACACACACACACACACACACACACGATGGGTCACCATCGTTATACTGATCCTGTCAGCCATCTCTAGACTGGGTCGCCATCGTTATACTGATCTCATCAGCCATCTCTAGAGTGGATCGCCATCATTATACTGATCTCATCAGCCATCTCTAGTGGATCACCATCATTAGACTGGGTCACCATCATTATACTGATCCTGTCAGCCATCTCTAGACTGGGTCGCCATCATTATACTGATCTCATCAGCCATCTCTAGAGTGGATCACCATCATTAGACTGGGTCACCATCATTATACTGATCCTGTCAGCCATCTCTAGACTGGGTCGCCATCATTATACTGATCTCATCAGCCATCTCTAGAGTGGATCACCATCATTAGACTGGGTCACCATCATTATACTGATCCTGTCAGCCATCTCTAGACTGGGTCGCCATCATTATACTGATCTCATCAGCCATCTCTAGAGTGGATCACCATCATTAGACTGGGTCACCATCGTTATACTGATCTCATCAGCCATCTCTAGAGTGGATCACCATCATTAGACTGGGTCACCATCGTTATACTGATCTCATCAGCCATCTCTAGAGTGGATCGCCATCATTATACTGATCTCATCAGCCATCTCTAGAGTGGGTCACCATAATAATAATATATGCCATTTAGCAGACGCTTTTATCCAAAGCGACTTACAGTCATGTGTGCATACATTCTACGTATGGGTGGTCCCGGGATCGAACCCACTACCCTGGCGTTACAAGCGCCATGCTCTACCAACTGAGCTACAGCTATACTGATCCTGTCAGCCATCTCTAGACTGGGTTACCATCGTTATACTGATCTCATCAGCCATCTCTAGAGTGTGTCGCCATCATTATACTGATCTCATCAGCCATCTCTAGACTGGGTCGCCATCATTATACTGATCTCATCAGCCATCTCTAGAGTGGGTCACCATCATTATACTGATCCTGTCAGCCATCTCTAGAGTGGGTCACCATCATTATACTGATCCTGTCAGCCATCTCTAGACTGGGTCGCCATCATTATACTGATCTCATCAGCCATGTCTAGAGTGGATCGCCATCATTATACTGATCTCATCAGCCATCTCTAGAGTGGGTTACCATCGTTATACTGATCCTGTCAGCCATCTCTAGACTGGGTCACCATCATTATACTGATCTCATCAGCCATCTCTAGAGTGGATCGCCATCATTATACTGATCTCATCAGCCATCTCTAGTGGATCGCCATCATTATACTGATCTCATCAGCCATCTCTAGAGTGGGTCACCATCATTAGACTGGGTCACCATCATTATACTGATCTCATCAGCCGTCTCTAGAGTGGGTCACCATCGTTATACTGATCCTGTCAGCCATCTCTAGACTGGGTCACCATCATTATACTGATCTCATCAGCCGTCTCTAGAGTGGGTCACCATCGTTATACTGATCCTGTCAGCCGTCTCTAGACTGGGTCACCATCATTGTACTGATCTCATCAGCCATCTCTAGACTGGGTCACCATCATTATACTGATCTCATCAGCCATCTCTAGACTGGGTCACCATCATTATACTGATCTCATCAGCCATCTCTAGACTGGGTCGCCATCATTATACTGATCTCATCAGCCATCTCTAGACTGGGTCGCCATCATTATACTGATCTCATCAGCCATCTCTAGAGTGGTTCGCCATCATTATACTGATCCTGTCTCAGGTGTCTCTTGTTATTGTCTAATTTTGATTCACATATGTAACCTACTGGAGAGCTAGCTAGCGAGCCGTTAGCTAGCGAGCCAGCAAGTTAATTGATCTCATCAGCCATCTCTAGAGTGGATCGCCATCATTATACTGATCTCATCAGCCATCTCTAGAGTGGGTCACCATAATAATAATATATGCCATTTAGCAGACGCTTTTATCCAAAGCGACTTACAGTCATGTGTGCATACATTCTACGTATGGGTGGTCCCGGGATCGAACCCACTACCCTGGCGTTACAAGCGCCATGCTCTACCAACTGAGCTACAGCTATACTGATCCTGTCAGCCATCTCTAGACTGGGTCGCCATCATTATACTGATCTCATCAGCCATGTCTAGAGTGGATCGCCATCATTATACTGATCTCATCAGCCATCTCTAGAGTGGGTCACCATCGTTATACTGATCCTGTCAGCCATCTCTAGACTGGGTCACCATCATTATACTGATCTCATCAGCCATCTCTAGAGTAGATCGCCATCATTATACTGATCTCATCAGCCATCTCTAGAGTGGGTCACCATCATTATACTGATCTCATCAGCCATCTCTAGAGTAGATCGCCATCATTATACTGATCTCATCAGCCATCTCTAGACTGGGTCACCATCATTATACTGATCTCATCAGCCGTCTCTAGAGTGGGTCACCATCGTTATACTGATCCTGTCAGCCATCTCTAGACTGGGTCACCATCATTATACTGATCTCATCAGCCGTCTCTAGAGTGGGTCACCATCGTTATACTGATCCTGTCAGCCATCTCTAGACTGGGTCACCATCATTGTACTGATCTCATCAGCCGTCTCGAGACTGGGTCACCATCATTATACTGATCTCATCAGCCATCTCTAGACTGGGTCACCATCATTATACTGATCTCATCAGCCATCTCTAGACTGGGTCACCATCATTATACTGATCCTGTCTCAGGTGTCTCTTGTTATTGTCTACTTTTGATTCACATATGTAACCTACTGGAGAGCTAGCTAGCGAGCCGTTAGCTAGCGAGCCAGCAAGTTAATTGATCTCATCAGCCATCTCTAGAGTGGATCGCCATCATTATACTGATCTCATCAGCCATCTCTAGAGTGGGTCACCATAATAATAATATATGCCATTTAGCAGACGCTTTTATCCAAAGCGACTTACAGTCATGTGTGCATACATTCTACGTATGGGTGGTCCCGGGGATCGAACCCACTACCCTGGCGTTACAAGCGCCATGCTCTACCAACTGAGCTACAGCTATACTGATCCTGTCAGCCATCTCTAGACTGGGTTACCATCGTTATACTGATCTCATCAGCCATCTCTAGAGTGTGTCGCCATCATTATACTGATCTCATCAGCCATCTCTAGACTGGGTCGCCATCATTATACTGATCTCATCAGCCATCTCTAGAGTGGGTCACCATCATTATACTGATCCTGTCAGCCATCTCTAGAGTGGGTCACCATCATTATACTGATCCTGTCAGCCATCTCTAGACTGGGTCGCCATCATTATACTGATCTCATCAGCCATGTCTAGAGTGGATCGCCATCATTATACTGATCTCATCAGCCATCTCTAGAGTGGGTCACCATCGTTATACTGATCCTGTCAGCCATCTCTAGACTGGGTCACCATCATTATACTGAATCGCCATCATTATACTGATCTCATCAGCCATCTCTAGAGTGGGTCACCATCATTATACTGATCTCATCAGCCATCTCTAGAGTAGATCGCCATCATTATACTGATCTCATCAGCCATCTCTAGACTGGGTCACCATCATTATACTGATCTCATCAGCCGTCTCTAGAGTGGGTCACCATCGTTATACTGATCCTGTCAGCCATCTCTAGACTGGGTCACCATCATTATACTGATCTCATCAGCCGTCTCTAGAGTGGGTCACCATCGTTATACTGATCCTGTCAGCCATCTCTAGACTGGGTCACCATCATTGTACTGATCTCATCAGCCGTCTCGAGACTGGGTCACCATCATTGTACTGATCTCATCAGCCATCTCTAGACTGGGTCACCATCATTATACTGATCTCATCAGCCATCTCTAGACTGGGTCGCCATCATTATACTGATCTCATCAGCCATCTCTAGACTGGGTCACCATCATTATACTGATCTCATCAGCCATCTCTAGACTGGGTCGCCATCATTATACTGATCTCATCAGCCATCTCTAGAGTGGTTCGCCATCATTATACTGATCCTGTCTCAGGTGTCTCTTGTTATTGTCTAATTTTGATTCACATATGTAACCTACTGGAGAGCTAGCTAGCGAGCCGTTAGCTAGCGAGCCAGCAAGTTAATGTTTGCTAGCGAACAGTATGCTTTAACTTGCAAATAAAAAACAACCTTCTGAGTAAATTAGAAACTTATATCTGAAGATGTAGCTAACACTCTTAAATAAATGGATGAACGCTTCACGGCAGACTATAACCCTTTAACTTCATTTTGTTTTATAGCTACATCTTGTTTGGCCAGCGTTGTGTCAAGGTACTCTAGTTCACACTAGTGTAGAAAGTAGCCCATCACTTTTCCCAACTGATCTGTTAGTAGGAAAATAACGGCTGTTAAATAGCGCTATTAAATTCAGCGCCAGTTATTCAATTCAGGGCATCAATGTTGTTGAGAAAAGTAGCAAAACAATTGTATTCGTATTTATGGATTGAATACGAGTTTGTTATGAAGGCACATGAAAGTTTAAAAAAAAAACGAATTTTGATGAAGATTAATGTTTACGTTCAAATGTCTCTGCTGTGAAGTGGTGACGTGCGACATACGCCTAGTTTCCTGAAACGAGTCACATATATGGAAGGGTGTCATCAATCAGACAATGTTCTACAGTGTGAATCTAACAGAACTGTGTCTGCATATTGATTGGAACATGCTATGTCATTGCTTGGAAAATGTCGGCGCTTGAGAAATGAGTTCCTGGGAAAATGTCTCAATGTGTGTTGGCATGGTGAATGTTGTTATCCTGAAAATCTGTTTCATGCAATACACTTTTTTTTTTAGTTGATTTCAATTTATCAGAGAGTGCTGCAGGACAACCTAGTTCTCGCGACTATGGTCGGGGCCCATAATCCAGTCCAGTGAAAGCCGTAGAATAATCTCTTCCTCTATGTTGAAATTTAAAACTGTCGTCAGTTGATGCCAGCCGGTCCAGCTGTCTTTATCTGCTAGCAAAGCAAATCATTTACAGCAGCAAAAATCCAAAAATCCAAAAGGCACCATGCAGTTCTCTTTGTTAGTCAGCTAGTGTCTTCCTACTGAAAGATCATGTAGGATAAAGCCCGAGGCTTAATGGTATAATGAAAAAGAAAAATCTCTCATAAGCTTCTACTTATGAATGTAAATTGATGTATGCATTCAAAGTACAGCACACATTGTTTTTACACACAGTATGTATCTAAAGTAATTTATTCATTCTTTTTATCAGAAGATTTTTCAGCCTGAATTGGCCATGCCTTTATCTACATATCTACATTTTTCTCTCATCTAAAAATAACTGCTTCAGAACAAAGTCTTATTTTTATTGACTCTTTCATTAATCAGATTTATATTTAACCGATTCATTGTGATTATTCTCATGCCAGATAAAACATACACATGTATTTTCATTATTCATCAGGTAATGTACCTTAGCTAAATCCCTTTGAGCGTCCTGTCATAATTGACGTTTGTGTCCAGGTAGCGATCAGCCGGAAATTTGTTGTTGTTGTGACCCTACTGACACAGCTTGGTGTTCTCTTTCTGGGTTCTGTGTAAAGTGGAGACGTCTTTTGTCATAAATCTATAAATAACGGACGAATGCTATTAACGTTCACCTTCCATCTCACTTTAGCAGTAAAACATTCAAAAGACAAAGTGAGAAAGAATAGAGACTCCAAGGACATCAACTGTCCAGTGACGTCTCTCATTATGTCTTGATGGGGGTGAACTTTAAAAATGTTTATTTTGGAAATGTTATGCCGCAGCTTTACTTAGTGTGTGTGTGTGTGTTTGTGTGTCTGTGCGTGTAGCGCACGTGCTTGTGTGTGTATGTGTGACTATGTCGAATCTCTACGCATGACTAATGATTGATGCATGGTTCCCAATGAGTCTGCTGCATAACACATACATGGTGTGATATCACACATCCTTCCAAGACAATCTGGAGGCATGAACATGCACTATATATGCAGAAGAATGTGGACACCCCTTCAAAAATTAGTTGATTCGGCTATTTCAGCCCCAACCGTTGTTAACAGGTGTATAAAATCAACTACACAGCCATGAAAGCTCCATACTCAAAGTTTGACAGTAGAATGGCCTTACTGAAAAGCTCTGTGACTATCAATGTGTCACCGTCATAGGATGCCACCTTTCCAACAAGTCAGTTCGTCACATTTCTGCCCTGCTAGAGCTGCCCCGGTCAACTGTAAGTGCTGGAGTAACAACGGCTCAGCCGCGAAGTGGTAGGCCCACACAAGCTCACAGAACGGGACTGTGCTGAGGTGCGTAGCGCGTAAAAATCGTCTGTCCTCGGTTGCAAGACTCACAACCCAGTTCCAAACTGCCTCTGGAAGCAACGTCAGCACAATAACTGTTCCTTGGGAGCTTCATGAAATGAGTTTCCATGACCGAGCAGCCGCCCACAAGCCTAAAATCACCATGCGCAATGCCAAGCGTCGGCTGTGAAGCGTGTTGTACCACCTCTTGAGCAGTGGAAACACGTTATCTTACAATTACATTCTAGACCATTCTGTGCTTCTAACTTTGTGGCAACAGTTTGGGGAAAGCCCTTTCCTGTTTCAACATCACAATGCCCCCGTACACAAAGCGAGGTGCATACAGTAATGGTTTGTTGAGATCAGTGTGGATGAACTCGACTGGCCTGCGCAGCAATGTTCCAACATCTAGTGGAAAGCCTTCCCAAAAGAGTTGAGGCTGTTATAACAGCAGGTGTCCACATACTTTTGGTCATGTAGTGTATTTCCTGACCTGTTCTTGTTCACAACCACTATCCATGTTCTGTTTGATAACATATGAACATGCAGCATTTTCATCTTAAGAACTTTTGGTGTCATTTAAAATTATTTTCACATGAATGGCATCCTCTTTGTGTATGACATTTCTGTCGGGTGCATGCTGTATGACACTGTTTGTTTACAGACTTTTACACAACCTTTGGAAAGTTCAAGCCCTCAGCCAGAAACACTGGTAGAATCACAGATGGGGCCGAGATTCTAGAAAGGTTGTACATCACATTTAATATCCTCTGATTCTTCAGTCCCTCTGTTCTCTGAGCAACCTTCAGTCCCTCTATTCTCTGAGCAACCTTCAGTCCCTCTATTCTCTGAGCAACCTTCAGTCCCTCTATTCTCTGAGCAACCTTCAGTCCCTCTATTCTCTGAACAACCTTCAGTCCCTCTATTCTCTGAACAACCTTCAGTCCCTCTATTCTCTGAGCAACCTTCAGTCCCTCTATTCTCTGAGCAACCTTCAGTCCCTCTATTCTCTGAACAACCTTCAGACCCTCTATTCTCTGAGCAACCTTCCGTCCCTCTATTCTCTGAGCAACCTTCAGACCCTCTATTCTCTGAGCAACCTTCAGACCCTCTATTCTCTGAACAACCTTCAGTCCCTCTATTCTCTGAACAACCTTCAGTCCCTCTATTCTCTGAGCAACCTTCCGTCCCTCTATTCTCTGAGCAACCTTCAGACCCTCTATTCTCTGAGCAACCTTCAGTCCCTCTATTCTCTGAGCAACCTTCAGACCCTCTATTCTCTGAGCAACCTTCAGTCCCTCTATTCTCTGAGCAACCATCAGTCCCTCTATTCTCTGAGCAACCTTCAGTCCCTCTATTCTCTGAGCAACCTTCAGTCCCTCTATTCTCTGAGCAACCTTCAGACCCTCTATTCTCTGAGCAACCTTCAGTCCCTCTATTCTCTGAGCAACCTTCAGACCCTCTATTCTCTGAGCAACCTTCAGTCCCTCTATTCTCTGAGCAACCTTCAGACCCTCTATTCTCTGAGCAACCTTCAGTCCCTCTATTCTCTGAGCAACCTTCAGTCCCTCTATTCTCTGAGCAACCTTCAGTCCCTCTATTCTCTGAACAACCTTCAGTCCCTCTATTCTCTGAGCAACCTTCAGTCCCTCTATTCTCTGAGCAACCTTCAGTCCCTCTATTCTCTGAGCAACCTTCAGTCCCTCTATTCTCTGAGCAACCTTCAGTCCCTCTATTCTCTGAGCAACCTTCAGTCCCTCTATTCTCTGAGCAACCTTCAGTCCCTCTATTCTCTGAGCAACCGTCAGACCCTCTATTCTCTGAGCAACCTTCCGTCCCTCTATTCTCTGAGCAACCTTCAGTCCCTCTATTCTCTGAGCAACCTTCCGTCCCTCTATTCTCTGAGCAACCTTCAGTCCCTCTATTCTCTGAGCAACCTTCAGACCCTCTATTCTCTGAGCAACCTTCAGTCCCTCTATTCTCTGAGCAACCTTCAGTCCCTCTATTCTCTGAGCAACCTTCAGTCCCTCTATTCTCTGAGCAACCTTCCGTCCCTCTATTCTCTGAGCAACCTTCCGTCCCTCTATTCTCTGAGCAACCTTCAGTCCCTCTATTCTCTGAGCAACCTTCAGTCCCTCTATTCTCTGAGCAACCTTCAGACCCTCTATTCTCTGAGCAACCTTCAGTCCCTCTATTCTCTGAGCAACCTTCAGACCCTCTATTCTCTGAGCAACCTTCAGTCCCTCTATTCTCTGAGCAACCGTCAGACCCTCTATTCTCTGAGCAACCTTCAGTCCCTCTATTCTCTGAGCAACCTTCAGACCCTCTATTCTCTGAGCAACCCTTTATTCTTCTCTTTTGTTTTTCATTTTTCTCTCTTTCCCTCCTACTCTCTCTTTACCTTCTCCCTTCCTCTTTCTCTCTCCTAATCCACCTATTCTCTGTCTTTCGTCTTGCTGTCTCTCCACAGCGGATAAAGATGTCGACGACTACTACACCCGCAAGCGTCACCTCCCTGACCTGGCAGCCAGAAGCACCCTGCCCTTACACGTCATCAAAATGAACCAGGAACAGGTACTGCATCTACATTGTAAAACATTTCCTGTAAAATATACAATAACTTACTGGCAGCAATTGGCCAGTAAGTTACTGTAATGTATTTTACAGTACAGCTACGGTAATACATTTGATGTTGATCCATGTTACAGTACCAAAAATGTTACAATAATCTAATTTCCAGTATATTACTGGAATTACACACGCAGCGGCATATTACCCAGTGTTCTTTGCAAGTTTACATTTTTATATTTTGGACATTTACGGCGGGTGCCGTAAACGGCGGGTGCCGTTGTCCTTAGCAACTTACATTCCACCAAGGTTGATAAGGAAAAAACAAATCACAGTCATAGTAAATCAAATGTATCTGTAGTCGTTACTGACAATGTTACTGTAGTTAGGGATACATTGGTCTTCAAAATAATAGTAATTACAACAAGATATCTTACGATAAATCTCTGACCATGTCTGTATAGTGCCAATACAATACTGAGATATTCACATTAACTTAATGCCAGAGCAATGAAACACAGTAAAAGTGAATATTAAATCACAAGACAATGATTTATACAGTATTTTACTGTAATTACAAAGGATTAGAGCAAGCGGGTTGGCGGTAAGAATTTGCATATTATAGCATATGAATGAATACTAGGTGGGTTACATCACTTGCACTTCTAGAGGCTTAAACAAAGTTCTTCCAAACTGGCTTAGATTACAGGGCAGAACAGATCATATGGACATAGGTAAATATTCAACCATGAAAAGGTTTAAGACCCACTACCACTCTGATCGGTTCCCTATATACTGTACATGTCATTGCTAGGGAACTACCACCACATATCAGTTCAATTGGTACAGCTTTCTCACTAACGGGTACAAGAAATATAGCCACTTACAAATCACGTCAGTAATTGCTAATAGATGAATGTTTAATTATATATTACACTACACCAACTAATATTTTGTGTTTTATATCATTTGCACTTTAACAAAGACTTCTATATCGACTTCAGAGCAAAATGACATGACTAAACATTCTACCATTAAAGGGTTGAGACTTGCTGCCACTCTAAACGTAATTACTAGGGAACCACTACCACATATCACTTCAGTTGTTACAGCACACTAACTAACAGTTGCAACAAATATAGCATCTTACAAGGCATTAAAATATGTTAATGAGACAGAGACTCTTTCCCTGCTCCCAATTTTCCCATTTTCCCAAAGCACCATAATTAATACTGTAAAACAGATTCAAAGTATTTTACTGTGCATGCTACAGTGTTTTACTGTTGAAATGACAGAAAGGTCTTACAATGTGCTTTAAAACAAATGTATAGTATTTTACTGTACATTATACGGTAATCTACTGTATTCAAGTTAAAAATACAAAAACAGTGAATAGTGTAGGTATTTATATGAAGCTGCAGTTTATTTACCCAGTGGTGCTGTTTAGTTAACGCAGTTGCAAAAGCCCGAAGATGTTGAATACATCAACAGTTGACTATCTTCACCCTTTCCTCCTCCAACAGCAGCAGCAGCAGCTCCAGAGTCAGCCCCCCCAGCCCCAGGTGTCCCAGGCCCCACCCCAGCAGCCCCAGGCGCAGCAGGCCCCCAGGAGACAGAGGCCTCCTCGTGTCCAGAGGGCCATGTCCCAGGACCGCGTCCTGTCCCCAAACAGAGAACCCCAGCCAGACTACCAGGGGATAGGGATGACTCGGCAAGGAGGACGTATCCTGTCTGATGAGCAGCTACTGTCTGCCGAGAGGCTGAGGTCCCAGGAACGCCTGATGTCCCAGGACCGGCTGTACTCCAAGGACCGCATGTACTCCAAGGACAGGCTGTTACAATCTCAAGACCACATGTACCCGAAAGACCGCCATTTCTCCCAAGACCGCCTGTACTCCCAAGACCGCCTCTACTCCCAAGATCGCCTGTACTCCCAGGATCCTCTGATCTCGCCGGACAAAATGATGATGTCGCTGAAGCGCGCGTCCGGCGGTTTCCGGGGCAACAACGACAAGTCGATGTCGCACGCCATCTCGCACCCGGATGTGTTCATGCCCACGACACCGCTCATGGACCACTACAAGATGACAAAAATGCACTCCCATCCCAGTGCCTCGAGCAACGCAGGGGCGGCAGGAGGAGCAGGAGCAGCGGGACACTCCAACACGCTAGCCATGAACCACACGACTAATAAGAGACAGCAGTTTGCCTCCAGAAGGACCCACACTGTGGAGCAGCTCCACTACATCCCCCAGCAGCACTACCGCACAGGCAGCAAGACCGAAGTGACTGTTTAACGCTAGCTAGCATGCTAACGGCTAGCTTGGGAGTGAGTCAGCAGAGAATGCTAACATCTCATCGCTAGTTTATATATACGCCTTTTAACAGACACTTTTATCCAGTGACTTACTGTCTGCATACATTTTTATGTATGGGTGGCCCCAGCGGGAATCAAACCAACGACCCTTTGTGTTGGGGGAGTATGTGTGTGTGGGGGGGGGGATGGGAAAAGACTGCCAAGTATAACAGGACGATAATTGTATGATTTTAAGTCAAACAAAAGGTACACTCACATTTTTTTGCATTTTCAGACCTCACCAGATCGAAGAGCGGTAACTGTACTGTAAGAGACTAGAGTTCTTCAGTAGACAGAAACCCCACTAAGACTGAGTCAGCTGTGGTAGTGTGCTGTGAAATTGGCAAACTACTCTACTGTTATTCCTGTTACGCCCTAAGCACCGTTGTCCACCACAATCTGGGTGTGATTCATATGAGGGAACATGGGCTATTTGAGAATAGAGAGGCTCAGGCAGCCAACACATCTCTTATTCTAGAAACTTCTACTGCATTGGTAAAACGCCAGGACTGATCCGATCAATGTCTCCACAACTTCTGTTGTTGAGAGACACAACACAACCACAGGTGATGGAACCAGGATGACCCTGTAATAACTTTATAAATATATAAATATAAAAAACGACCGTTTGTAACTCCAGTCTTACTCATAGCTATCAATCAAAACCGATGTTAGACAAGTGTTCCATTTCTAAAAATGAAGAAGTGGTTTTAAAAAGTGGTTTTAAAAAGCACAATCAATTAATGAGATTTTGTGTTTCTGTTCAGTTGTTTCATAAGTTTGGTCGCTGATGGCTAGTTCGTAGATGATTGTAAATAAGCTATAATTCTAGAGGCAGTAATATGGACCAGTCTGTACCAGTTGGCTTTTGTATTAGGCTGTCTAATGTTTTCAGTAGATTCTGAACAAGTTGTAAACCACCACTGTTTCGTGATAAGTTCAGACTAGAAAACCCACTTAACCAAGCATTTGACAGGATACATGCATACTATAACTATGTTTGTAGATTGAGAATGAATGTAAATGAATGAGAATGAATGTGAATGAATGAGAATGAATGTGAATGAATGTGTTGTTCATTAAAAAAATATACCACTGTTCATATTTGGATGTAGAATGTGTTCCATTGACTTCTATGAGAAGCTGGACAACATGGTGACTGATTATAATTGTTGTCGCAGTAGGGTCAAAATAAACCATCCATATTTTTTTAAACCAGGCAACACTATTCTGGAACAACTATATTTGTGCTCTGGTGGTTGATGTGTATGAAAAATGATATACTGTATGTTATAGTTAATTGGTACAGCTGTCATACGACTCATCCATACCTGTATGAGTTTGAAAGGGCGGTGAGTGAGAGCTGAAGGTGGGGTTTTTGGACACTTTATAAGGAAGGCAAGAAAGCTTCCTTGCCTGTACATGTTCAATCAAGTGATATTTTATATATTAAAGGGAACGCAAATTATAGGTAGGATAAAGTTTTTTCTCACGACAACATCTTGTTTTTCTCAGCAGGGGTCATCATCTATCCCTATCATACAGTATGTCACCCTGATAGGCAGCTTTACATGACAGCCTTACCACGATAAGAAATATGCCACAGACGCAGGCAACCGGAGTACTTTACCACTGGCATCTGAATGAATATCTCTGACTTTAATGCTATTTCAGACCTATTTCAGACCTATTTCAGACCTATTTCAGACCTTCTTGAAATGCATTGAACTCCTGTGGATGCGAAGGCCAATTCTCACAGCAAACAAAGCTGCCCCCACAAATACAAAATATTTTCAATTTGCACCCGATCCTCTAACCCAGGGATGTCAAACTCATTCCATGGAGGGCCTAGCGTCTGCAGGATTGTGTTTTTTCTTTTCATTTAAGCCCACAGCAACCAGGTGTGGGGAGTTCCTTACTAATTAGTGACCTTAATTCATCAATCAAGTACAAGGGAGGAGCGAAAACCCGCAGACACTCGGCCCTCCGTGGAATGAGTTTGACACGCCTTAACCCATCAGCATTTAGATGAAAACATGACGCTCCAATCAAAGGGAATCTATGGATGGGAGAGTCAGCTGGAAAAGGTAGACCTAAGAAGGCCAGGCGGGCGGGTACAGGGACCGAAGATATCTCCACTGTGAGAAAAGGGAATCAGGCCAACTACAAGGCTTTCCTTAAAATAATTGAGAGCTTTCAAACTGTCTCCGCATGTGAAAACACAGTGTCTTTCTCGTCCCACAATACAATACTTCTCATTTTTTCACTCCAGTTTTAATGCTGACAAGGTTGAGAGCAGACAGAGGACTTTTATGTTCTTGAAATATTTAGTTTAAGCTGTCGTTGCTTTTCCATTTGTCCATGTTCCTTTGTCGTTCCTGTTCTGTCCTCGGAGAGAATTATTGTCATCTTTGAAGGGCAAAGAAGGAGAACAGTTTGGGCTGCAATCCACGGAAACGCTCACATGTCCTACAACAAACTGACACCTTCCTCTCCTCAAGCCAGGCACACAGTAAATATGATAACCAATGAAGGATATGAGTGAGAAACATATAGATCTCCATATTTCACGTATTCCAAGTAAAAATATTTGTTGAGTTAGCATTTTGACCATGTAATTCTATTCGTTTCATAATGAAATCCTTTAAATGTTCCCGCTCTGCTTCACACACCTCTATGAAGACCCGCAGGCCTATGCCAATCTATGTTGTGGATATCTGTGCAATGCTGCTTTCAGAGGGATCCTTGCTGCAGTTTTTTTGTTTTTTTACCTCTAATCCATCTGCAAACTAGTCAATAAAGGTTGAGCTGACGGGATCTCCACTCCCAGAGAGGGACTGACATCTACATTGGCTCTGATCTGACATATCGTATTGGCATCTTAGTGGGGATCTTAGCTAAAACTCAATACACAGCGATACGATGATGATAGCAAGATTTAAAATGTTTATTCTCTACAATAAACAGGCTTGAAGTGTCCATGTGAACAGGCCAAATATTCAAGTCCATATTCATTGAGGAAAAAATAGGAACTGCCATCAACTGAAAAATACCTGGGGAATAAACATGGAATGTTATTTTTAATAGATCACTTCTACGATGAAAATGTTGCTTTTAAATCCTTCATTCCAACCGTATCTCCCTCAAAAACAAGGTTCCAGACTCAATATCTCTCACTCTTGATAATCCTCCAATTGGAGAGACAGCTAACAGACGTTTGTTTTATGACAGACGCCAGATCCAGATGCACATTTAATTAGTAGCTCATCAACTCTGTCAGAGTTAATTACCCGAGGTCTGAGCCCAGCGAGCAACCACACCAATGCCTTGTTCACACTGCAGGCCTTAATGCTCAAATCAGTGTTGTTTTTCAAATCTGTTTTGGAATACTGACTGTTAAAACAGAACGTTGTGACCAAATCAGATTTGTGTGTAATTCAGACAGCATTAATTTGCTGACATGGCTATGCTAGTTGTCATAGTAACGATGGGTGTGCGCACAGTGGTGTAGGCTGATTGGTGGGTGTGCGTCTGCTTCCTATCACTCAGAAGTTATGTATCAAACTAAGGTGATAACAACGCCTGCCATGGACATTTCCCAGTCGCAGTTTGAATGTTCTGAATCATAGTGTTAGAACCATTTTAAAGCCTCAAAGGATAAGATGATCCAACTTTCAAAACAAGTCCTTTTTGGCCACATCAGTCAACTATCTTGCTAACTAGCTGTTTAGCGTTCCAGCATATTCACTCGTTTGTTTGTAAACAATTAACAAGCTATTTGGCTACCACATGTTCTTGTAGAACTGTCAACAGAGTAGCTAGCAAGCAACACTATATGCCAAATGTCACGTTCTGACCTTAGTTCCTTTGATTTGTCTTTGTTTTAGTATGGTCAGGACGTGAGTTGGGTGGGTTGTCTATGTTCCGTTTTCTATGTTGTGTTTGCGTTTGGCCTGGTATGGTTCTCAATCAGAGGCACGTGTCGTTAGTTGTCTCTGATTGAGAATCATACCTAGGTAGCCTTTTCCCACTTGTGTTTTGTGGGTGTTTATTTTCTGTGTCAGTTCCACACGGAACTGTTTCGGTTGTTTATTTCAGGTGTTATTGTTATTATTGTTATTTACTCCTCCTCGTTGGTGAAGGAGGAAGACAGCCATTACAGAAACACCCACCACCAAAAGACCAAGCAGCGTGGTTACGGGTAGCAGCAGCGATTTCAGGACTCCTGGTCATGGGAGGAGATTCTGGACGGCAAGGGACCCTGGGCACAGGCTGGAGAATATCGCCGCCCCAAGGCTGAGCTGGAGGCAGCGAAAGCCGAGAGGCGGAGGTATGAGGAGGCAGCACGGCTGGAAGCCCGAGAGGCAGCCCCAAAAATGTATTGGGGGGGAGGACACGTGGAGTGTGGCGAAGTCAGGTAGGAGACCTGCGCCAATTCCCCGTGCTTACCGTGGAGAGAGAGGGACCGGGCAGGCACCGTGTTATGCCGTGAGGTGCATGGTGTCCCCGGTGCGCAGGCATAGCCCGGTGCAGTACATAGCAGCACCTCGTATCGGCCGGGCTAGGTTGGGCATCGAGCCAGGTGCCATGAAGCTGGCTCAGCCCATCTGGTCTCCAGTGCGTCTCCTCGGGCCGCGGTACATGACACCAGCCCTACGCATGGTGTCCCCAGTTTGCCAGTACAGCCCGGTGCAGGCTATTCCACCTCGCCTCACTGGCCTGGCTGGCTACGGGGAGCATTCAGCCAGGTAGGGTTGGGCAGGCTCGGTGCTCGAGACCTCCAGTCCGCCTTCACGGTCCGGTCTATCCGGTGCCACCTCCACATACCAGCCCTCCGGTGGCAGCTCCCTGTACCAGGCTGTCTCTCCGTCTCCTCCCTCCAGAGTCTTCCTTCTGCCCAGCACTGCCAGAGTCTTCCTTCTGCCCAGCACTGCCAGAGTCTCACGTTTGTCCTGAGCTGCCAGAGTCTCACGTCTGTCCTGAGCTGCCAGAGTCTCCCGTCTGTCCGGAGCTGCCAGAGTCTCCCGTCTGTCCGGAGCTGCCAGAGTCGCCCGTCTGTCCGGAGCTGCCAGAGTCGCCCGTCTGTCCGGAGCTGCCAGAGTCGCCCGTCTGGCCGGAGCTGCCAGAGTCGCCCGTCAGTCAGGAGCTGCCAGAGTCGCCCGTCAGTCAGGAGCTGCCAGAGCCGCCCGTCAGTCAGGAGCTGCCAGAGCCGTCCGTCATCCAGGAGCTGCCGGAATCGCCCGTCACTCCGGTGCTGCCGGAGTTGTCCTTCACTCCGGCGCTGCTGGAGTCTCCCGCCTGTCAGGTGCTGCCGGAATCTCCTGTCCATTCGGGACCCATTGCTAGGGTCCCCAGTCCGAGGTCGGCGGCGAGGGTCGCCGCTCGAAAGTGCCACGTATGCGGTTGAGGAGGAGGACAAAGACTATGGTGGAGTTGGGTCCACGTCCCGCACCAGAGCCGCCACCGCGGACAGACACCCACCCAAATGTGCCTAATTAGTTTTTTAATAACTTTTCATGTTCAAAATTGTGCACTCTCCTCAAACAATAGCATGGTATTCTTTCACTGTAATAGCTACTGTAAATTGGACAGTGTAGTTAGATTAACAAGAATATAAGCTTTCTGCCAATATCAGATATGTCTATGTCCTGGGAAATGTTCTTGTTACTTTCATCCTCATGCTAATCACATTAGCCTACGTTAGCTCAACCATCCCATGGACGGGACACCGATCCCGAAGAAATTTTAAAGCTGTCAAATCCACAAGAGGCTCATTGAGTTACCATATCATGGACTCTGCAATTGGATACTACGAAACCACACCTGACTATAACCCAACAAATCCCATGCAGCCAACTTAGATGTTCATGCACTTGAATTAGACCGATGGCCATGAATCCCAGCATCCAAATGAACAAGAAATCATGCATTAGCCTAAAACCAACAGTTTGGCATTTGAGAGTCATTATTTACAATTATATATATATGCCATTTAGCAGACGCTTTTATCCAAAGCGACTTACAGTCATGTGTGCATACATTCTACGTATGGGTGGTCCCGGGAATCGAACCCACTACCCTGGCGTTACAAGCGCCATGCTCTACCAACTGAGCTACAGACATTTAGCAGAGCTCTTTTCCAGAAAAACACATTTCTGTCATCGGTTTTGATGAACTTCTAACGTCGTAGGGATAATAAGGAGGTGAGTGAGGGGAAACGGACTGGTTTTTGAAAAGGTGAAAACATTGCTTGGGGTATTATTGGGGTACACATTAACTTTGATTCTTCATTACCCACTACTACATTGTCTGATTGTGAGGATGTAGTGCTGGAGGAGGTAACTTTCAACTCCTGATTACATTCTGCATGTCTCAAGATAATGTATGAATGATTGTAAAAGGCCCTGGCTCAAGGTACAAATAGATCTAGGGAGTAGAACATATGATCCCTGTCATTACCAAAGGCAAGTAAAGAACTGCAGCCATTTCCTCAAAATTAGTATGCTGCGTGCTTTCATAATATACACAGCAAACCATCGCAAGCGTTTCACATTAACAGTTTCTCAGGACTGACTTGTAACCTAGCAACCGACTGATGTCTTGCTAAGAAGATGATTAAAGCTACCTTCTTTGGCATTCTGAGCAGGATCACCTTTTGATAGATTCTTCCCCAACCAAACCCACACAGTTCCATGCCAGAAGCTCTCCCTATTACCTATAAATATTGAAATATGATTGCCCATGTTGTTTTTGTCCTTTAAAGACTTATGGTTTGTAACCCGCAACTGCGGAAACCCATCCGTACCATTTCAGGAGCTATAATTCATGAGTTACTACAGGTTATTATGCTGTACATGAAGTCTTGTTTGAGGGCAAGTAGGTGTGTACTTTCCCTTTGGTCCAAAGAGAAGTTCAAATCTTACTTCATCTCACACTGTACACGGTACTATGTTCTCTTATGGAAAAAGTCTACAAAAGCTCAGTGCTTCAAAAGCACTCTGAAATATTTCTTCTAAGCTTAAAAGAGGGTAATCATTTCTCCTGTGTCCCACGCACCATCTGTGCTGTGTATACCGGTACGCGCCACAAAGGCAAAGGCACAATTTACTGTATTTTTATACCACTACCTGAATATGTCATTTGTAGTTCTACATAGATTGCCTCCTCCTGTATCATTGCTTTCTTCTTCATGTCCCTCCCCCTCTTCATACCCCCTCCTCATGCCTCTCTGTCTCAGGGTGCATTGTTAAGGCCCTCCAATAACTGGATAATGGGGACAGCAGGGAGACAGAGCTAATGAGAGAGAGAGAGAGCGAGAAAGAGAGAGAGAGAGAGAGAGAGAGAGAGAGAGAGAGAGAGAGAGAGAGAGAGAGAGAGAGAGAGAGAGAGAGAGAGAGAGAGAGAGACAGAGTGGGGACAGAGAGAGAGAAACTTGTGAGTGTAATGTTTACTGTTCATTTGTGATTGATTATTTAAGTTTTTAAAATGATCTATTTCACTTGCTTTGGTAATGTAAACATTTGTTTCCCATTCCAATGAATCCCATTGAATTGAGAGAGAGAAATATCCCAGCTGAGGCATCAGAACTTATACACCACCTCCATATAATGCATCCCTCCTCTGTTCTTCTCTGGACCTTCATATATTACCCTTTTATGGTGTGTGCGTGTGTGCGTGCGTGTATAGTCTGTACACGCCTGGGTGCAATGGAAGGGTATACAGTATCTGTAAGACTGCAGAATGAGCTTTATAGTTGGGGAAGCTCTTTAAACTCAGAGAGAGGAGGGAGGTGGAGAAGAAAGGATGGAAGTGGAGGGAAGAGGAGAGACGAAGCCTGTGTTGGAAGAAAAGACCGATGGCTTTGAAACTGGAAAAGTGAGGTAGAGGGAGCGATAGCAGAGTAGAGCAGATGTTGGAAATGGGGGGGAAAGCAGTAAACACCAAACACCTCATTGCACTCTTAAACGGTTAAACATGAACGTCTTTATTCTACAAAAGTGCTGTTTAAAAAAATAAGAGACTACAATATGAGAGAGCCAGAGTTGGCCTATAACATGTTTTTTAATACATGATTATACTGATTGACTTATTACAGGACAAAGATATCGGCTGTCCGCATAGAAGAACCCTTTGAAGAACCCTTTTTGATTGCAGGTACAACCCTTTTGGGTTCCATGTAGAACCCTTTCTACACGGAACCCGAAAGGGTTCTACCTGGAACCAAAAATGGTTCTCCTATGGGGACAGCCGACGAACCCTTTTGGAACCGTTTATTCTAAGAGTGTGGTTCCTCTGTCTGGTCTTCTAGACGGGACACTGGTAGACTTTACTCACTTCCTGCTTGTCCACGGAGATGGCTCAGATGAAGATGACGGACATGGTGGGGGGTAAGCTCCTTCAGAATGGCGTCCACCATCATACCAGCCTGAGTGGACAGGGAGAGAGGACATTACATGGTTTGTCTCATATTATACCCTAGTCAGATTTGATTTGATTTGATTTAGTCAACACATACTGTACTTTTCTTCAGTTGTAGATGCCCCTGGGACAAAGAATAGGAATATTATGAAAAGTAATTATTACTCTTCACTGAAGCAATTTTGTTTCCTGAAGGTTGTATTTGGTCCAAAAAGTACAAAACAAAGTATGTAAATGTATGCACACACTACTGTAAGTTACTCTGGATAAGAGCGCATGGTAAATTACAAAAATGTAAATGCCTAACTGAATTAAATCCTTCTTAACACTACAGCACATTTCAGTTAATTAATCTGAGTGAGTTGGACACTTTAAGGGAGGACTCTTCTGAGGGCAGTTTTTTTTTTTTTGGGGGGTACCCTTGAACAGTGTGTGAAAGTCACTGTTAGTCTGAGTCTGAAGTTGTTCTGTCCTCTCCTGCCTTCAGAACACTCTCCAAACACGCTCAAACAGGAAACAGAGCGGTCCATCTCACTAATTACTCCCCCCCCCCCTCCACTTAGTGTCCGGGAGACAGAAATTTCACCACGATGCTCGCTGACTCCAGGAAACAAATATAAATCCTGATGACTTTGTAGGACGAAGAGACGAAGCCACTTTCTGACTTCCGTCAGAATTACAGCCCTAGTTGGCAGTCGGTCGTGAAACTGTGCTTTTTAAAAAAAAATTATGTATATGTCTATTTCAGTGATGGTCAGTGCCATTTAAGATGAGGAAGGACAATTATTTTTTTCATATGCATGGCTATTACAGCATATTCCATTCACCCAGTTCAATGTGACAGCAATAGGTTAAGGCTACTACATGATACAACATTTTCCCCTGTACCCATCATGAGGTTGCTACAACCTAGCCTATGAATGAAAGTTTACAACGTAGGTGTACAGATCAAGAGAATTTTGAGCAATCAAGGTGACCGTGACACATTAAAACTTTTTCGGGATTGGTGTCCCATCCACTGGACTGTTGGGCTAACATATGCTAATAGCATTAGCCTGAGGTTGTAAGTAACATGAAAACTTCCCAGGACATAGACATATCTGATATTGGCAGAAGGCTTAAATGCCGCCTTGCACACTCTTGCCTGCATCTAGCTGATCTAGGGTGTAATCATTAGTCTAACAGTTTTTAACAGAGTTTCTATTCGTTTGCTTCTGTTTAACATTTTTTTTAAGGAATCGGTGCAATGAATAAACCCGTGATCACGCAAAAACACAGTTCACTTTCATAGCAGCCACATACAAACAGCTCAGGACGAGAGAAAACTTTGAGGTGACAGATGTAAGAGTGTAATCATTAGTCCAACAGTTGCAAATGAGAGTTTCTATTGGACAAATTTAGGTTTGTTTATCCCCGTTTTGTTCCAACGCTCCCCATCCAACCTGATAGAGCTTGAGAGGATCTGCAGAGAAGAATGGGAGAAACTCCACAAATACAGGTGTGCCAAGCTTGTAGCGAAAGGTGCTTCACCAAAGATGCTTCAACAAAGTACTGAGTAACGGGTCTGAATACTTATGTAAATGTGATATTTAGATGTTTCATACATTTGCAAACATTTAAACAATGCTACTTAATATAATGTTACATACCCTACATTATTCATCTCATATGTATACGTACGTATATACTGTACTCTATATCATTTACTGCATCTTTATGTAATACATGTATCACTAGCCACTTTAACTATGCCACTTTGTTTACATACTCATCTCATATGTATATACTGTACTCAATACCATCTACTGTATCTTGCCTATGCCGCTCTGTACCATCACTCATTCATATATCTTTATGTACATATTCTTTATCCCCTTACACTTGTGTCTTTAAGGTAGTAGTTTTGGAATTGTTAGCTAGATTACTTGTTGGTTATTACTGCATTGTCGAAACTAGAAGCACAAGCATTTTGCTACACTCGCATTAACATATGCTAACCATGTGTATGTGACAAATAACATTTGATTTGAAACATTTTTTAAAAATCTGTTTTTGCTTTGTCATTGTGTGTAGATTGGTGAGGGGAAAAATGTGGAAAAAGTCAAGGGATCTGAATACTTTCCCAATGCACTGTATGCATAGTGTGTTACTGTATAATCCCCCATCTTTGATGTTCGCATCCCACCTGAATAAATACCTTTGCTCATTCATACAGATGAGCTGGTTTATCAAAGATCTTTGACTTGTACAGCTGCAGCGGTGGGGCCGAGCTCCAGATGGAGGGATGCTGCTGAAACGTCCTTTACACCCTGTCACTACACTGGCACAGCACTGTCACTACATTGGCACAGCACTGTCACTACACTGGCGCAGTACTGTCACTACACTGGCACAGCACTGTCACTACACTGGCACAGCACTGTCACTACACTGGCACAGCACTGCCACGACACTGGCACAGCACTGTCACTACACTGGCACAGCACTGTCACTACACTGGCACAGCACTGTCACTACACTGGCACAGCACTGTCACTACACTGGCACAGCACTGTCACTACACTGGCACAGCACTGTCACTACACTGGCACAGCACTGTCACTACACTGGCACAGCACTGTCACTACACTGGCACAGCACTGTCACTACACTGGCACAGCACTGTCACTACACTGGCACAGCACTGTCACTACACTGGCACAGCACTGTCACTACACTGGCACAGCACTGTCACTACACTGGCACAGCACTGTCACTACACTGGCACAGCACTGTCACTACACTGGCACAGCACTGTCACTACACTGGCACAGCACTGTCACTACACTGTCACTACACTGGCCCAAGGCTGAGATGAGGAGAGGAGAGGAAAGGAGGGAAAAGAAGACGGAGGGGAAAGAAGAGGAGGAGAGGACACTTTTTTGTGCTTTTCTGCCTGTCTCCCTCGCTGCTCGTCTCTCCCACTCCCTCACTTGCTGTCGGTCTATCGGTCTGTCTCCAGCTTTTAATAAAGCGAGAATACAGCAGTGCCACTCATAAGGGTGATTAAAATGTGCCAGTGCACACTCTGCACATTCACTAATTAACAGGTCCACTGGGATCCTGCTGGAGAGCGCGCACACACACACACACACATACACGCACACACACACACACACACAGTACCAGTCGAAAGTTTGGACACCTACTCATTCAAGCGTTTTACTTTGTTTTACTATTTTCTACATTGGAGAATAATAGTGAAGACATCAAAACTAAGAAATAACACATTTGAGATCATGAGGTAACAAAGAAAGTGCAAACAAATCAAAATACATTTAAAATGCTATATTTAAGATTCTTCAAAGTAGCCACCCTTTGCCTTGATGACTGCTTTGCAAACTCTTGCCATTCTCTCAACCAGCTTCATTAGGTAGTCACTTGGAATGCCTTTCACTTAACAGGTGTGCCTTGTTAAAAGATAATTTGTGGAATTTATTTCCTTTTTAATGTGTTTGAGCCAATCAGTTGTCATGACTGTCCTGACCAGGTCAGGTTACAGGAGACCACAACCCTACATATTATCTCTCAACCCCAACAGAGGAGGAGAGATCTAGGGGTCTGAAGATGTGGGTTTTTTATGACCCCTCATGTCCCTAGTAAATCTCAGGTCACAGACACATTCCTTTGTCTTGTTACTATGGAGAACCAGCCTCAGAACATTAGACATTAAATAAAGGGACTTTGGAACAATGGTTTCCGTCAGCCACAATGGTGGTCATGACGATAGATGGAATATGAAAATGTATATCATTTTTGTTTTGTTATTAAAGGTTAATAGATGACGTTATTACGAAAACATTGTAACGTGAAGAGTTTTCCTAGTATATGTTTGATGTTTATACATTGTACGTTGTGTGGAAAATGTCCAAATCAAAGGGAATGTTTTGGTAAAGATTAAATGTTAAGTGGGTTGTCTAAAATTTATTTTGAGTAAAATCTAGATCTTGCCTCACTAACTTGGTATGCCCAGAGAATTGCCCTAAAGGCGGTTACACCCACTTCTGACCCAGGTATAAAACCTGTGAGTATAGAATTTACAGAGAAGACTACGTGACCCAAGCTGCAGCCAAGATCTAAAAAGTCAACGAACCCAGAACGCAACACAAGTTTGAAGACAATGAAATCCTTTTCGACCCAAGCTACGGGTGAGTAGCTGTGTCTAAGCAGGTGAATTCAAGTCGAACCACCTAGCCTCCATCTCCCATCGAATCGTGGTATCGAAAAGGTTTCATTCCTATGCTGTGAGCTCTGAGCTACAGAGCTGTCTGTCCTCAGAAGACCACTTCCATAGTAAGGGTGAGGGAACAAACTCCTAAGCCAAAAGGACACTGACATCGGGAGGACGATCAGAGAGGTGCGCAGGAGAAGTGCGTCATCGAGCAGCAGAACGGTCCCCTGAACGATCCACGCAGAGAATCCTCGGAGGTCTACCCCACGTAATTACATCATTATATTCTGACCCATAAGAGCGACATATTGGGGCAAGGCTAGGGTTAGAATAAGCATAGCTGACAAATTCACCCAAATGTATATTTGTCTCTTGTACTTTCTCTTTTTTTCTCTGTCTCTTTGAAATCCCTATTTTGGGTAACACACGCCATAGTGTGTTGGCCCTTATACTAAGTTCTAATCAATAGCCTATAATGTGTTTTGTCTATGTGTATCTTTTATCTTCATTTTAGCTTTCTAGTAAATAAATATTCAACTAAGATTGGCGTGGTACGAACTCATTGGTGAGACCCGGGTCCGAACCCATTGGTGAGACCCGGGTCCGTGCAGATTCACGGACTATACGACGTTCAGAGAGGCTTGTAGAGGCAACTGGTTAATTAGCGGCTGTTGTAAAATCGATATTCTGATATTCTTTGAGTTCATTTGGGAAATAGAAACTCAATAAAAACTAGTTTTCCCATGGTGCCCCAGGTTAATGACTTAAAAGTTGCTTGATTCAGATAATCACGCAATTAGAAACTTGTAATCATTCGATGACCAAAAGTTGTCACATTAACTAATACAACATCACGACACAGTTGTGTTGTGACAAGGTAGCCCTATTTGGTAAAATACCAAGTCCATATTGTGGCAAGAACAGCTCGAATACACAAAGAGAAACGACAGTCCATCATTACTTTAAAACATGGTCAGTCAATCCGGAACATTTCAAGAACTTTGAAAGATTCTTCAAGTGATTCTTCAAGAGATTCATCAAGCTCTATGATGAAAATGTCTCTCATGAGGACTGCCACAGGAAAGGAAGACCAGAGTTACCTCTGCTGCAGAGGATAAGTTCATTAATGTTATCAGAATTTGCAGCCCAAATAAATGGAGTTCGAGATACTGACACATCTCAACATCAACTGTTCAGAGGAGACTGCGTGAATCAGGCCTTCACGGTCGAATTGCTGCAAAGAAACCACTACTAAAGGACACCAAGAAGAAGAAGAGACGTGCTTTGGCCAAGAAACATGAGCAATGGACATTAGACTGGTGGAAGTCTGTCCTTTGGTCTGATTAGTCAAAATTTGAGATTTTTGGTTCCAACCGCCATGTCTTTGTGAGACACAGAGGAGGTGAACGGATGATCTCCACATGTGTGGTTCCCATGGAGGAGGTGTGATGTTGTGGGGGTGCTTTACTGGTGACACTGTCTGTGATGTATTTAGATTTCACGCCACACTTAACCAGCATGGCTACCACAGCATTCTGCGGCGATACACCATCCCATCTGGTTTGTGCTTACTGGTTCTATCATTTTTTTTAACAGGACAATGAGCCAACACACCTCCAGGCTGTGTATGGTCTATTTGACCAAGAAGGAGATTGATGGAGTTCTGAATCAGATGGCCTGGCCTCCACAATAACCCAAACTCAACCCAATTGAGATGGGATGCATTTGACTGCAGAGTGAAGGAAAAGCAGCCAACACGTTCTCAGAAAATGTGGGAAGTCCTTCAAGCTGGTTGAGAGAATGCCAAGAGCGTGCAAAGCTGTCATTGAAGCTGTCTCTTCTTCTTTGAAGAGTCTAAAATATAATGTATATTTTGATTTGTTTAACACTGTTTTTTGGTTACTACATGATTCCATTTGTGTTATTTAATAAATTCGATGTCTTCACTGTAATTCTACAATGTAGAAAATAGTAAAAAATAAAGAAAAACACTTGAATGAGTAGGTGTCTCCAAACTTTTGACTGGTGTTGTATTTGTGTGTGTGTGTGTGTGTATATATATATGTCGTCTCGTCGTTGCGCTCTTTCTTGCCAACCATGGACTAGTATACTGCCAGCAACACAAATTATGATCTTACGTCCATATGGTAGTGAGGAGACCTTCAAAATTAAAGCCCGGATTTCAAAACATTGCATTGTGGGTAATGTGTTGATTTTAACCTGCCCTTCCCTTAGCTACACTGAAATAATATAATTTCAGTATATATAACAAAGAGAGTAGCAGCGCCTGAACTTTGCAGTCTCCCTCTTCAAGTCCCCCTTGAGAGACTGGCTGCCTGTTGAGAACAAGTGACAGGCAGAACCTCCCACCCACACAGCAACCACCTCCTCAATATTCCACAATTCAGTATTTTAGTCCATGATTGCCATGTGACTGTTCAAAAAAATCTGAAAATAAATTAATGACACAACTGTACCAAGAAATTGTAAAAGTTTATGTATTAAAATATTAAATATTACCAGGTTGGTTTTCACAGCTGTTTCACAAGGTGTTGATTATTGTAAGTTGTAAGGTATCATTTGATGGTCTTTATTTGTTCCACATTATTCATTGTAGTATCCTAGGACCTACATTATATATATATATATTCAACCACAAAGGGTGTATTAATGACATATGCGAAATATATATTTTATATCATAATAGAGGACTACTGAAATGATATTATTTCAGTGTAGATAAATAAAAACATGACAGCCAGACAAGCCAGTGTATGAATCAACTGATTTACACATGAATGGAGTGGGAATTAGCTGACTTCGTTGATCTGTAAGGTAAGTAACTTTAATGTGTCAAGCAGTTCACATGTTTTCTTTGTCATTCCCAAAAAGTAGCAACATCTAAGACATGTTGGAATGTTAACAGGGTACCCAAAAGTAGTTTGAATTAATGTTTTCATTTTATTAGGTGAACAAAACTTTTTTAAACAGCAAAATTGTAGCGGAAATTCTTGCTTGGTTGCATAGCGATGATGAAAAGAATATCATTTAGGCTGTAAAGACAACGTCATCACAACGTTGAAGTCGGAAGTTTACATACACCTTAGCCAAATATTATTATTATTTATTTATATTTTATCCCTTTTTTTCTCTCCAATTTCGTGGTATCCAAATGGTAGTAGTTACAGTCTTGTCTCATCGCTGCAACTCCCGTACGGAATCAGGAGAGGCGAAGGTCGAGAGCCATGCGTCCCCCAAAACACAACCCAACCAAGCCACACTGCTCGTTGACACAATGCCCATCCAACCCGGAAGCCAGCCACACTAATGTGTCGGAGGAAATACTGTACACCTGGCGACCTGGTCAGCGTGCACTGCACCCAGCCCGCCACAGGAGTCGCTAGTGCGCAATGAGACAAGGATATCGATGCCGACTAAACCCTCCATAACCCAGACGACACTGGGCCAATTGTGCGCCGCCCCGTGGGCCTCCCGGTCACGGCCAGCTGCGAAAGAGCCTGGACGCAAACCTAGAATCTCTGGTGGCACAGCTAGCACTGCGATACAGTGCCTTAGAAGCCAGCCAAATACATTTAAACTCAGTTTTTCACAATTCCTGACATTTAATCCTAGTAAAAATGTCCTGTCTTAGGTCAGTTAGGATCACCGCTTTATTTTAAGAATGTGAAATGTCAGAATAATAGTAGAGAGAAAATAGTAGAGATAATGATTTATTTCAGCTTTTATTTCTTTCTTCACATTCCCAGTGGGTCAGAAGTTAACATACACTCAATTAGTCTTTGGTAGCATTGCCTTTAAATTGTTTAACTTGGGTCAAACGTTTCGGGTAGCCTCCCACAAGCTTCCCACAATAAGTTGGGTGAATTGTGACCCATTCATCCTGACAGAGCTGGTGTAACTGAGTCAGGTTGAGTAGGCCTCCTTGCTCGCATGCGCTTTTTCAGTTCTGCCCGCAAATTTTATATAGGATTGAGGTCAAAGCTTTGGTCAAGGCTTTGTGATGACCACTCCAATAGTTTGACTGTTGTCCTTAAGCCATTTTGCCACAACTTTGGAAGTATGCTTGGGCTCAATGTCCATTTGGAAGACCCATTTGCGACCAAGCTTTAACTTCCTCAAATCAGATCAAATGTATTTGCCACATACACATGATTAGCAGATGTTAATGAGAGTGTAGTGAAATGTTTGTGCTTCTAGTTCCGGCAATGCAGTAATAACCAACGAGTAATCTAACCTAACAATTCCAAAACTACTACCTTATACACACAAGTGTAAAGGAATAAAGAATATGCACAAAAATATATATGAAGAGTAATGTAGGGTATGTAAACAAAGTGGCATAGTTTAAAGTGACTGGTGATACATGTATTACATAAAGATGCAGTAGATGATACAGAGTACAGTATATACATATACATATTCATATGAGATGAGTAATGTAGGGTATGTAAACATTATATTAAGTAGCATTGTTTAAAGTGGATAGTGATATATTTTCCATCAATTTCCATCAATTCCCATTATTAAAGTGTCTGAAGTTGAGTCAGTGTGTTGGCAGCAGCCACTCAATGTTAGTGGTGGCTGTTTAACAGTCTGATGGCCTTGAGATAGAAGCTGTTTTTCAGTCTCTTGGTCCCAGCTTTGATGCACCTGTACTGACCTCACCTTCTGGATGATAGCGGGGTGAACAGGCAGTGGCTCGGGTGGTTGTTGTCCTTGATGATCTTTATGGCCTTCCTGTGACATCGGGTGGTGTAGGTGTCCTGGAGGGCAGGTAGTTTGCCCCCGGTGATGCGTTGTGCAGACCTCACTACCCTCTGGAGAGCCTGACGGTTGTGGGCGGAGCAGTTGCTGTACCAGCCGGTGATACATGCCGACAGGATGATCTCGATTGTGCATCTGTAGAATTTTGTGAGTGCTTTTGGTGACAAGCCGATTTTCTTCAGCCTCCTGAGGTTGAAGAGGCGCTGCTGCACCGTCTTCAAGATGCTGTCTGTGTGGGTGGACCAATTCAGTTCCTCACTGATGTCTTGAGATGTTGCTTCAAAATATACACATAATTTTCTTCCCTCATGATGCCATCTATTTTGTGAAGTGCACCAGTCCCTACTGCAGCAAAGCACACCCACAACATGATGCTGCCACCCCCGTGCTTCACAGTTGGGATGGTGTTCTTCGGCTTGCAAGCCTCCCCCTTTTCCTCCAAACATAATGATGGTCATTATGGACAAACAGTTCTGTTTTTGTTTCATCAGAACAGAGGACATTTCTCAAAAAAGTATGATCTTTGTCCCCTTGTGCAGTTGCAAACTGTAGTCTGGCTTTTTTTATGGCGGTTTTGGAGCAGTGGCTTCTTCCTTGCTGAGCAGCCTTTCAGGTTATGTCGATATAGGACTTGTTTTACTGTGGATATAGATACTATTGTACCTGTTTCCTCTAGCATCTTCACAAGGTTCTTTGCTGTTGTTCTGGGATTGATTTGCACTTTTCGCACCAAAGTACGTTCATCTTTAGGAGACAGAACGCCTCCAATTGACTCAAATTATTTCAATTAGCCTATCAGAAGCTTCTAAAGCCATGACGTCATTTTCTGGAATTTTCCTATCTGTTTAAAGGCACAGTCAACCTAGCGTATGTAAACTTCCAATTGTGATACAGTGAATTACATTTACATTACATTTAAGTCATTTAGCAGACGCTCTTATCCAGAGCGACTTACAAATTGGTGCATTCACCTTATGACATCCAGTAGAATAGTCACTTTACAATAGTGCATCTAAATCTTAAAGGGGGGTGAGAAGGATTACTTATCCTATCCTAGGTATTCCTTAAAGAGGTGGGGTTTCAGGTGTCTCCGGAAGGTGGTGATTGACTCCGCTGTCCTGGCGTCGTGAGGGAGTTTGTTCCACCATTGGGGGCCAGAGCAGCGAACAGTTTTGACTGGGCTGAGCGGGAACTGTACTTCCTCAGTGGTAGGGAGGCGAGCAGGCCAGAGGTGGATGAACGCAGTGCCCTTGTTTGGGTGTAGGGCCTGATCAGAGCCTGGAGGTACTGAGGTGCCGTTCCCCTCACAGCTCCGTAGGCAAGCACCATGGTCTTGTAGCAGATGCGAGCTTCAACTGGAAGCCAGTGAAGAGAGCGGAGGAGCGGGGTGACGTGAGAGAACTTGGGAAGGTTGAACACCAGACGGGCTGCGGCGTTCTGGATGAGTTGTAGGGGTTTAATGGCACAGGCAGGGAGCCCAGCCAACAGCGAGTTGCAGTAATCCAGACGGGAGATGACAAGTGCCTGGATTAGGACCTGCGCCGCTTCCTGTGTGAGGCAGGGTCGTACTCTGCGGATGTTGTAGAGCATGAACCTACAGGAACGGGCCACCGCCTTGATGTTAGTTGAGAACGACAGGGTGTTGTCCAGGATCACGCCAAGGTTCTTAGCGCTCTGGGAGGAGGACACAATGGAGTTGTCAACCGTGATGGCGAGATCCCGGAGATGCCCAACTCGGAGAGGGTGGAGAGGAGGATCTGATGGTTCACAGTATCGAAGGCAGCCGATAGGTCTAGAAGGATGAGAGCAGAGGAGAGAGAGTTAGCTTTAGCGGTGCGGAGCGCCTCCGTGATACAGAGAAGACCAGTCTCAGTTGAATGACTAGTCTTGAAACCTGACTGATTTGGATCAAGAAGGTCATTCAGAGAGAGATAGCGGGAGAGCTGGCCAAGGACGGCACGTTCAAGAGTTTTGGAGAGAAAAGAAAGAAGGGATACTGGTCTGTAGTTGTTGACATCGGAGGGATTGAGTGTAGGTTTTTTCAGAAGGGGTGCAACTCTCGCTCTCTTGAGGACGCCAGCGGTCAGGGATGAGTTGATGAGCGAGGTGAGGTAAGGGAGAAGGTGAATTCTAAGGAGAAGGAGAAGGAGAATTCTAAGTTAAATAATCTGTCTGTAAACAATTTTGGGGAAAATTACTTGTGTCATGAACAAAGTTGATGTCCTAACTGACTTACCAAAACTATAGTTTTTTAACAAGAAATTTGTGGAGTGGTTGAAAAACGAGATTTAATGACTCCGACCTAAGTGTAAGTAAACGTCCGACTTCAACTGTAGCAACGGACGCTAATAGTTTATCGAATCCCAATGTGACGCAGAGGGGGACACTTTTTGGTCGTGGGAGATTATTTGGCATGACAGTTCCCAGCCATAAATCTGGAAAGTGTCTACTCTCTTTGTTGTGTTCTGTGGGTTCCTGTCTGTGCTAGTTGGTCTCGTTGTTTGGCTCTTGCTTGCTGACCATGGACTATTATTCTGCCAGCAACACAAATTATGTTACGTTCGTATGGTAATGAGGAGACCTTCAAAATAAAAGCCTGGATTTCAACACATCGCAATGTGGATAACTCATTCAAAAGATATGGAATATTAATCAATTTACATGTTACTGTGCCAACAAGAAAAGGCAATACAAAAATACTGAAAGCAAATACAAAATCTAGTAAACAAACAAAACAAAAAAACTATAGAGACCAGGGATCCCAAGTGGTGCAGCGGTCAAGGCATGACATCTCAGTTGTAGAGGCGTCACTACAGACACCCATGTTCGATTCCAGACTGTATCACATCTGGCCATGATTGGGAGACCCATAGGGTGGTGCACAGTTGGCCCAGTGTCGTCTGGGTATGGCTGGTGTAGGCAATCATTGTAAATAAGAATTTGTTCTTGGCTGACTTGCCTAGTTAAATAACGGTATAATAAATACTATGTAACATTTTGACACTAGTATGTTGAGAATATTTGGCTGTAGAGAGAACTTTTCTTCCAGTCTCAGCTAAAGTGGGTGTAAAATACTCAGTAGAGTCTCTGTGTGTAGTTTTGTAAGGGGACTGTATCGTACAGTATATATCTAGCAGCACTCGCCTACAGTACTATCGTTATTTTGCCTGTGTCATAGACGTGTGTTTAGGTGGCAGGGAAGTCAGGTGCAGGAGAATCGAACTCGCGCACCAATACAAACTACATGAACAACAAACAACCTCTGACAAGGACATGAGGGGAAACAGAGGGTTAAATACACAACAGGTAATGAATGGGATTGGAACCACGTGTGTAGGAAGACCAGACAAAACTAATGGGAAATGAAAAATGGATCAATGATGGCTAGAAGACCAGTGACGTGGACCTCCGAGAACCGCCCGAACAAGGAGAGTGACAGCCTGCCTTGAATCTAAATGCATGTAGTCTTCATTATTTTTCCCCTGTAAAGAGCTTTGAGATAACTAATCTAAATGCATGTTGTCTTCATTATTTTTCCCCTGTAAAGAGCTTTGAGATAACTAATCTAAATGCATGTAGTCTTCATTATTTTTCCCCTGTAAAGAGCTTTGAGATAACTAATCTAAATGCATGTAGTCTTCATTATTTTTCCCCTGTAAAGAGCTTTGAGATAACTAATCTAAATGCATGTTGTCTTCATTATTTTTCCCCTGTAAAGCGCTTTGAGACTCTGAAATTAAAAGTGTTATACAAATAAAATGTACTATTAAGAAATGTGCATTTCCGTTGTAAAATATTCTATAATATCACACATATCAATGTATTGAAGCCTCCGTTGAAGCAATGGTTGTGTACTGTTCTCTTTTCATTGCTTTGTTTTACCTACGGAAAGTGGTGATTCCTAAAGCCAATTGTACACTAGGGATTTGATTCGTTTACTGTTGCTGGAAATAAGCCCTCCCAGCTATGTGTTTGAAAATTCATAACACCTGGAAATGTTCCCAGTTGTTTAATGGTCATGATATATACTGATTTACTTTGTTTATTATGTGCCTAACATCAACAGTTCTTCAGCTGATAAAACACACTGGAGTGTGTCCTTGCTGATTGGCTGATGATCTTCTTCATCCTCAGAGTCATTAGACAAGTGTTTGCTTTCTTATCAACGGGTCAGTTACTTTCTAAATGTAATCCGTTACAGTTACTAGTTACCTGTCCAAAATAGTAATCAGTAACATAACTTTTGGATTACCCAAACTCAGTAAAGTAATCTGATTACATTATGTTACTTTTAGATTACTTTCCCCTTAAGAGACATTAGAAGAATACAAAAATGTATGTCACGAATTGAACAACATCTGTTGCAGGATAAATCAATGTTAAAGTTTACATGGCTGGCCACACATGGATGTTACATTTTACTTCATGGGTTGGTTATGAAGGCTTTTTCTAACCCATCGCTATCCACTACATATAATAATGCGATTAAATTAAATCTTTACATTAAAAAACTAAATGCATTCTCTTCAACCGATCGCTGCCCATACCTGCATCACTACTCTGGACAGTTCTGACTTAGAATATGTGGACAACTACAAATACCTAGGTGTCTGGTTAGACTGTAAACTCTCCTTCCAGAGTCACATTAAGCATCTCCAATCCCAAATCAAATCTAGAATCGACTCCCTACTTCGCAACAAAGCATCCTTCACTCATGCTGTCAAACATACCCTCGTAAAACTGACTATCCTACCGATCCTCGACTTTGGCGATGTTATTTACAAAATAGCCTCTAACACTCTACTCAACAAATTGGATGCAGTCTATTACAGTGCCATCCGCTTTGTCATCAAAGCACCATATACTACCCACCACTGTAACCTGTACGCTCTCGTTGGCTGGCCCTCGCTTCATACTCGTCGCCAAATCCACAGGTCATCTTCAAGTCTTTGCTAGGTAAAGCCCTGCCTCATCTCCACTCACTGGTCACCATAGCAGCACCCACCCGTAGCACTCGCTCCAGCAGTTATATCTCACTGGTCACCCCCAAAGCCAATTCCTCTTTGGCCGCCTTTCCTTCCAGTTCTCTGCTGCCAATGACTGGAACGAACTGCAAAAATCACTGAAGCTGGAGACTCATATCTCCCTCACTAACTTTAAGCTCCAGCTGTCTGAGAAGCTCACAGATCACTGCACCTGTACATAGCCCATCTGTAAATAGCCCATCCAACTACCTCATCCCCGTACTGTGTTTATTTATTTTGGTCCTTTGCACCTCAGTATATCTCTAGTTGCACATTCATCTTCTGCAAATCTATCACTCCAGTGTTTAATTGCTATATATGTATTACTCGGACACAATGGCCTATTTATTGCCTTACCTCCCTCATCTTACCTCATTTACACTTTTCTACTGTATTTTTGACTGTATGTTTGTTTATTCCATGTGTAACTCTGTGTTGTTGTGTGTCAAACTTTATCTTGGCCAGGTTGCAATTCTAAATGAGAACATGTTCTCAACTGGCCTACCTGGTTAAATAAAGGTGCCAAAAAAGAAAAAGAAAGTCAATCAGAATTCCAGTCACTCCAATAAATGTTATACCCCTGGATTTTCAAGAATAGGACTTGGAAATATGGAAGTATAGATTAGCCAAATTCTTTAACCTGAGCAAAACTAAGAACTTATTAGCCAGCCCTACTCTGTTGTTTATGATTTTGTTGATTCGAGTTCAAATATAAATGCTACTGTCACGACTTCCGCTGAAGTTGTCTCTCCTGCCTGTTCGGGTGGTGCTCGGTGGTCGTCGTCACCGTCCTACTAGCCGCTACCGATCCCTTTTTCGTTTGTCTATTGGTTTTGTCTTATTAGTTTCACCTGTCTGTATTTTAGTTTAATTAGCGTCCTTATATGTAGTAGGTTGTCCCGCCCTTGTTTTGTGCGTGATTGTTTTTGTTACTCTGTTGTATGGTGGGTTTCGTGTGGTTATTCTCCGGACTATTTTGGTCCTGTGTTTGGTTTGGTCTGGTCAATTGTATGCACCCTGTGTGTTGGCGTTTTTGTGCGCCGGAGAATAAATTGACAATCTACTGAACCCTGCTCTCTGCGCCTGATTCCACCCACCACTCCTAGTAAATCGTGACAGCTACGCTATTTCCATGTGATTAATGCCATATGCTGCATTTGCTATAGGCCTCTTGTTTACCTTTTAGTTGGTGACACTTTATCTTGATAATATGCAGCTGTTTAAAGGGCAACTCCACAGATGAAACAATAAGGAAACGGGCGCCTCGCCTCTGTTCTGGTAAAAAGCTGAGGGATGGGCCTAGAGAAATGTAACCACTCAGATTAATAGACAGAGCTATGGATGCGAGGACGGACCATCAATCATATCAAAATTATTTTAACCATGTTATGAGGCTATACAGCGTTTAAATGTACAATGTTTACAAACATTGGAGTAAAACATGTTTATATTTTGGGTTCTCATTGAGTGTGACAGTTGAACTAAAAGCATTTCTAAGTTATATTCTTCAAGAATCAATGGAAATACATATATAGTTAAGTCCAAAAATGGATGCAGTAACTACAGATTGCCCCTTTAAGTCTATCAAAAGTGTGTGAGTTTGAACATGTGTCCATTAGGCTTATGGATTTATTTTTATCAGCATGAATTAGATTGAGCAATAAAAGCCTCACTGTTATTACATATGCTTGGATCCACAGTACGCATCTGTTGCAAGAGTATTTTTCACTAGCTGTCCACTGTTTTCAAAAACAATGATTGATAGGCAGCTTAAACTTCTTGAATTCAACCATTATTGGTTTCAAATACACATCTGGATTTGTGAACAGGCATCGACAACCACAATTTGTAAGGCGCAAATAGCTAAATGAGACGGCAGCAGTATGATTTACATCAATGCGCTATGTAGATATCAATAATAAGTGATATCCGTATCGCTGTAGACTACACCACTGCTGTTGTCCTTACCTCCAAGCGTTTATTCAAATTGGATAATCTTTGGATGCCGACAGCAGTCGCACCATAGGAAGACATAGCTTGGACTGTAGCCCACAAAAGCCTATTCCTGCTCTTTTCCCACAATCCATCAAACACATTTGGTGTGTCATCATAGTGGTCTCAAATTGAAATGTGCGCCTTTTTTCAATGCTGTCATTGAGGAAACAGAGTTGTGTCAAATGTTTTTTTCTGAATTTAAAACTAATCCTAGAAGTAATCATCTAGTTTTTCAAAAGTATATGTAATCTGATTACAATATTTTTGCTGGTAACGGATTACATGTCATTAGATTGTTGGAGAACGAAGTACGGCTGGAGATGTACGACACAGTCCCCATCCAAAACTATGCATATTTTCCAACCCACTTTAGCTGAGACAGGTAGAAATATTTGATCTCTTCAAGCCAAGATTTATCCCATGTACAGCCTATTACAGATAAAGCATTGTGGGCTATGTGTAGATTGAAAGGCCAGCAGCAGGCCGTGCCACACAGTCCACCTCAAAAACTAGTGGGTGGAGTATGGAGACACCAGCACTCTGCATTAAACCTGTTTCCCAGCACAAGAGACCAACCAGTTTTTCAGACTCTATTGAGTAATTTCAATAAAAATATATTTGCGTTTGATTAAAGGTGTTCTTTAAATAGAGCCTGCACAATAGTTTTCAACATACCAGTATGTGTGTAAACTTTCAAAATAAATAATGGTGTGAATAATACAGAATAAAAACTATTTTCAAAGGTGGGTATCAATGCAGTATAAACAGTTGTACAGCATTAGAGTACATTCCCAAAGTTTAGCATGTCTTTGCAAAAAGTTATATGCGATCTTGCTGTCAGAATAACATCCTGCTGCTTGGTGAATGGTAATGACTGTGGAAGATTATCTACGTTAGTTTGCTGGCTAGGCTTGCTAACATATCTAAAGTTAGCTGGCTGGTTATCTTGCTGGCTAAGATAACTGCATATAATAATGTTTGATAACTGGTTAGATGCCGTTATGTATTTTCAAAACTTTGGTTTACTTTAATGTGGCTCAATTCGCTATAACGCTGTAAATTAGCTAGCTAGATGTTGATAGCCACTGGCTGACTCATGCAATACTAACGTAGTAGGGATGGTAGGGCTAACATTAGCAGGCTAGGTGGCTAGATGGCTAGCAACCTTGCAAGCTGATGTATTTGCTTGCAAATTGGCTGAAACCAGTAGTCACGAGTGCATATGATTTAAAGTTATACATTTGAAGATAGTTTTTTGTCAGAGTTTACATTGTAGGGAAAATGCTGGCTGACCAAGACCTTTCTATGACAAATCCCTCAAACTTCAGAATTATGATCGGTTCTGATCGGTTTTATGTAATAACTGAAAACAATTGAAAAGTCAGGTGTAACTTTGCATTGGGGACTTTTGATGTGTATACTAATGCACATCCATACGTTACATTTGGTTACGTTTTTGCTACCTTCACTTTAAAAGGTTCAATGCAGTCATTTTTATCTCATTATCAAATCATTTCTGGTTAGCAATTACGTACCTTACTTTGATTGTTTTCAATTAAAATGGTCAAAAAGAAACAAAAATGCCCTCCTAGCAAAGAGCCATTTCTCAAGCAAGAATTTAGCTAGGACTGTCTGGGAGTGGTCTGAGTGGGGAGGGGAAAACTGAAAACTAGCTGTTATTGGCAGAGAGGTATGGAACTCTTTCTTATTGGTCTATTAACTAATTTACAGTCTGGTGATGTCATCAGGCAGGCCAAAACTCCAACCCACAAAATTTTAGGTGGTCTATTCATACAGCTCTTACTCTAAAAAGGTTTCATCATTATTTTCATAATTTCACTGTATTATGTGGAAATATATGTAAAAGACAGGAAAATCACATTTTTGACTGCACTTGGTCTTTAACATTAATATTGGTTATAGTTCCGGATCCTATCTGCGAGCCATATCGTGCGTGATGGCTGTAAGAAAGGACTGAAGGTTGAAGAAGCTGGCCAGCCAATCGGCTGAAGGCAGGATAAAGTCAGTGGTCCAGGCCTCCAGCTCCTTGATCCACCCCAGCAGGTCAGTGAATCACAGGGCCAGGCCACACATAGAGAGGTATGCCTGTCTGGTCGTCGGCTCTGGGACCAGGTCCAGGAAGATGGCCGTCTGTAGATTCTCCATGTCACTGGTCGTAGTCAGCTCTCCCTGAGAGGGAGGAACCAATTAAAAAATTGGGATGCGAATGAGTTTCAGACATTTTATTGGGAGTCAATTATGGCACATTTCTCTGACATACTACATACCCCAGCGGGGGTGCTGAAGGTCGTGACCCCTCCCCAGATAGCACATAAAGAGGTCAGAAGTCCTTCCCCCCAAAAAAACTGCAGTATGCCACTGGCAACGTTTGAATATGTTTTTGTCAACTTTTTAAATGAATTAAGCTGCTTTTTAATCCAAAAAACATTTGAATTAATAATGTCATTTTTTTGCTGTGAATTTCTGCAAGAACACTGAGGGGAAATCTCACAGTTGCTGGAGGTGTGTTTTTCACACTAAAACTGAAATCCTGTGTCGTTGAGTAATACCACCCTGTAACAGCTAGTAATACCACCCTGTAACAGCTAGTAATACCACCCTGTAACAGCTAGTAATACCACCCTGTAACAGCTAGTAATACCACCCTGTAACAGCTAGTAATACCACCCTGTAACAGCTAGTAATACCACCCCATAGCTGTGGATGCATGCATAAACAAATGCAGAGTCACTCTCAATTCCTGCATCAAAGACAAAACAGAATAATTATATGGAGGGAGGCGAACAATTCAAACACCGAATGACCCCGTTGCTAGCTGATGAATGTACAGTATATTAATGTCTGTCCATTATAACCATCTTCTACTGAGGTGATAAAGAGTTCACAGATGTATCTTATCTAGTGCAGAGCATTATAAGCCTGAACCAGTCACCCTTACAACTTACCCCCAAATCACTCAGATCCCTCAACAAGTCAGGACACCCCCTTCCACCCACAAACTCCCCTCACCCCCTCCCCAGGCTGAGATTCTGATAGTTACAATGTATTTTGTCAGTAATTTATTTCCCCAGTAATGTATTTAATCAGTAATGTATTTATTCAGTAATGTATTTCCCCAGTAATGTATTTCATCAGTAATGTATTTCATCAGTACTTTATTTCCCCATTAATGTATTTAATCAGTAATGTATTTCATCAGTATTTTATTTCCTCAGTAATGTATTTGTCACACCCTGACCATAGTTTGCTTTGTATGTTTCTATGTTTTGGTTGGTCAGGGTGTGATCTGAGTGGGCATTCTATGTTAGATGTCTTGTTTGTCTATTTCTATGTCTGGCCTGATATGGTTCTCAATCAGAGGCAGGTGTTAGTCATTGTCTCTGATTGGGAACCATATTTAGGTAGCCTGGGTTTCACTGTGTGTTTGTGGGTGATTGTTCCTGTCTCTGTGTTTGCACCAGATAGGACTGTTTTGGTTTTTGCACATTTCTTGTTTTGTTAGTTTATTCATGTATAGAGTCTTTATAAATTAAACATGAATAGAAACCACGCTGCGTTTTGGTCCGCCTCTACTTCACCACAAGAAAGCCGGTACAGAATCACCCACCACAACAGGACCAAGCGGCGTGGTAACGGACAACAGCAACGCAAAGAGGAATGGACATGGGAGGACGTTTTTGACTGCAAGAGTATGGACTATACTACTTGGGAGGAAATAGACAGGTGGGCTGTCGACCCAGGGAGAGTGCCGGAGCCCGCCTGGGATTCGATGGAGCAGTGTGCGGAAGGTTACAGGAGAATGAGGTTAGCGAAGCAAGCACGGCGGCGCGGACGGAAGCCCGAGAGTCAGCCCCAAAGATTTCTTGGGAGGGGCACAGGGGGAGTGTGGCAGAGTCAGGAGTCAGACCTGAGCCAACTCCCCCTGTTTATCGTGCGGAGTCACGGAGGAGCTCAGAACCAGAGCTGGTGTTGGAGGTGAGCGAAGCAGAGACTGTGAAGGAGTTAATGGGGAAATTGGAGGAGAGAGATATGAGTGAGTTGCTGGTTTGGTGCATGAGGCACGACATTCGCCCGACGGAGCGTGTCAGGGATTTAATGGCACCGGGGTCAGCTCACCATACTCATCCTGAGGTGCGTGCTAGGGGTCTGGTGAAGACTGTGCCAGCCTCACGCACCAGGCCTCCTGTGCATCTCCCTAGCCTTGCACGTCCTGTGCCATCTCAGCACTACAGTGCTCCTAGCAGTGCTAACCGTGGCGGGTGTGGTGCTGGTCAGGCACCGTGTTATGCGGTGGTTCGCACGGTGTCCCCAGTACGAGTGCTTAGCCCGGTGCGCTACACCCCAGCTTCCCACATCTGCTGGGCTAGGGTGAAGATCCAGCCAGGGCGGTTGGTGCCAGCCCTGCTCTCAAGATCGCCTTCACGGTCTGGTCCATCCAGTGCCACCTCCACACACCAGCCCTCCGGTGGCAGCTCCCCGCACCAGGCTTCCTGTGCGTGTCCTCGGCCCAGTACCACCAGTGCCAGCACCACGCATCAGGCCTACAGTGTGTCCCGCCTGTTTGGCGCTGCCGGGGCCTTCCTCCTCTCCGGCGCAGCCGGAGTCTCCCGCCTGTTTGGCGCTGCCAGAGCCTTCCTCCCCAGCGTTGCCGGAGCTTCCCGTCTGCCCAGCGTTGCCGGAGCCTCCCGTCTGCCCAGCGCCATCTGAGCCTCCCGTCTGCCCAGCGCCGCCTGAGCCTCCCGTCTGCCCAGCGCCGCCTGAGCCTCCCGTCTGCCCAGCGCCGCCTCAGCCTCCCGTCTGCCCAGCGCCGCCTCAGCCTCCCGTCTGCCCAGCGCCGCCTAAGCCTCCCGTCTGCCCAGCTCCGCCTCAGCCACCGGTCTGCCCAGCGCCGCCAGTGCCGCCAGTCAGCCAGGGGCCGCCTGTGCCGCCAGTCAGCCAGGGGCCGCCAGTCAGCCAGGGGCCGCCAGTCAGCCAGGGGCCGCCAGTGCCGCCAGTGGCGCCAGTCAGCCAGGGGCCGCCAGTCAGCCAGGGGCCGCCAGTGCAGCCAGTCAGCCAGGGGCCGCCAGTGCCGCCGGTCAGCCAGGGGCCGCCAGTCAGCCAGGGGCCGCCAGTGCCGCCAGTCAGCCAGGGGCCGCCAGTGCCGCCAGTCAGCCAGGGGCCGCCAGTCAGCCCAGAGGCGCCAGAGCCCCTCAGCCCAGAGGCGCCAGAGCCCCTCAGCCCCGAGCAGCTGTCCCTCTGTCCCGAGCTGCCCCTCTGTCCCGAGCTGCCCCTCTGTCCAGTGTTATTAAGTAGGGTCGCCGTGGCTAGGAGGCCACGGAAGCGGACAAGGTGGGGGACGAAGACTACGGTGAAGTAGGGGCCACGTCCAGCACCAGAGCCGCCACCGCGGACAGATGCCAACCCAGACCCTCCCCAATAGGTTCAGGTTTTGCGGTCGGAGTCCGCACCTTGGGGATGGGGGGTACTGTCACACCCTGACCATAGTTTGCTTTGTATGTTTCTATGTTTTGGTTGGTCAGGGTGTGATCTGAGTGGGCATTCTGTTAGATGTCTTGTTTGTCTATTTCTATGTCTGGCCTGATATGGTTCTCAATCAGAGGCAGGTGTTAGTCATTGTCTCTGATTGGGAACCATATTTAGGTAGCCTGGGTTTCACTGTGTGTTTGTGGGTGATTGTTCATGTCTCTGTGTTTGCACCAGATTGGGCTGTTTTGGTTTTTGCACATTTCTTGTTTTGTTAGTTTATTCATGTATAGAGTCTTTATAAATTAAACATGAATAGAAACCACGCTGCGTTTTGAAAAAAGAAACCTGTTACAGTATTTCATCAGTAATGTATTTAATGAGTAATGTATTTCCTCAGTGAAGCCAAAATGACTCCATTTGTTGGTACAATAGAGTACATGCCTTTTAAACCACTGGAGCGATTTATCGGAGGCAATATGTTGAGGGATCGAACCTCATAACTCCTTAGAAAAGGCATGAGTTTTAACAGAAACCCCAGTCAAGCTCTCTCTACACACAAATTTTTCATTCTAGACTGACACTGAAATGCACGCAATCACACACACACACACACATACACGCGCACGCACACACCCATTTGGGGGCCAGAGGGATGAGTCACCACTATGTAGATCCTGCAGTCAAATACTAAATCGCCCTCTAGGGGCATCATGGGTGGATCGTTATTAAAATAGTAATAACTTCATAATTAATTCACAGATTTTTTTTTTAATGTCAAATGGTTTTATTATATTTCAGTCTTCTGTGATGTATATAAAGTGTAATATTGGGATGCAAACTCAATGTAATACATTTCAACTCTATATCTGACATGGTACTGGAGTCTTCTTCTTTTTAAGCCCATAACCACATGTGTGAGGTGTTTACTTTTGTTTCAAAGTAGTTTTGTTTAAGACTACCCATACACACTGTGTGACCCTGATTTAGCCCACAGCACTAATCAACTCCCCAATGGGCTCGGGAGGTGAAGGTCGAGTCACGTGTCCTACAAAACATGACCCGCCAAACAGCGAGTCTTATCACCCGCCCGCAAGAACCAACACTGTTCAACTGACAAAGGAGTAGCTGGAGTGAGATGAGCCAAGTAAAGCCCCTCCAGCCAATCCCTCCCCTAACTCGATGACGTTGGGCCAATTGTGCGCCGCACTATGGAACTCCCGATCACGTCCGGTTGTGATACAACCCCGAGATTGAACCGGGTCTGTAGTGACACCTCTAGCACTGCGATGCAGTGCCTTAGACCGCTGCGCCACCTGGGAGAACCCACTGCACTAATTAATTAAGAAGACAGCCTGCGCTTCAGAGAAACACTGGTAACACAAAATTATGTAGGATTATGAACAGATTATGAGTAGATTATTAATAAGGCTGTCATGCTAGTGTATTGGCTCAATCAACAGAGCATGACTCATTTCCCCAATGTTAAAAAGACTGGTTGTGATTGGCTGACCTTGATAGATTGTTTGATTGACTAATTTACTGACTCACCCATGAGTCTGAGGCTGAGTTTGCGTTTTTTATATAGATCACCTTATCTCCTGTGTGATTGGTTCATCCCTCTCACACTCCGGCACCACCACCACCTGGTAGGGAGTCCACACAGGAACACCCCCCAAATCACCCAGGAGATAAGGTGATCCCTATATAAGCAAATTTAGCCTGAGACTCATGGTGAGTCAATTAGTCAATCAATCAGTCATTCCATCAAGGTCAGCCAATCTCAACCAGTCTTTTAGTTAAATAATGACTTGTTTTTTTGTAAGCAATGCCAGTGTGTGTGCGCGCGTCGTGTGTGTGTGTGTGTGTGTGTGTGTGTGTGTGTGTGTGTGTGTGTGTGTGTGTGTGTGTGTGTGTGTGTGTGTGTGTGTGTGTGTGTGGACAGGGATAAAAGAGGGGAAATATTAGGCTTGAATTAGGGAACGCATTCATATGAAGATGATATGGAGGTACTTGTTAGTTTGAATGACAGAACAATAGATTGTGTTCATGTGTCACCAGTTTGTCCTTGATGTCACAATGTGTTACTGAAAATGAAGGAATCAAAACAGGTGACATCTGTCAAGTAAACACAATAACAATTCCACTAATGACTCCTTGAGAAGAAAACGATCAGAGAAAATAAATCATAAATATTCATGAGAGATATTTGCAACAACATCTCTTTGTCTTCAATAACAGTCAAATCCCCAGAGGATCAATCCTCATCTCATATTTCCGTTGGGTAAGTGATGAAAGCATAGGTCTTTTCACAAGACAATCAGCAGCAAAGATCCCTCAGCGGATTAAGCTTAGAACAAAGGTATGGAGGTCATAATATCTATCGATTCTCCGCTCAAATATTTAATTAGTCTTTTTCAGCTACGTGGCAGCCTGCATATCAAACAGGCTGCGATGAAACGGGCTGCATACCAAACAGGCTGTGTTCATATGGGCAGTGTTCACTAGCGTTGGGCAACAGTTGTCATTTGTTAAGCACCTTGTTTCTAAATTGTAAAGGTCAGCTATCGTAATAGATCCAGGCTCCACACGCACTCACACTCATGTACGTGCTCACACAAATCCATATTATTGAAATCCGACAGCCCTTATGTGGCAAATAGTGTAGGAAAGAACGTAACCTACTGTAGTCTTCGATTCAATCAGGTCAAGCGTTAATCGGTAGCAGTGTCAGAAGTGAAACAGTGTTGGAGCAATGAAAACAATGAGGATTTCTATCATCCTAATCTGAGGTGTAGATTACATCTCACATTCCAGTGACGGGAGCTTGTAAACAAGGCAGCATGGCTTTCCTGTTAATGCGATAATCCTGTGCAGCCAATGATAATCTTTGCTTTAGGTATAATGGCGGTGGCCGTTTGTGGATTTGACAGCTCTAACGCAGTTCCACCTCTGACAAGCCAAAACACCTTCTATGCGGATGTGGGCTAAAGCAGAATGTGATTGAATAGAGCCCCTAATCTACTGGGATACCTCCTCTTCACTGACTACACAAGAAGTGACAGAGATGGGCAGAATTTCTGTAACATGTATTTGAATTAGGCATTTTAATTACTTCTGAGTATTTTGTAATATGTATTACCTGGGCTGAACTATACCCCCAATGTATTTTGTAACAACATACTTTTGAGAGCTGTTATTTGTATTTTTTAAATATAAAATACTTTTCTCTACCATTTTTTGTTATAGCGGTTCACAGTTTTGTGACTCCCTTTCACCCTGCGTTGGTACCAGAAGTCTGTTGGCACTATAAAAGCATCTGCTAAATGAATTACAGTGAGGGAAAAAAGTATTGGATGCCCTGCTGATTTTGTACGTTTGCCCACTGACGAAGAAATGGTCCGTCTAATTTTAATGGTAGGTTTATTTGAACAATAAGAGACAGAATAACAACAAAAAAATCCAGAAAAACACATGTCAAACATGTTATAAATTGATTTGCATTTTAATGAGGGAAATAAGTATTTGACCCCCTCTCAATCAGAAAGATTTCTGTCTCCCAGGTGTCTTTTATACAGGTAACGAGCTGAGATTAGGAGCACACTCTTAAAGGGAGTGCTCCTAATCTCAGTTTGTCACCTGTATATAAGACACCTGTCCACAGAAGCAATCAATCAGATTCCAAACTCTCCACCATGGCCAAGGCCAAAGAGCTCTCCAAGGATGTCAGGGACAAGATTGTAGACCTACACAAGGCTGGAATAGGCTACAAGACCATCACCAAGCAGCTTGGTGAGAAGGTGACAACAGTTGGTGCGATTATTCGAAATGGAAGAAACACAAAAGAACTGTCAATTTCTCTCGGCCTGGGGCTCCATGCAAGATCTCACCTCGTGGAGTTGCAATGTTCATGAGAATGGTGAGTAATCAGCCCAGAACTACACAGGAGGATCTTGTCAATGATCTCAAGGCAGCTCAGACCATGGTCACCAAGAAAACAATAGGTAACACATTACGCCGTGAAGGACTGAAATCCTGCAGTGCCCGCAAGGTCCCCCTGTTCAAGAAAGCACATATACATGCCTGTCTGAATTTTGCCAAATTACATCTGAATGATTCAGAGGACAACTGGGTGAAAGTGTTGTGGTCAGATGAGACCAAAATGGAGCTCTTTGGCATCAACTCAATTCGCCGGGTTTTGAGGAGTTGGAATGCTGCCTATGACCCCAAGAACACCATCCCCACCGTCAAACATGGAGGTGGAAACATTATGCTTTGGGGGTGTTTTTCTGCTAAGGGGACAGGACAACTTCACCGCATCAAAGGAACGATGGACGGGGCCATGTACCGTCAAATCTTGGGTGAGAACCTCCTTCCCTCAGCCAGGGCATTGAAAATGGGTCGCGGATGGGTTTTACAGCATGACAATGACCCAAAACACACGGCCAAGGCAACAAAGGAGTGGCTCAAGAAGAAGCACATTAAGGTCCTGGAGTGGCCTAGCCAGTCTCCAAACCTTAATCCCATAGAAAATCTGTGGAGGGAGCTGAAGGTTCGAGTTGCCAAACATCAGCCTCAAAACATTAATGACTTGGAGAAGATCTGCAAAGAGGAGTGGGACAAAATCCCTCCTGAGATGTGTGCAAACCTGGTGGCCAACTACAATAAACATCTGACCTCTGTGATTGCCAACAAGGGTTTTGTCACCAAGTACTAAGTCATGTTTTGCAGAGGGGTCAAATACTTATTTCCCTCATTAAAATGCAAATCAATTGATAAAGTTTCTGACATGCGTTTTTCTGGATTGTTTTGTTGTTATTCTGTCTCTCACTGTTCAAATAAACCTACCATTCAAATTATAGACTGATCATTTCTTTGTCAGTTGGCAAATGTACAAAATCAGCAGAGGATCAAATACTTTTTTCCATCACTGTAAATATACATGTGTATGTAAAAATGGACAATTGCAAAGCATGCTGAGTATTATTTGAATGAGCTCCATCATGAAACAAGGTTTTGTCTAGAAGGGTTACAGAATTTGTCAAATTGCATTTTTGTACGATGTTTAGGATAATTAACGTATAGCAGGTTAGGTTCGGTTAAGGTGTATCCCGTCTAGAGAATGACCTCGAAACAAGGCCAATAATAATACCCAGTGTGCTTTGTAGTTGATTTTGGTTTGTTTATTTTCACATTTACATTGAGGTTATTTAGTGGACACCTATCTAGAGTGACTTACAGTCAGCAGCGCATTCAACTAAGGATGATGAACAGATTAACAGCGCACATCACAGTCATAGCAAGTAAAATGTTTCTGTAAACGTTACTGAGAAAGTTGTTGCTGTTCAGCCAGCTACTCTCCAAAGCTTTTTAATTAAATACATTGTTAAAACCGCAAGTATTTTTTTGCAGTTTACTTTTGATACATTTATGCTATTTTGTAATTGTGTTTTTGTCATGTTTTCCCATCCCTGAGTTCAGGTAGGGAGACTCCGTAGGACGTGTGTTGTCGCTGTACTGGAGGAAATGTCATGTTAGAACACAAAGTTAGTGTAACTGTGTATTTCAATACTCTACAAGTGGCTTCCCCATCATTCATCAGCACCGATCTGAAAACATACAGGTGGAGAATAGACAGTATGGCACACAGCACATTTGTAGGTGTTAAAATCTCAGTGTTGAAAAAGGTAAAAGTGCTGTGAGTGTTAAAACCCACTTTTGATTCTAGTGGGGTTTTAACACCAGTGGGATTGAAATTGACGCCACATGTTGTCAAAAAAAATGCAAGTATTATTTTAATCGCAGTGGAATCAACACATGGTTTTGTTGTTCAAATCAAAATGAATTGGTCACAGCAATAATAACCTAGCAATACAAAACAATACTACTACTAGCTACTGCAGACCTTCAATACAAAACAATACTACTACTAGCTACTGCAGACCTTCAATACAAAACAATACTACTACTAGCTACTGCAGAACCTTCAATACAAAACAATACTACTACTAGCTACTGCAGACCTTCAATACAAAACAATACTACTACTAGCTACTGCAGACCTTCAATACAAAACAATACTACTACTAGCTACTGCAGACCTTCAATACAAAACAATACTACTACTAGCTACTGCAGACCTTCAATACAAAACAATACTACTACTAGCTACTGCAGACCTTCAATACAAAACAATACTACTAGCTACTGCAGACCTTCAATACAAAACAATACTACTACTAGCTACTGCAGACCTTCAATACAAAACAATACTACTACTAGCTACTGCAGACCTTCAATACAAAACAATACTACTACTAGCTACTGCAGACCTTCAATACAAAACAATACTACTACTAGCTACTGCAGACCTTCAATACAAAACAATACTACTACTAGCTACTGCAGACCTTCAATACAAAACAATACTACTACTAGCTACTGCAGACCTTCAATACAAAACAATACTACTACTAGCTACTGCAGACCTTCAATACAAAACAATACTACTACTAGCTACTGCAGACCTTCAATACAAAACAATACTACTACTAGCTACTGCAGACCTTCAATACAAAACAATACTACTACTAGCTACTGCAGACCTTCAATACAAAACAATACTACTACTAGCTACTGCAGACCTTCAATACAAAACAATACTACTACTAGCTACTGCAGACCTTCAATACAAAACAATACTACTACTAGCTACTGCAGACCTTCAATACAAAACAATACTACTACTAGCTACTGCAGACCTTCAATACAAAACAATACTACTACTAGCTACTGCAGACCTTCAATACAAAACAATACTACTACTAGCTACTGCAGACCTTCAATACAAAACAATACTACCTATACTAGCTACTGCAGACCTTCAATACAAAACAATACTACTACTAGCTACTGCAGACCTTCAATACAAAACAATACTACTACTAGCTACTGCAGACCTTCAATACAAAACAATACTACTACTAGCTACTGCAGACCTTCAATACAAAACAATACTACTACTAGCTACTGCAGACCTTCAATACAAAACAATACTACTACTAGCTACTGCAGACCTTCAATACAAAACAATACTACTACTAGCTACTGCAGACCTTCAATACAAAACAATACTACTACTAGCTACTGCAGACCTTCAATACAAAACAATACTACTACTAGCTACTGCAGACCTTCAATACAAAACAATACTACTACTAGCTACTGCAGACCTTCAATACAAAACAATACTACTACTAGCTACTGCAGACCTTCAATACAAAACAATACTACTACTAGCTACTGCAGACCTTCAATACAAAACAATACTACTACTAGCTACTGCAGACCTTCAATACAAAACAATACTACTACTAGCTACTGCAGACCTTCAATACAAAACAATACTACTACTAGCTACTGCAGACCTTCAATACAAAACAATACTACTACTAGCTACTGCAGACCTTCAATACAAAACAATACTACTACTAGCTACTGCAGACCTTCAATACAAACAATACTACTACTAGCTACTGCAGACCTTCAATACAAAACAATACTACTACTAGCTACTGCAGACCTTCAATACAAAACAATACTACTACTAGCTACTGCAGACCTTCAATACAAAACAATACTACTACTAGCTACTGCAGACCTTCAATACAAAACAATACTACTACTAGCTACTGCAGACCTTCAATACAAAACAATACTACTACTAGCTACTGCAGACCTTCAATACAAAACAATACTACTACTAGCTACTGCAGACCTTCAATACAAAACAATACTACTACTAGCTACTGCAGACCTTCAATACAAAACAATACTACTACTAGCTACTGCAGACCTTCAATACAAAACAATACTACTACTAGCTACTGCAGACCTTCAATACAAAACAATACTACTACTAGCTACTGCAGACCTTCAATCAATACAAAACAATACTACTACTAGCTACTGCAGACCTTCAATACAAAACAATACTACTACTAGCTACTGCAGACCTTCAATACAAAACAATACTACTACTAGCTACTGCAGACCTTCAATACAAAACAATACTACTACTAGCTACTGCAGACCTTCAATACAAAACAATACTACTACTAGCTACTGCAGACCTTCAATACAAAACAATACTACTACTAGCTACTGCAGACCTTCAATACAAAACAATACTACTACTAGCTACTGCAGACCTTCAATACAAAACAATACTACTACTAGCTACTGGGACAAATCCCTACCTGACAAGGGGTTTTGTCAGCTACTAAGATGTTTTGCAGACCTTCAATACAAAACAATACTACTACTAGCTACTGCAGACCTTCAATACAAAACAATACTACTACTAGCTACTGCAGACCTTCAATACAAAACAATACTACTACTAACAAGACCTTACTACTACTACTAGCTACTGCAGACCTTCAATACAAAACAATACTACTACTAGCTACTGCAGACCTTCAATACAAAACAATACTACTACTAGCTTTGCAGACCTTCAATACAAAACAATACTACTACTAGCTACTGCAGACCTTTTCAATACAAAACAATACTATCTACTAGCTACTGCAGACCTTCAATACAAAACAATACCATAGCTACTGTCAATACAAAACAATACTACTACTAGCTACTGCAGATTCAATACAAAACAATACTACTACTAGCTACTGCAGACCTCAATACAAAACAATACTACTACTAGCTACTGCAGATGTTCAATACAAAACAATACTACTACTAGCTACTGCAGACCTTCAATACTGGAAAAACAATACTACTACTAGCTACTGCAGATTTCAATACAAAACAATACTACTACTAGCTACTGCAGACCTTCAATAACAGCGCACAAAACAATACTACTACTAGCTACTGCAGACCTTCAATACAAAACAATACTACTACTAGCTACTGCAGACCTTCAATAAAAACAATACTACTACTAGCTACTGCAGACCTTCAATACAAAACAATACTACTACTAGCTACTGCAGACCTTCAATACAAAACAATACTACTACTAGCTACTGCAGACTTCAATACAAAACAATACTACTACTAGCTACTGCAGACCTTCAATACAAAACAATACTACTACTAGCTACTGCAGACCTTCAATACAAAACAATACTACTACTAGCTACTGCAGACCTTCAATACAAAACAATACTACTACTAGCTACTGCAGACCTTCAATACAAAACAATACTACTACTAGCTACTGCAGACCTTCAATACAAAACAATACTACTACTAGCTACTGCAGACCTTCAATACAAAAAATACTACTACTAGCTACTGCAGACCTTCAATACAAAACAATACTACTTAGCTTGCAGACCTTCAATACAAAACAATACTACTACTAGCTACTGCAGACCTTCAATACAAAACAATACTACTACTAGCTACTAGCAGACCTTCAATACAAAACAGTACTACTACTAGCTACTGCAGACCTTCAATACAAAACAATACTACTACTAGCTACTGCAGACCTTCAATACAAAACAATACTACTACTAGCTACTGCAGACCTTCAATACAAAACAATACTACTACTAGCTACTGCAGACCTTCAATACAAAACAATACTACTACTAGCTACTGCAGACCTTCAATACAAAACAATACTACTACTAGCTACTGCAGACCTTCAATACAAAACAATACTACTACTAGCTACTGCAGACCTTCAATACAAAACAATACTACTACTAGCTACTGCAGACCTTCAATACAAAACAATACAATACAAAACAATACTACTACTAGCTACTGCAGACCTTCAATACAAAACAATACTACTACTAGCTACTGCAGACCTTCAATACAAAACAATACTACTACTAGCTACTGCAGACTTCAATACAAAACAATACTACTACAAAACCTTCAATACAAAAACAATACTACTACTAGCTACTGCAGACCTTCAATACAAAACAATACTACTACTAGCTACTGCAGACCTTCAATACAAAACAATACTACTACTAGCTACTGCAGACCTTCAATACAAAACAATACTACTACTAGCTACTGCAGACCTTCAATACAAAACAATACTACTACTAGCTACTGCAGACCTTCAATACAAAACAATACTACTACTAGCTACTGCAGACCTTCAATACAAAACAATACTACTACTAGCTACTGCAGACCTTCAATACAAAACAATACTACTACTAGCTACTGCAGACCTTCAATACAAAACAATACTACTACTAGCTACTGCAGACCTTCAATACAAAACAATACTACTACTAGCTACTGCAGACCTTCAATACAAAACAATACTACTACTAGCTACTGCAGACCTTCAATACAAAACAATACTACTACTAGCTACTGCAGACCTTCAATACAAAACAATACTACTACTAGCTACTGCAGACCTTCAATACAAAACAATACTACTACTAGCTACTGCAGACCTTCAATACAAAACAATACTACTACTAGCTACTGCAGACCTTCAATACAAAACAATACTACTACTAGCTACTGCAGACCTTCAATACAAAACAATACTACTACTAGCTACTGCAGACCTTCAATACAAAACAATACTACTACTAGCTACTGCAGACCTTCAATACAAAACAATACTACTACTAGCTACTGCAGACCTTCAATACAAAACAATACTACTACTAGCTACTGCAGACCTTCAATACAAAACAATACTACTACTAGCTACTGCAGACCTTCAATACAAAACAATACTACTACTAGCTACTGCAGACCTTCAATACAAAACAATACTACTACTAGCTACTGCAGACCTTCAATACAAAACAATACTACTACTAGCTACTCCAGACCTTCAATACAAAACAATACTACTACTAGCTACTGCAGACCTTCAATACAAAACAATACTACTACTAGCTACTGCAGAACTTCAATGCAAAACAGTGTGTTTTAATCAGTTATTTGGTGAATATATTTGGGCTAGTTCTATCTAAATACTGACTTCATGTTTTTCTGTTTTTATTTTGATGAAATCCACTGAGGAGGTTGGTCCAACCCTTCCTCCTCCGCGGAGCCTTCACAGATGTGCACGCCTAGGAACTTGAAGCTTTTCACCCTCTCCAATCGGCCCTGTTAATGTGGATGGGGGCGTGCAATTTCTGCTGTCTTCCGAAGTCCACAATCATCTCCTTTGTTTTGGTGCTGTTGAGGGAGAGTTTATTTTCCTGGCACCACTCTGCCAGGGCCCTCACCTCTTCCCTGTAGACGGTCTCATTTTTAAATTTGTAAGTCGCTCTGGATAAGAGCGTCTGCTAAATGACTTAAATATAAATGTAAATGTACCACTGCTGTATCATCTGTGAACTTGATGATTGAGTTGGAGATGTGCGTGTCCACGCAGTCATGGGTGAACAGGGAGTACAGGAGGGGGCTGAGCACGCTCCCTTGTGGGTGGAATGGTATCAGATACATCAAACACATGCAAGACCATTTGTTCCTGTCCAGTCATTGTTATGAGATGTCCTCCCCTCAGCAGCCTCCACTGACCTCCGCCTTTCTTTTTCCTGGAGAGTTATGTTTGCCTGTCCCCGCTAGCTGTATGGACATGTACATATAACTAGTATGTATTCATGGAAATCTTCCATCCGCTGGATAAAAATGAGCGTAAAATAAATAATTCACTGTCACTACCTCTCAGTCTTAAATGAAGAACTGGAAGAAAATGTAAGTTCCCCTTATAAAGTATTTCTTCATCAAAAACCAGTGTATTTTTAAGAACCATATTTTTTTTATAAGAAAGACACTTTTGAATGAAGATCCATATAGGTGCTGAACATCTTTTGTTAATGGCTGTAAATGTATGAGTGATGTTTGTCCTCCTTCCCTTTCCCCTCCTGTCTTCCCATCTCCTCTCCTCCTCCCCTCCTCTCCTGTACAGTATTTGGGCAGTACATATGGCTAAGGGAGAGGACATGCCCTAACAGAGCCCCAGGGACCACCAGGCCTTTCCAGTTCCAACAGTTCCCCCTCGCTCCAGCCAAGTCTCAGCCACTCAGCTCCCTCTCTCTCTGCTCGCTGGCCAAGTGTAAAACGCTCCAGACCTCCATGCCGGGTGTCTCTGCCAGCCTAGACGTGCCCAGCGAACAGCACCCAGGCTGTGGATAATTAAATACAACCTCTCCCTGGGGACCTGGTGGGAGGAATGTGGATAGGCTGCAAAGCCCAGCTGACATTTTAGCGAGCCAATGTTACTGATATAAATCTTGGCAGTTGTCAGATTTTTTAAAAGAGGTCTGTGGCGAAGCAAAGTTCCTTCTGTCATATCACTACACGGAACATGGGGGAAAACAAGAAGATTTGAATTGACACAGAATGCTTAGACCTGTATTCACTTGAGCTATTTTGCTTTTTTCCTAATGTCAAGGTTGCTGTCTAATAAAAGATGGATGATATTTTTTTCACTTTTGCAATTCAAATCAAATCAAATTATATTCGTCATACACAGTTTACAGCAGGTATTCTGTAGCTATCATAGCCACAACCAAGCATTTAGAATTGTTAAGCAATAAAGCCCGAGGGGTGTGGTATATGGCCAATAATACACGGCTAAGGGCCGTACTTTGTCATGACACAATGCGGAGTGCCTGGTCACAGCCCTTAGCCGTGGCATATTCGCCATATATCACAAACCCCCAAGGTAACTTATTGCTGTTATAAACGGGTTACCAACGTAATTAGAGCAGTAAAAATAAACGTTTTGTCATACCTGTGATATATGGTCTGATATACCACGGCTGTCAGCCAATCAGCATTCAGGGCCCGAACCACCCAGTTTATAATTATAGATATGTTGTACTTAACTCCAAAACATTCAAACTCTCAAAGTTACTGTTTAATAATTGACCTTACGTACTTAAAGGTCACGAACAGACAAAATCATGTTTTTTGAGAAATTGGATGATATTTGAAGGAAATCAGATCAAAGTATGATGACCAAGGTAGGAAAAATGACTGTTCCTTTTACATTGATCAAGTTTCATTACTAAGAGGACAAGGTGACATCACCTTAAAACTCTCATTTTAAATCACCAACGGTAACATGATCATGGCCTTGTTCGAGAGCATCAAAACTACTGTGTCATAGATCGATCAGTCAGTCAGTCCCCATTTACCCATGATACAGGGTGGTTTTGTTCATCTCGAAACACAACCAAGTACCGTCTTCTAACCAACATCAGGAGGTGTTTTTGCAGAGCGGCGTGGTGTAAATAGCAAGATAGCTACTCTACTGGTGCCAAAATTTGACTGTAGGGTGTCAGCAAATATAATTACAAGTTTAACCTATTCATCTTCTTCCCCTTGCATCTGTGTCTGGCGTTAGCTAGTTACTGTCTAGCTAGGTCTTCGTCTGTGTTTGGTGTTAGCTAGTTTCTGGCTAGGTAGGTCTTCATCTGTGTTTGGTGTTAGCTTGTTTCTGGCTAGGTAGGTCTTCATCTGTGTCTGGGGTTAGCTAGTTTCTGGCTAGCTAGGTCTTCATCTGTGCCTGCTGTTAGCTAGTTACTGTCTAGGTAGGTCTTCGTCTGTGTTTGGTGTTAGCTAGTTTCTGGCTAGGTAGGTCTTCATCTGTGCCTGCTGTTAGCTTGTTTCTTGCTAGGTAGGTCTTCATCTGTGTCTGGGGTTAGCTAGTTTCTGGCTAGCTAGGTCTTCAGCCAGCATGGATCAGCATCCAAGGTTGTTCAAAACTCTGACGCCGTCGTCAAGTCAACACATCCGTCATTGCTCCTGTAAAGCACATCACAAAATACATGCCAAACAGAAGATGTTTAAACAAATGTCCATGGTCAAGAAAAAGTATGTGAACCTTTTTTGAGTTACCTGAATTTCTGCATAAATTGGTCAATAGACAAACACAGTCGGCTTTAACTAATAACACAATTTGTTCATGTCTTTATTGAACACACCGTGTTTACATTCATAGTGCAGGGTGGAAAAAGTTTGTGTACCCTTGGATTAATAACTGGTTGACAATCCTTTGGCAGCAATAACCTCAACCAAATGTTTTCTGTAGTTGCAGATCAGACCGGCACAACGGTCAGGAGGAATTTTTGGACCATTCCTCTTTACAAATCTGTTCAGCAATATTATTGGGATCTCTGGTGTGAACCGCTCTCTTCAGGTCATGCCACAGCATCTCAATCGGGTTGAGGTCAGGACTCTGACTGGGCCACTCCAGAAGGTCAGGACTCTGACTGGGCCACTCCAGAAGGCATATTTTCTTCTGTTGGAGCGATTCTGTTGTTGATTTTACTTCTGTGTTTTGGGTCGTTGTCCTGTTGCATCATTCAACTTCTGTTGAGCTTAAATTGCCGGACAGATCGCTGTACATTCTCCTGCAAAATGTCTTGATAAACTTGGGAATTCATTTTTCCATCGATGATAGCAAGCTGTCCAGGCCTTGAGGCAGGAAAGCAGCCCCAAACCATGATGCTCCCTCCACCATACTTCACAGTTGGGATGAGGTGTGGTGTGCTGTGCCTTTTTTTTTCTCCACACATAGTGTTGTGTGTTCCTTCCAAACAACTTCAGTTTAATCTGTCCACAGAATATTTTGCTTCTGGAACATCCAGGTGCTCATTTGAACTTCAGACGTGCAGCAGTTTTTTTATGTACAGCAATGGCTTCTTCCATGGTGGCCTCCCATGAATACCATTATTTTTTAGTGATTTATGTATCGAAGACATCAGAGATGTTAGCATGTTCCAGAGATTTCTGTAAGTCTTTAGCTGACACTAGGATTCTTTTTAACCTCATTGAACATTCTGCGCTGTGGTCTTGCAGTCATCCCTAGGAGAGTAGCAACAGTGCTCTGAATTATCTCCATTTATAGACAATTTGTCTTACCGTGGACTGATGAACATCAGGCTTTTAGATATATTTTTGTAACCCTTTCCAGCTTTATACAAGTGAATAATTATTAATCTTAGTTCTGCTAAGATCTCTTTTGTTCAAGGCATGGTTCACATCAGGCAAGGCTTCTTGTGAAATGCAAACTCAAATTTTGTGAGTGTTTTTTATAGGGTAGGGCAGCTCTTGCCAACATCTCCAATCTTTTCATTGATTGGACTCCAGGTTAGCTGACTCCTGACTCCAATTAGCTTTTGGAGAAGTCATTTGCCTAGGGGTTCACATACTTTTCCCAAGCCACACTGTGGATGTTTAAATTATGTCATCTATTTGGATAAGAAACATACAATAATGTGTGTGTTTAAGCACACTGTGTCTGTCTATTGTTGTGACTTAGATGAAGATCGGATCAAATTTTATGACCAATTTATGCAGAAATCAAGGTAATTCCGAAGGGTTCACATACTTTTTCTTGCCAATATATTTAATTGATGCAAATGACAATGTTGTCTGTGTTGCTTTGTGTAACACCAAATTAGCTTGAGATGATGTTACTGCAACACTGCATCCAAGTTGCTTGACACAGGACTAATATGTAAATTTATACAAAACGTTTCAAAGAGCTGCCAGTTATTGATGCCGTCATTGTGCAGTGAGATTTGTAGTTGGACAAGATCTCACTCTGCAGCAGAAGAAAGGACACCTAAGCTCAGTGCAGTCAACAATGACCTGCGTGTCTGGCTAACTTTGAAATCCCTCTGGGTAAGTTGGCTGTCACTTCCTCTTGTGACATCCAGATGGTCACTGCTCTGAGCAGTGTGTATGGAAAGTTGGTCCACGTGTTGATGGTCCTATTGAATGTAGAGGGAATTGATACAAAAGTATTGGCTCAGGTATTTGTCCTTCAACCCCAGAGCGAGATGGCTGCCACGCCTGTCTCTGGAACCCCATGCAACATATATATATATGTATGTGTAATTGATTAGTTCGATGTCATTGCTGTACATTTTTATCACATACATGCTGTTAGTCTTATAGGGCAGCCATTTTGTAGGCGGCAGCATCATGTTTTCAGGAGGTTGACTGTGGATGCATTGTGTGTTTAATTTAAACATTGTATATTTCATTTAACATACATCACATTCTCAATAATTTTTTTATTGATAATAACACAATGCTTTAACTAATTTACGACATGACAACAAACCAGAAGAACTTGGATAGAAGAGTAACCTCCTCATTCCTCCAAGTGGCTCTGGCGCCGCACACTAGTCATGATCCTGAGCGTAGTTCAGATCATCATCATTATAATCAACTTCATCTCCACCATCCTCATCTCCACCATCCTCTGCATGGTCGGTGGTCAGTCTCTCTCCTCGACACAGGGACGGAACATAACGGAAAATAAATAGTCCCCTTCCTCAGACGACACGGCATCCCAGAGTTGGCTCATCTTCAGGAAGGAAATACCTGTCAGACCTTAAAGCTTTTCCTGATGGTGACGTTGTTTCGCCGGATGTTATCACCCACTTATTTCGTAGCTCATCATTGTCAGGGAACGAGTGTAATCGCTGAGGAGCTGCGCACAGCAATGTTCAGAGGAGCTGACCTATTTTCTCTGAAACATTATCCTATTTATATTCATTGTACACGGCTTGATCCTCTTCATGGTGATGTTGTTATGTTACGGCAGCTAGCTAGCACCTATCAGCGAACATTAGATAGTTAGTAGTAGATGAAGCCACTTAAATTAGAAAATACTAACAAACTAGAAACACACCTATCTTTCTATCTATCTGTATATGTATACACACACTGAACAAAAATATGCAAAAATGTCAATGATTTTACCAAGTTACAGTTCAGATAAATCATTTGAAAATATTCATTAGGCCCTAATCTGTGGATTTCACATGACTGGGCAGGGGAGCAGGCATAGGCCCACCCACTAGAGAGCCAGGCCCATCCACTGGGGAGCCAGACCCATCCACTGGGGAGCCAGACCCATCCACTGGGGAGCCAGACCCATCCACTGGGGAGCCAGACCCATCCACTGGGGAGCCAGACCCATCCACTGGGGAGCCAGACCCATCCACTGGGGAGCCAGACCCATCCACTGGGGAGCCAGGCCCATCCACTGGGGAGCCAGACCCATCCACTGGGGAGCCAGACCCATCCACTGGGGAGCCAGACCCATCCACTGGGGAGCCAGACCCATCCACTGGGGAGCCAGACCCATCCACTGGGGAGCCAGACCCATCCACTGGGGAGCCAGACCCATCCACTGGGGAGCCAGACCCATCCACTGGGGAGCCAGGGGGAGCCAGACCCATCCACTGGGGAGCCAGACCCATCCACTCCTGGGGAGCCAGACCCATCCACTGGGGAGCCAGGCCCCCATCCATCCACTGGGAGCCAGACCCATCCACTGGGGAGCCAGACCCATCCACTGGGGAGCCAGACCCATCCACTGGGGAGCCAGACCCATCCACTGGGGAGCCAGACCCATCCACTGGGGAGCCAGACCCATCCACTGGGGAGCCAGGCCCATCCACTGGGGAGCCAGACCCATCCACTGGGGAGCCAGACCCATCCACTGGGGAGCCAGACCCATCCACTCCACTGGGGGGAGCCAGGCCCATCCAGACCCATCCACTGGGGAGCCAGGGAGCCAGACCCATCCACTGGGGAGCCAGACCCATCCACTGGGGAGCCAGACCCATCCACTGGGGAGCCAGACCCATCCACTGGGGAGCCAGACCCATCCACTGGGGAGCCAGACCCATCCACTGGGGAGCCAGACCCATCCACTGGGGAGCCAGACCCATCCACTGGGGAGCCAGACCCATCCACTGGGGAGCCAGACCCATCCACTGGGGAGCCAGACCCATCCACTGGGGAGCCAGACCCATCCACTGGGGAGCCAGACCCATCCACTGGGGAGCCAGACCCATCCACTGGGGAGCCAGACCCATCCACTAGAGAGCCAGACCCATCCACTGGAGAGCCAGACCCAGCCAATCAGAATGTTATTTTCCCCACAAAAGGGCTTTATTAAAGACATAAATACTCATCCGTTTCATCAGCTGTCCGGTTGGCTGGTGTCAGACGATCCCGCCTGTGAAGAAGCCAGATGTGGAGGTCTTGGCTGGTATGGTTACACGTGGTCTGTGGTTGTGAGGTTGGTTGGACGTACTGCCAAATGATCTAAAACACTTAAGGTAGAGAAGTTAACTTTAAATTCTCAGGCAACATCTCTGGTGGACATTCCTGCAGTCTGCATGCCAACTGCACGCTCTGTCAAAATTTGACACATCTATGTCATTGTCTTGTGTGACAAAGTACACATTTTAGAGTGGCCTTTTATTATCCCCAGCACAAGGCGCACTTTTATTACCAGTAAAAACACAGCCATCCCCCCATAACCCTGCCTCCACATTAAACGAGTACCAAAACCTTGGTGGAGAGAAAAGATTAATTGAAGAAAGGTAGAATAATACTGGTCATAGCAAGGACGACAACCCTTGTGCATTACTTCAATTTCACTTACAATAATAATCAATAATCAATCATTTCAATTATTTTATCTTTTGGGCCAATTATTTTTTTAATCAAATTGGCTCCATAAACACTGTCCAGTTTGACGTGTATTGAACTTGGCACACAGGGAGGAAATTACTGAAGACTACTTAGAATCTTAAAAGCTTTTCCCAATACTGAGCCGAACCAAGTAGAGCCAAACTAAACCGAGCCAAGCATCCACCATACAGTAGTTGCCAAAGAAAATACCCAAGCCAGCACAGCACAATAGTTTGAAAAGGGTATGTTGTCATGGAATATAGTTGGCTTTATTGCTACTGTGGCACATAAAATGCAGCATGTGTACATACTGGTTACCTTTAAGTTAGCCTCCAGGTAGTTGTAAAGCGCATTGATGGAGCTGGTCTCCTGTGTTGAAGGGGTAAGATCTGCTCCAGCCTTCCTCCTCTCAGACACCACCGGGTGCAAGTAGCACAGCTCAAACAGGATACTCTTAAAACTCATTCTCCCTGGCACACACATCTCCAATGTAAAAGAAAACAAAGGCCCAGAAAAACAAACAATCAAAAATAACTCAACCAATTTTCTTCCTCGGAAAAGTACAGGACATTTTTTTTTAATCGCTGTGTTGAAAGTAATAAGCTGTGCACACAAAAAAAGAAGGGTTCCTCAAAGGTTCTTTGGGAAGGGTGATGGTTCTATGTGGAACCACAATGTCTCAAAGAACCCTTTGAGCTCTTTAATGGCTCTTTACAGTTCAGAAAAGTGTTCTTTGTTATTTTTGTGATAATTCAAATGTAGGGGAGGAGGCTCATTAGAATATTTGGAGGTGTGGTTTTCGCACAGCTCTTTTTGTGCAGCCGTGAGTGAGAGTGTCATTCCAGTTTATCTAATGTGTTCTGTTTTGCTAATTTGCACATCCATGGGCAGTGATAGTGTCTTGTTAAAGACTCTTGTATAGCTTTGTGCAACTGGAGAACAGTTGACTTAATAATCTGTGGTTTTCTTTTCAAAGGAACATTCAGCTGTTCTAGAGGTTGCTCACTTGAGTCAACTTGTCAATTAATGAATCACACCTATGGAATTTACGCAATATGGTATGGCTGACCAGAATAAAGAACCCTGTATGGTTCTTCAAATGGATCTACAAAGATCCTTTCAAATTGAGAACCATTCTTCATAAAGGTTCTATAAAGAACCATAAAAAGGGTTCTATATAGCCCCAAAAAGGGTTGTAACCATAACGGAACCATTTTTTGGTGCTATATAGAACATATTTATAGAACCTTAAAAAAAGCTTCCATTTAGCACCAAAACAGGGTTCTGCTATGGTTGCAAGCCAAAATAATATGGTACCATTTATAACCATAATTATTTAGTGTGGCAGATTCACTGTGATCTGTCTCTATGAAGAAAAGACCCCAGAGGCGTGCGGCTCCACAGTACGGAAAGACAGACAATAGATGGCAATAAACGGCAGGATTTGATTCTCTTTTAATTGTCACCACTTGTCAGGCTATCTCGTCCCGTTGGCTCATCATACCAGATAAAGGAACACGGCATAGGGGCCTCAGGGGAAGGACAGTAAAATACGTATGCCAATAACCCCAATGGAAACAGTGGTTTTAAATTCTCGTTTGTCAAGTTCAATGCTGCGGTGAAGGTCCTCTTGCTGTCGAGCACAAGGGAGCTGACTCTTAGAACGTACTCGTGAGCACACGCAGGCACGCACACACACACGCACACACGCAGGCACGCACACACACACACGCAGGCACGCGCGCACACACACACACACACACACACACACACACACACACACACACACACACACACACACACACACACACACACACACACACACACACACACACACACACACACACACACACAGAAAGTGAGTTAATATTCTGGACACAGTGCCTCTGCTCACAGCTGAGACCGACGCATCGCCTCCCTATTCACACACTGTGAGTGGACACACACAGTTTCTTTATTTACATACCACTGAAGAGGAAACATGCACCTAGACTTTAAACCTGATGACAAATCTATTACAACTTCCAGACCTTTTATAACTGTGTAACTGCATATAAAAATCATAGCATTATCTTTTCATTGGTCCTCTCCTCTACTGGCTGTGAAACAGCCAAAAGATGGGAGTGGACACTACAACTACTGGTAGGTGTCTGCTGGTAGGTGTCTGCTGGTTGGTGTCTGCTGGTTGGTGTCTGCTGATTAATGTCTGCTGGTTGGTGTCTGCTAATTCGTGTCTGCTAATTCGTGTCTGCTGGTTGGTGTCTGCTAATTCGTGTCTGCTGGTTGGGGTCTGCTGATTCATATCTGCTGGTTGGTGGCTTCTGGTTGATGTCTGCTGATTCTTGTCTGCTGGTTGGTGTCTGCTGATTGGTGTCTGCTGGTTGGTGTCTGCTGATTGGTGTCTGCTGGTTGGTGTCTGCTGGTCGGTGTCTACTGGTCGGTGTCTGCTGATTCATGTCTGCTGGTTGGTGTCTGCTGATTTGTGTCTGCTGATTTGTGTCTGCTGGTTGGTGTCTGCTGGTTGGTGTCTGCTGGTTGGTGTCTACTGGTTGAAGAGGTCAGGAAGGAAGAAAGACTGTCATCTCTCTGCTTACTGTGTGTAACTGTATGTGTGTGTGTGTGTGTGACCGTGTATGTCTGTGTGACTGTGTGTGTGCGTGTGTGTGTGTGTGTGTGTGTGTGTGTATATGTGTGTGTGTATGAATGTGCGTGTATGTATGTGTGTGTGCGCGTTTACGTATGTGTATATATGCATGCTAGCTAGCTACCACACAAACATGCACTTATCAGAGAGGTAGGCATCAGCACTTTAAAAGGGCATGATGGTTGGAAGCTAAGAATTTTAGTATTGGCATGGAGGCAGAGCCACAGGAGGGTTATTATAGGTTATAGCTGGAGATACATTGATAACATGTTGATAAGAAGCTAAACTGATGTCTAGTAGCTGTTTTACTCTAGATGGAAGTACACTGAATGTTAACTACCACAAAGGCATGCATACAAGCACATAAATGGGCACACAAACAAGTGTTCTCATGTCATATTGTATTCTGATCCTAGAAAGATGTCGAGAAACATCCTACCATCCCATCCAAACCTGCCTATTCCCTGTAGAGAGACATGTTTTCATGCTGACAGCTGTGTCCTCCACGGGTCAGAGTCTACTCTGTGGTCACCGATAGAGGTAACACTCTCTACAGCACACCAAATTGGCAATTTGATTACAACACCACAGAGAAACAGGCACGCAAACATGCAATGTCTGGACAGCTTGTTATTGGCAAACGGAATAAAAGAGAGAGAAATATACAGTTGAAGTCGGAGGTTTACATACACCTTAGCCAAATACATTTCAACTCAGATGTTCACAATTCCTGACATTTAATCCTAATATAAATTCCCTGTCTTAGGTCAGTTAGGATCACCACTTTATTTTAAGAATGTGAAATGTCAGAATAATAGTAGAGAGACTGATTTATTTCAGCTTTTATTTATTTCATTACTTTCCCAGTGGGTCAGAGGTTTACATACACTCAATTAGTATTTCGTAGCATTGCCTTTAAATTGTTTAACTTGGGTCAAACGTTCCGGGTAGCCTTCCACAAGCTTCCCACAATAAGTTAAATTTTGGCCCATTCCTCATGACAGAGCTGGTGTAACTGAGTCAGGTTTGTAGGCTTCCTTGCTCACACACGCTTTTTCAGTTCTGCCCACAATTTTTCTATAGGATTGAGGTCAGGGCGTTGTGATGGCCACTCCAATATCTTGACTTTGTTGTCCTTAAACCATTTTGCCACATCTTTAGAAGTATGCTTGGGGTCCTTGTCCATATGGAAGACCCATTTACAACCAAGCTGTAAATTCCGCACTGATGTCAAATAAAATCCAAATCAAATCAATGTTTATTTGTCACGTGCGCTGAATACAACAGGTGTAGACCTTACAGTGAAATGTTTACTTACAGGCTGAACCAATACTGAAAAAAAGGTATTAGGTAGGTAGCTAAAAAAATAAAACAACAGTAAAAAGACTATATAGCTATATACGGTAGTGAGGCTATACAAGTAGCGAGGCTACATACAGGCACCGGTTAGTCAGGCTGATTTAGGTAGTATGTACAAGTAGATATGATTAAAGTAACTATGCATATACAGTGGGGAGAACAAGTATTTGATACACTGCCGATTTTGCAGGTTTTCCTACTTACAAAGCATTTAGAGGTCTGTAATTTTTATCATGGGTACACTTCAACTGTGAGAGACGGAATCTAAAACAAAAATCATCCCAAGGATGAACCAGACTTGTGGAGGTCTACAATTGTTTTTCTGAGGTCTTGGCTGATTTCTTTTGATTTTACAATGATGTCAAGCAAAGAGGCACTGAGTTTGAAGGTAGGCGTTGAAATACATCCACAGGTACACCTCCAATTGACTCAAATTATGTAAATTAGCCTATCAGAAGCTTCTAAAGCCATAACATAATTTTCTGGAATTGTCCTAGCTGTTTAAAGGTACAGTCAACTTAGTGTAGTTCTGACTCAATTTAATTGTGATAGAGTGAACTATAAGTGAAATTATCTGTCCATAAACAATTGTTTGAAAAATGACTTGTGTCATGCATAAAGTAGATGTCCTAAGCGACTTGTCAAAACTAGTTTGTTAAAAGGACATTTTTGGAGTGGTTAAAAAAGGAGTTTTAATGACTCCAACCTAAGTGTATGTAGACTTCCCACTTCAACTGTATATATGAGAGATAATGTATAAATGGTATGCTTCTTTTTTGGGTTCATAGATATTGAATCAAATAATTCTAAATATCAACCTGCAATAGTGCATGCTGGCAAATATGATAATGATGGGCGTGGTTTGTGTTCAAAGTGATGTGCATGAGTTCCAGGCCCTTGTATCAGAGGAAAACTAGGCCCCAAAATAAGGACTTATTCTTTAACACAATACCATAGGTATTCTTTAAAATATATATATATATGATGGCATATTCACGTAGGATCTCACTTGGTGAAGTCCACAGGACTAAAAAGATATGAATGCAACAAACATGTTTCTGTCAATAACAAATACAGTCATGGCTAGTAAACTCTTCAATTTTCTCGAAAGGCACGGCACTCTGGGAATAATTTAACACTGTTCCGGAGTCTATATGGGTCCACAGACTTAACACTTTCAATGTTGATTTAACACACTCCGTGTTCATTAAAAAATGATGTACACTGGAGAATTTGCTGCATGATGAAGATGACGAATAAGTAATGGTGACTGCTCTCTCCATGCTGCTCTAGTCTCTTCTATACTGTACCCAACCGTCTCGCCACCAGATATATGTTCTACAGGGTATAAATTACAGTACTATGGATATATACAGTCATCATGCCTCAAGCAAGGACACATGTACCTGCACAACACATTTTGACGCAGGTGTGAATGGGCATTTTTTATGTTTTTTCTATTCCCCTCAGAATGTACATTTCCAGCCGTTTTTACAGTCTTTTACGTCCAAAAATTAAAATATGTTTAAAAAAAAACTAGTAAAACCACTAGTTGGGGAATTCTGCTGTATAGGTACAACATTGCGATAGCGCTACATATATTTTCCATCCTATGTGGCCTAACTCCTAACTCTGAGAGAGAGGAAGTCCTCCTGTTGATGACCAGTGAGCCATGCCCCTCACATCACATCACCTCCCAGAGAGCTGCCCACCCGCCTGCTACCCAAATCTAATTACACCGCTAATAACTGCAGTCATTAATTCATAAGCAGCTTTGCTTTTCTTCTCATCTCCTACAGCACTCCAAATGTAATCATCCCTCCGATTGTTCAACTTTACCCTCTTTCCAAATCACAGGATATTCTCTGGAGCACCATCACCAAAATTAAAAAAAGAGAAAAGATAATAAGTTTCCTTGTGAGACAAAGCTGACAGGGAGAACATTGATCCAAGTTAGGAGCTTAAGGCATACTGAACGAGATACAAATTAAAACTTTACATTTTAGTGCTTTTTCATTGCCTTGAAGTACAAGCTCTCATGTTGGCGTCTAACTAATGAGTAATAAACAGCAGACACACATACTGAGTCCCCCCTTAGAGCACCTTAATGAAAGCATCCATCCTCAGTCTCAGATAGAGTCGAAGGGACTCCTAGGGTAGGTACACCTATAGCTCATATCTTGGCAGTAGTACTGTAGATGACTTTATCACCGATCTCAACCTAGAGTCTCTTAGAGTGTTCACAGTCAGTCCACGAACACCCCGATTAAATAACAGCAAGATCACACTCTACTTGAACAGAGCTTTGCTCAATCATGAGGCATCAAAGCCAAAGGAACGGAATAATATTAAGAAATGCTATAGATGGAAGGAAAATAGTGTGGAAATATACCAAAAAACCTATTAGGCTACAACAAATTAAATCCCTTTTAGACAATTTCCTGGACAAAAGGTTTTGTTGTAATAGTGAAGGTGTAAACTTGGCAGTAGAAATACCTAAACAGTATATTTGACCACTCAGCTTCCCTATCAAATCTAAAAAATCTTGATAGGAAAGTTTGATGAAGAATGCAAAAACCTATGAAAGAAATTGATTAACCTCTCCACCAAAAACAGAGAGACCCAGAAAACCTGAGCCTACACTATGATGAATCACAAAAGACTATTCAGAAATACACTACGTAAAAACAAGGAACAGCACATGTGTATGTGTTTCTATCACCCAATGAGGAGATGGGATGTGTTTCTATAAACCAATGAGGAGATGGGATGTGTTTCTATCACCCAATGAGGAGATGGGATGTGTTTCTATCACCCAATGAGGAGATGGGATGTGTTTCTATAAACCAATGAGGAGATGGGATGTGTTTCTATAAACCAATGAGGAGATGGGATGTGTTTCTATAAACCAATGAGGAGATGGGATGTGTTTCTATAAACCAATGAGGAGATGGGATGTGTTTCTATAAACCAATGAGGAGATGGGATGTGTTTCTATAAACCAATGAGGAGATGGGATGTGTTTCTATAAACCAATGAGGAGATGGGAGAGACAGAACCTGCACCACGATCAGCGTTCTATTTTAGCGCTTGGCAACACTGATGCTCGTTGGCGAGCAGTGCGGGTGCAATGATAAAATAACATGTATATGTACATTTATTTTGCAACACTCGAGCAGTGTGGTCAGCATGTAATTGACAAACAAACCAAAACAAAGGCCAAGTATTTTGAGGGTGAGGGTCTGCTATAAAAATTGAAGGAAAGTGGTGTTGGGGGGAAAAACACACAAAATTATAAAATCCATGTACACAAACAACAAATGTGCATTTAAAATAGGTAAAAAACACACACATTTCATTTCACAGGGCCGGGGGGTGAGACAGGGATGCAGCTTAAGCCACACCCTCTTCAACCTGGAGAAGAGCCACCAAAGCAATTGGTCCTGGGGCTCTGTTCACAAACACAAACAAACCCCACAGAGCCCCAGGACAGCAACATAATTTGACCCAACCAAATCATAAGCACACAAAAAGATAATTACTTGACACATTGGAAAGAATTTACAACAAAAAAACAGAGCAAACTAGAATGCTATTTGGTCCCTAAACAGAGTGGCAGAATAGCTGACCACTGTGACTGACCCACAATTTTTGACATCTTTGACTATGTATAGACTCAGTGAGCATAGCCTTGCTATTGAGAAAGGCCACCGAAGGCAGACCTGGCTCTCAAGAGAAGACAGGCTATGTGCTCACTGCCCACAAAATTAGGTGGAAACTGAGCTGCACTTCCTCCTGCCAAATGTATGACCATAATAGACACACATATTTCCCTCAGATCACACAGACCCACAAAGAATTTGAAAACAAATCCTATTTTGATAAACTCCCACATTGGGTGAAAAACCACAGTGTGCAATCACAGCAGCAAGATTTGTGACCTGTTACCACAAGGGCAACCATTGAAGAACAAACATCATTCTAAATACAACCTAATTCAGGACCCTGTCATTCAAAGATCATTTGTAAAAATCCATGTAACTTCTCAGATCTTCATTATAAAGTGTCTAAACACTGTTTCCCATGCTTGGTCAATGATCCATAAACAATTGATCAACATGCACCGGTGGAACGGTCGTTAAGCTTACAGATGTTAGGCAATTAAGGTCACAGTTATGAAAACATAGGACACTAAAGAGGCCTTTCTACTGACTCTGAAAAACACCAAAAGAAAGATGCCCAGGGTCACTGCTCATCTGCGTGAACGTGCCTTAGGTATGCTGCAAGGAGGCATGAGGACTGCAGATGTGACCAGGGCAATAAACTGCAATGTCCGTACAGTGAGACGCCTAAGACAGCGCTACAGGAAGACAGGATGGACAGCTGATCGTCCTCGTAGTGGCAGACCACGTGTATCAACACCTGCACAGGGTCGGTACATCTGAACTTCACAACTGCGGGACAGTTACAGGATGGCAACAACAACTGCCCGAGTTACACCAGGAACACAAAATCTCTCCATCAGTGCTCAGACTGTCCGCAATAGGCTGAGAGAGGCTGGACTGAGGGCTTGTAGGCCTGTTGTAAGGCAGGTCCTCACCAGACATCTCCGGCAACAATGTCGCCTATGAGCACAAACCCACCGTCACTGGACCAGACAGGACTGGCAAAAAAAAGAGAGAACATGAAAGAGAGAGGGGAGGAGAGGGGAGAGAGGTGGGGAGAGAGAGACAGAAAGAAAGAGAGCAAGAAAGAGAGAGAGGGGAGATAAGAAGGAGAGGGAGAGAAAAAGAGAGTGAAAGAGAGAGGGGGAGAGAGAAAGAAAAATAAAGAAAGACAGAGAAAGAGAGAGAGAGAGACAGAGCAGAGATCACGGATGTACGAGAGATAGAGCTTCTAGACATTTTTGTATCCTCTCTGTTAAAGATATGCTCCAGTACTTTGGCGACTAAAATAGTATTTTTTAAACATTCCTCTTTGGGCTGGATGTGTCAATGTGTAGTTCATTCATGTAGAGTACTGTATTTGAGCAGAATTACAGCCTTACCTCAATTAGTCAAATTCCTAGTTTTGATGCAACTTTTTTCTAGAAACTGTGCTGCGCTATTTACCCTACTTTTCCCCCAAATGTGGGCCAAACTCTATTGGTTATAGTTCTAACCACTGAGCTTCAGTACCTTTTGCAGTTGAGTGACAGCTAACAAGACACCTGCCCAGCATTATCCAATGAAGTTGCAGTGCAGGCCCAACGTCTCAGTGGACACTGCAGAGCCAGAGAGAGCGCAGTAACGTGCTGCTTATATCTGCACATACTGTATATGTCACAATTTTCAGGGACCACTTTTGGCTCGTGAGCGCTGCTTTCAGAACTACTGGCTAGAAAGTATACAAAAGTACTGGAGAATCTCTTTAACTTCTTATGGCTGGGGGGCAGTATTGAGTAGCTTGGATGAACAAGATGCCCAAAGTAAACGGCCTGCTCCTCAGTCTCAGTTGCTAATATATGCATAGTATTATTAGTATTGGATAGAAAACACTCTAAAATTTCTAAAACTGTTTGAATGATGTCTGTGAGTATAACAGAACTCATATGGTAGGCAAAATCCTGAGGAGATATCAAAACAGGAAGTGAGAAATCTGAGCTTCGTATGTATTCACCACAGTTCCCAATGAAATCCCCTTGAGATATTGATGTTGCACCACCTAGGGGTTCCACTAGATGTGGAAATTTGAATGAAACTTCTACTGTGTTATGGGACTGAACGATAGCAGAATCTATCAGGTGACTGGCAGTCAGCCATTTTCTGATCACCCGCATTCCTCATGTTAAGCACCACCATCCTCCATTTCTAACAATGTTGTCACCATCACCCGCTAAGGTTTGTCTTCCCTATCAGTAGTGAACGTGGCCTGTGGCAACACACCACGGCCCATCCAGCTGTCTCTCAATGTTTTGCTTTGCTCATGCAGCAGAGACTTAGGCAGAATGACTTTAAACAGACATTAAAGATATCCAAACAGACTGTTGAGTTTGAGCGAGTCTGGCTATTCTACAGAGGAAACCTACACACTATATTCAGGACAAGAGTAGTTTTGTAGATAACGTTGTGAAAGAAGTATGATCAATTCAACTTCTGTCAGTGGTCTATATTAAACTTGAGAACACTACCCAAGTACCCAAGCTATCGTGCTCCTTACAAAGTGAAGTGAAGAGAGATGAAAAAGATGGAGAGAAATGACCTTTGTCACTAAACTGTTTTGCCCAGTTTCATTTCCATCTCTCTGCTAGGCTGTGAGAGTCCCATGCCTTTAGACTGCACTATATGACTGGAGGTACTTTAGGGCCTCTCCATAGAATCCCACTGCTGGGGATATGGGCTCTTGAGCTCCATTATATTCCTAGGTCTGGGGGATATAGCCTATTCAGCTCCAATCTGCCCAATTGATTGCCTTTTCTCTTCGCTCCCTCTCTCTCGCTCGGTGAGATTTTGCATCTCTCAAAAGTGTCTCTTTCTGGTCCTGGTTGGCCAAGGCATTCTTTACGGTTCTTTTTCTAGTAAGTTCAACTCAATGAAAAGTTATTATTACTTAATGGGGTTTATGTGGTACTGACTCAAAACTAAATGAGAAGTCACATCAACTCCTTTCTTTAAAGTCAAGAAAACAAATTACATTTTTACCCAGCATGCTCTACTGCAGGTATATTTTGGAAGATTTTTGTCTATATATCTGTGTTTTTGCATGTACATTGAGTGGTTGAGTCTTTTGCTACACAAAAATAAGTAAAAACATTTCTAAGCCAATCATTTTTTTGCACCCATTACTGAAATGGTTGTTTCGGTTTAAATGGGTCACACTGTTTCCAAACCTGGCAGTCATAATGAGTGCAGGTTGTGGGTGATTAAAAATGGCTGGATGTTTTTAATTTAGTCTTGATTCCAATAGGACTTTAACATCACTTTGCAGGTCAACATAATGTGACTTGCAGGTAGGGTTTCAAAATTCTGATCCTGGTTAGAAGATTCCTGGAAATCCTCTAACCAGGATTGTTTTTAGTTTATCTGGGAATTTGGGACCAGACATTTGTAACCCTACTTGCAGGCCTGACGTGTAAAACCATGAGTTTCAGGCCACTGTATTAGGGTAAAGCTAGGCTTCAAAACAAGGCATGAGTCACACAGTGTCAAAAAGTGTTCAATTATAATGGTGATGTTCACATAGGAACTCACATGGTGACAGCCACAGGACATCACAATTATAAATTCAACAATGATGTCTCTGTCACTCACGAATACAGTCTTGGGTGGTATCTATTTTTTCCCTCAAGAAGGCAAGGCACACTGGAAGTTATATTGGAGGCATGGCTTAGTGGGGCCTTTACTCAAAATTTTCAGTCTGATACAACTAAAATCTGGACCCCCTACACCAGGAATCACCAACTAGTTTCTGCCGCAGTATTTTCTTGAGCGGATGGTCAGGGGGCCTGAAATAATTACAAATAATTTGTAGACTGCAAATTGACCGCAAGGAGCCCAAACAGATATAATATTTGACTAAAGCAATCATTTAAAACCTTGCTTACATTTGATTACAATCATCTCTCTCTGTATAATGTGTGGGAGCTGATTTCCAGGTGTTTTTTGTCTTTGATGTCCAACATAAAAAATATATACAAATACCATTTCTGTAAAAAAAAAAAAATATTGCTTCAAAAACTTGGGGGGGCAAATAAAACCCACATCTGGGCCGAATTTGGCCCCCGGGCCGCCAGGGTCACAGTGACTCAAAATCACTTGAAGTAACTGTAAGTGCAACGGTTGAGGTTGACAACACATGAGGTTACTATAGAAAAAGTAGACATCTGAAATTTAGCGAAAACCCTCACTATTTTCTGAAGGTAAAGTTTATAAGGTTATTCTTCATTCTGTGTGATCTGTGTTGCCCATGGGCCTCTGAGTTGTTAGCTGATTCATCTCCGATGTGATTGGTTACCCATACAGGGAGGGCTTGGATAATTGGATATTCGCAAGTGTGCACGCACACACACACACACACACACACACACACACACACACACACACACACACACACACACACACACACACACACACACACACACACACACACACACACACACACACAGAGGGGTGTGGAGTATACACATCCCACACACACACACACACACACACAGAGGGTGTGTGGAGTATACATGTGTGTGTGTGTGTGTGTGTGTGTGTGTGTGTGTGTGTGTGTGTGTGTGTGTGTGCACAGGTTTGAATGTGTGTGTATGACTAATTATCCAACCCTAGCTGATTTCAGACCGGAACAAAGTCTTGGAGACTATTCAATCAAACATCAAACCAGGTTACTGGGTTTTCAGGGTAAAGGGGTAAAAATGTAACAAAACAGAACATGTGATCTACAAATCAGCCCCAGGAAGCCAATCATTCGGGCGGAGACCAACTAGTGAAGTATTGAAATATACAGCATCAAACACTGCTGAAGACTCAAGCTGTGACGTCTCCCAGGTCAGTTAAAATCAAAGAATTTACATTTCAATATATTTTCTGTCAAGTTGACTCGACACGTCCCGGTGTGATCCAATATTCATAAAGTATAAAGTAAACTAGAGCTCCAAGTCTATGGCATTTACCTTTGCCTGTCCCTTATACAATATAATGCAGATGGTTTCATCTGTCTGGGACGTTTATATTAATCCGTCCATTATAATCTAGAGCTCTTTAATACCAATGGAGTGATCCCCTACTGTCACAATAGAGCACAGGGGGGATCAGTATGAGACTGTTGGAAATTGTATTACATATCATAAGCAGATATGACCCCTCATAATTTCCTGCTATCTTCTCATACCACAAGATGCTGCTGAGTGGAAGACAACTCATAATAATGGCTGGAATGAAATCAACTTGTGACCTTTATTTAACTAGGCAAGTCGGTTAAGAACAAATTCTTATTTACAATGACGTCCTATGGGACTCCCAATCACAGCCAGATGTGATGCAGCCTCGATTCAAACCAGGAACTGCAGAGTGAAGCATCTTGCACTGAGATGCAGTGTCTTAGACCGCTGCGCCACTCAAGAGCCCGGTATGAAAATACCCTGAAATAAAAGGCGACGTTCTGTACTGTCACCTCACACGAAACATTTGATCTCAAATCCAAAATGCTAGAGTCAAACGTACACGTTTAGCTTCCCTGTCCAACGAAATAGAAAGCAACAATGCATTTGCTTGTTTGTATTCATATACAAGGTATTTTCCCACCAGCTCCTTTTCTAAGGTGAACAAACAGTAAATTGCTCTTATTGTTTACAGAAATGCCACAAAGGAGAAAAGTTTTGATTGGACCATCACATAAGAAGACGAAGTGCTTATCTTCTGTAACGCCACAATATAAATGGTATTTATTCCAGCCGTAGTGCTGAGTAGACATTAGGCTGTTCAACACAGGGGGTAGAACAGGGGAATGCTTCGGCAGCACAAACCTAGCTCTTATTGCAGTCTTCTATCTGACAACATTCATTCCCACCTCATCTTCGGATCTCTGGAGAATAGAGTGCTGTGATGCACACACAGACCGGTGCACATACGCCCGCATACGGACCTACACACCCACACGGGCACACACACACAAACACACTGTCCTCTCAGTCCCTGTCAATCAAGTCAAGATCCTATCGAAAGTACAGCACAACCCCTTCCCCAGAGACATCCACCGTGGCCCTTGATGAGCTAAGATTAAATAAATCCTCTACTTAGGTAATGACCAATATGTGGGTTGGCAGCTTCTCAGATAGTCAGTGAGTCAATAGAGAATATTCCGCATTCCATCCTTCTAACGGAATCTAAAAGGGTACTACCACAGGTTCTCATCCTGATATAATATCATCTAAGAGGGTCCAATCACAGGATCTCATCCTGATATAATCTAATCTAAAAGGGTCCAATCACAGGATCTCATCCTGATATAATATCATCTAAGAGGGTCCAATCACAGGATCTCATCCTGATATAATCTAATCTAAAAGGGTCCAATCACAGGATCTCATCCTGATATAATATCATCTAAGAGGGTCCAATCACAGGATCTCATCCTGATATAATATAATCTAAGAGGGTCCTATCACAGGATCTCATCCTGATATAATGTAATCTAGGAGGGTCCTGTCACATGTAGGTCTCTCCAGTTGATTATGTTCTTAAGAACTAAAGTGAACGAATGTAAATAATGGTACTTAAATCGACATCTCTGTGGAGTTGAAGGATAGGGGAGGAGATGGTACTGGAGGTTAGGATGGTATGAGTTAATATTGGAGCGGGTCCGGGATGAGATATTTATGAGCATGAAAGCCTAAGAGGTACACTGCCATTAGCATTTAGCTTGTGACTAAACTGATCTGACAGGAGGGGAGAAATATGCTCTCTGACATGCAGACAGTACGCAGGGGTACGGAGAAGCTCGACGTCTGCTCTCAATGCTACTGTAAACCCTGAGCAAGTGGGAACGATGTAGCTCTGCGTCTTTCGGAAATATCTCCCTCCTTCTCTCTCCCTCCCTCCCTCGCTCATCAAGGTTGTGAGAGTAGTGAACCCTTGAGAGGAAGAGACTTTTCAAGTTAAAAGTTTTGCAAAAAGAATGGCATGCCTTTGGCATTTCATACATGTTTTAGTGGTAATGCTCTATTGTCATGGAAGTAGATTTCACTGCACCCATTATGTTCTAGTAACCTTCACAGTCCTGAGATATCATGTTCTAGTAACCTCCACAGTCCTGAGTTATCATGTTCTGATAACCTTCACAGTCCTGAGATATCATGTTCTGATAACCTCCACAGTCCTGAGATATCATGTTCTGATAACCTTCACAGTCCTGAGATATCATGTTCTGATAACCTTCACAGTTCTGAGATATCATGTGCTAGTAACCTCCACAGTCCTGAGTTATCATGTTCTAGTAACCTCCACAGTCCTGAGTTATCATGTTCTAGTAACCTCCACAGTCCTGAGTTATCATGTTCTGATAACCTCCACAGTCCTGATTTATCATGTTATGGTAACTTCCACAGTCCTGAGATATCATGTTCTGATAACCTCCACAGTCCTGAGTTATCATGTTCTGATAACCTCCACAGTCCTGAGTTATCATGTTCTGATAACCTCCACAGTCCTGAGTTATCATGTTATGGTAACTTCCACAGTCCTGAGATATCATGTTCTGATAACCTCCACAGTCCTGATTTATCATGTTCTGATAACCTCCACAGTCCTGAGTTATCATGTTCTGATAACCTCCACAGTCCTGATTTATCATGTTATGGTAACTTCCACAGTCCTGAGATATCATGTTCTGATAACCTCCACAGTCCTGAGTTATCATGTTCTGATAACCTCCACAGTCCTGAGTTATCATGTTCTGATAACCTCCACAGTCCTGATTTATCATGTTATGGTAACTTCCACAGTCCTGAGATATCATGTTCTGATAACCTCCACAGTCCTGAGATATCATGTTCTGATAACCTCCACAGTCCTGAGATATCATGTTCTGATAACCTCCACAGTCCTGAGATATCATGTTCTGATAACCTCCACAGTCCTGATGTATCATGTTCTGATAACCTCCACAGTCCTGAGTTATCATGTTCTAGTAACCTCCACAGTCCTGAGTTATCATGTTCTGATAACCTCCACAGTCCTGATTTATCATGTGCTAGTAACCTCCACAGTCCTGAGTTATCATGTGCTAGTAACCTCCACAGTCCTGAGTTATCATGTGCTAGTAACCTCCACAGTCCTGAGTTATCATGTGCTAGTAACCTCCACAGTCCTGAGTTATCATGTTCTGATAACCTCCACAGTCCTGATTTATCATGTTATGGTAACTTCCACAGTCCTGAGATATCATGTTCTGATAACCTCCTCAGTCCTGATGTATCATGTTCTGATAACCTCCACAGTCCTGAGTTATCATGTTCTAGTAACCTCCACAGTCCTGAGTTATCATGTTCTGATAACCTCCACAGTACTGAGTTATCATGTTCTGATAACCTCCACAGTCCTGATGTATCATGTTCTAGTAACCTCCACAGTCCTGAGTTATCATGTTCTGATAACCTCCACAGTACTGAGTTATCATGTTCTGATAACCTTCACAGTCCTGATGTATCATGTTCTAGTAACCTCCACAGTCCTGATTTATCATGTTCTAGTAACCTCCACAGTCCTGATTTATCATGTTCTAGTAACCTCCACAGTCCTGAGTTATCATGTTCTGATAACCTCCACAGTCCTGAGATATCATGTTCTGATAACCTCCACAGTCCTGATTTATCATGTTCTAGTAACCTCCACAGTCCTGAGTTATCATGTTCTAATAACCTCCACAGTCCTGATTTATCATGTTCTAGTAACCTCCACAGTCCTGATTTATCATGTTCTAGTAACCTCCACAGTCCTGATTTATCATGTTCTAATAACCTCCACAGTCCTGATTTATCATGTTCTAGTAACCTCCACAGCCCTGATTTATCATGTTCTAGTAACCTCCACAGTCCTGAGTTATCATATTGTTGTAACCTCCACAGTCCTGATTTATCATGTTCTAGTAACCTCCACAGTCCTGATTTATCATGTTCTGATAACCTCCACAGTCCTGATTTATCATGTTCTGATAACCTCCACAGTCCTGAGATATCATGTTCTGATAACCTCCACAGTCCTGATGTATCATGTTCTAGTAACCTCCACAGTACTGAGTTATCATGTTCTGATAACCTCCACAGTCCTGATTTATCATGTTCTGATAACCTCCACAGTCCTGATTTATCATGTTCTGATAACCTCCACAGTCCTGAGATATCATGTTCTAGTAACCTCCACAGTCCTGATGTATCATGTTCTCGTAACCTCCACAGTCCTGATGTGTCATGTTCTCGTAACCTCCACAGTCCTGATTTATCATGTTCTAATAACCTCCACAGTCCTGAGATATCATGTTCTAGTAACCTCCACAGTCCTGATGTATCATGTTCTAGTAACCTCCACAGTCCCGAGTTATCATGTTCTAGTAACCTCCACAGTCCTGAGTTATCATGTTCTGATAACCTCCACAGTCCTGAGTTATCATGTTCTGATAACCTCCACAGTCCTGATTTATCATGATAACCTCCACAGTCCTGATTTATCATGTTCTAGTAACCTCCACAGTCCTGATGTATCATGTTCTCGTAACCTCCACAGTCCTGATTTATCATGTTCTAATAACCTCCACAGTCCTGATGTATCATGTAACCTCCACAGTCCTCTGTAACCTCCACAGTCCAGATTTATCATGTTCTAATAACCTCCACAGTCCTGATGTATCATGAGTAACCTCCACAGTCCTGATTTATCATGTTCCAATAACCTCCACAGTCCTGATTTATCATGTTCTAATAACCTCCACAGTCCTGAGATATCATGTTCTAGTAACCTCCACAGTCCTGATGTATCATGTTCTAGTAACCTCCACAGTCCCGAGTTATCATGTTCTAGTAACCTCCACAGTCCTGAGTTATCATGTTCTGATAACCTCCACAGTCCTGAGTTATCATGTTCTAGTAACCTCCACAGTCTCGAGTTATCATGTTCTAGTAACCTCCACAGTCCTGAGTTATGGAGTCCAAACAGACTAAGTGTTAAAATAACTAAATGAGAATCGGGGAGTTCAGTCCTACTCCACATAAATGACAAGAATAGTCAGTGGATGGTTTGTTCTAAGGTTCTCTAGTGTCTATTGTAGTTGGATGAATTTACCCCTTGACATTGATTTAAAGACTGTTTAGCATGTTGTCCCCTGATGGTAAAGGTTTGGCTTTTTTGGGGGGGTAAGCTGATCCTAGATCTGTGGTTAAATGTGACTTCTACCTCAACAACGTATATAGGTCTGACATGTTCACTTTCTTTTTGCCTCACTTTGATCCCGCCCCAGGAGTGGTTGGACAGGAAGTGGACAGCAGAGCTCACTCCTGTTTGGACGGGATACCTTAGCAGGAAAAGTAAGCCTGTAGGGTTGATCTCCTTATTCATCCACAGCATCTGGGTTCACAATGACAAGAAACATCTGCAGTCAAAATCACATTAATTCATATATTGTTATTTTTTAAAGGGCAATGAGAATCCAAAAAAGACTAAATGAAGGCCACTGCAGTTTTAAAGGGCAATAACATCAGTACCTAATGTGTAATGACATTTCCATTTGACCACTAATGGACAAAGGTTTTATTGAACCGTCACTTCCTGTGTACCTGGAAGACGAGCTGTGCGATGTACAGTATGTGAGTTCATCACACTAAAATAGGCGTCTGGTGGTGTACTGAAATACTTCCGGTTAGGCACTCTCTGAACACCTCGTCAGCCTGCGCCTTTATCACCACATTCTGGAACAGCACATTGAATGCCTGAAGCATAGAAAAACAATAGGTAGAACAGACTCAGTACCGCATGGCACATAGAAACACAATGGATAGAACATTCTGGAACAGCACACTGAATGCCGGAAGCATAGAAAAACAATGGGTAGAATAGACTCAGTACCGCATGGCACATAGAAACACAATGGATAGAACATTCTGGAACAGCACACTGAATGCCTGAAGCATAGAAAAACAATAGGTAGAACAGATTCAGTACCGCATGGCACATAGAAACACAATGGATAGAACATTCTGGAACTGCACACTGAATGCCTGAAGCATAGAAAAACAATAGGTAGAACAGACTCAGTACCGCATGGCACATAGAAACACAATGGCTAGAACATTCTGGAACAACACACTGAATGCCTGAAGCATAGAAAAACAATGGGTAGAATAGACTCAGTACCGCATGGCACATAGAAACACAATGGATAGAACATTCTGGAACAGCACACTGAATGCCTGAAGCATAGAAAAACAATAGGTAGAACAGATTCAGTACCGCATGGCACATAGAAACACAATGGATAGAACATTCTGGAACAACACACCGAATGCCTGAAGCATAGAAAAACAATAGGTAGAACAGACTCAGTACCGCATGGCACATAGAAACACAATGGATAGAACATTCTGGAACAACACACCGAATGCCTGAAGCATAGAAAAACAATAGGTAGAACAGACTCAGTACCGCATGGCACATAGAAACACATTGGATAGAACATTCTGGTATGTAAGAACACAATGGTTAGAGCAGACACACTTCTAGAACCGGAATGATTTATTTTCTGAAACATATCTAAAGTACGAGCTGGCTGGGAACTGTACAACAGACTGCTTGGTAAAATATCTACTGAAATGTATTTCATTTAATCCAAAAGGTCAAATCTGTGTGTCTGCCCTACGGAGAGCAATTTCATTTGATTAAACTCTCTACAATGGGGCCAGGGTGTCGAGCTAACTGCAAAGAGCAGTGAGATTGCAAACCATATCTCAACCTACGACTCCTCAGTGCTTCTCCGGGTGGCAATAACAGAGCATAACAGCGCCAGAGAGCGACAAACAATAAAAACTAGAGAGAGCTGAAAACCAATGGAAGGAGCAAACAGTGCAAAAAACACTGGAAACTAATGGAGGAAGAGAACAGAGCAGAAAACACTGGAAACTAATGGAGGAAGAGAACAGAGCAGAGCAGAAAACACTGGAGACTAATGGAGGAAGAGAACAGAGGAGAAAACACTGGAAACTAATGGAGGAAGAGAACAGAGCAGAAAACACTGGAAACTAATGGAGGAAGGGAACAGAGCAGAGCAGAAAACGCTGGAGACTAATGGAGGAAGAGAACAGAGCAGAGCAGAAAACACTGGAAACTAATAAAGGAAGAGAACAGAGCAGAAAACACTGGAAACTAATGGAGGAAGAGAACAGAGCAGAAAACACTGGAAACTAATGGAGGAAGAGAACAGAGCAGAAAACACTGGAGACTAATGGAGGAGGAGAACAGAGCAGAAAACACTGGAAACTAATGAAGGAAGAGAACAGAGCAGAGCAGAAAACACTGGAAACTAATGGAGGAAGAGAACAGAGCAGAAAACACTGGAAACTAATGGAGGAAGAGAACAGAGCAGAAAACACTGGAAACTAATGGAGGAAGAGAACAGAGCAGAAAACACTGGAAACTAATGGAGGAAGAGAACAGAGCAGAGCAGAAAACACTGGAAACTAATGGAGGAAGATAACAGAGCAGAAAACACTGGAAACTAATGGAGGAAGAGAACAGAGCAGAAAACACTGGAAACTAATGGAGGAAGAGAACAGAGCAGAAAACACTGGAAACTAATGGAGGAAGAGAACAGAGCAGAAAACACTGGAAACTAATGGAGGAAGAGAACAGAGCAGAGCAGAAAACACTGGAAACTAATGGAGGAAGATAACAGAGCAGAAAACACTGGAAACTAATGGAGGAAGAGAACAGAGCAGAAAACACTGGAAACTAATGGAGGAAGAGAACAGAGCAGAAAACACTGGAAACTAATGGAGGAAGAGAACAGAGCAGAAAACACTGGAAACTAATGGAGGAAGAGAACAGAGCAGAAAACACTGGAAACTAATGGAGGAAGAGAACAGAGCAGAGCAGAAAACACTGGAAACTAATAAAGGAAGAGAACAGAGCAGAAAACACTGGAAACTAATGGAGGAAGAGAACAGAGCAGAGCAGAGCAGAGGAGCGTGCATAAAGAATCAGCTCACTGGAGAGCTCTGAGGCACGAATAAACATGGTGGATCAATAAGGAAATTACCTAGAGAGAAGTGTGTGTGTGTGCGTGTGTGTGTGTGTGTGTGTGTGTGTGTGTGTGTGTGTGTGTGTGTGTGTGTGTGTGTGTGTGTGTGTGTGTGTGTGTGTGTGTGTGTGTGTGTGTGCTCACTAGGGAGTGTATATTTACATACAATAACAGGTCAGGTCAATAGAGAGAACTGGTACGCTGGTTGGATCTTATGGAGGTAATTTATTACAGTACAATATTGAGGTGGCCTCAAGCTGGTTAGTGCTCTCACACCTCGTTGATTTTGACCTCTGTCACCTTGGCTTCTTTTACCTGCAATACACATGCAGCAAACACACACACGCATACACACACACACACATTTACACACACATACACACACATACACACACACACACACACACACACACACACACACACACACACACACACACACACACACACACACACACACACACATTCACACACACACATTCACACACACACACACACACACACACACACACACACACACACACACACACACACACACACACACACACACACACACACACACACACACACACACACACACACACACACACACACATTTACACACACATACACACACATACACATACACACACACACACACACTAGAGAAATGATAAGTGTGTACCATAACATATCATCGACAGCTGAACAAAGAGAGCATTCCACTTGAAGGCGGCTGGGGAAGATGCCTAATAGGTGAAAATACTAGCAGTGTCAAAGCAATCGCACTTTGTAAATGAATCCACTCTCATATCTTCAATGTCTTTAAGATGTGTCCTTGAACCTCTATTGAGTCACTAATGAGCAGGTTTTCTACTGCTCACTTATTTCACTAGTTATGATTGTGCCAACACTTCGATCTGCAGTAAGCAGGAGGCTCTTTGTCAGTCTCTCAATATTCTGTGCATTCCAAAACATCTGTAAGGCAGTCTGTAGATGTGGAGATGAAGTACCATTACTAATAGCTCTCATGTATAGAATTGAGGGGTGAGAGAGAGAGAGAGAGAGAGAGAGAGAGAGAGAGAGAGAGAGAGAGAGAGAGAGAGAGAGAGAGAGAGAGAGAGAGAGAGAGAGAGAGACTCCGAAACAGAGAGTGTTTGGTGATCTCCAGGTTGTCCTCCAGCTCTGTGTCTCCCAGGAAGTTCCCAGAGGAGGAGGAGAGACGGCACAGCAGGTTGTCCTCCAGCTCTGTGTCTCCCAGGAAGTTCCCAGAGGTGGAGGAGAGACGGCACAGCAGGTTGTCCTCCAGCTCTGTGTCTCCCAGGAAGTTCCCAGAGGAGGAGGAGAGACGGGACAGCAGGTTGTCCTCCAGCTCTGTGTCTCCCAGGAAGTTCCCCGAGGTGGAGGAGAGACGGGACAGCAGGTTGTCCTCCAGCTCTGTGTCTCCCAGGAAGTTCCCCGAGGTGGAGGAGAGACGGCCCAGCAGGTTGTCCTCCAGCTCTGTGTCTCCCAGGAAGTTCCCTGAGGAGGAGGAGAGACGGGACAGCAGGTTGTCCTCCAGCTCTGTGTCTCCCAGGAAGTTCCCCGAGGTGGAGGAGAGACGGCCCAGCAGGTTGTCCTCCAGCTCTGTGTCTCCCAGGAAGTTCCCTGAGGAGGAGGAGAGACGGGACAGCAGGTTGTCCTCCAGCTCTGTGTCTCCCAGGAAGTTCCCTAAGGAGGAGGAGAGACGGGACAGCAGGTTGTCCTCCAGCTCTGTGTCTCCCAGGAAGTTCCCTAAGGAGGAGGAGAGACGGGACAGCAGGTTGTCCTCCAGGGTCCAGGGTCTTCAGGGTGATCTTAAATCCATTCTTCTTCTTCGTCAGGTTCCACACACTGGCAGACACATACAAACGTCAAATAATGACTGGACTAACACATATCCAAATATAGATGGGATTAACATACACAGAGAAACTAGACAAACAGGTAAAAAAAGGTGAAATTAACAAACTCAAAGAGACAGAAAAGTTTGATGAATCTCAAAAGTTTATTGACGTAAACGAGGCACCAAGGGCGATGGGTTGGCCAGAGTTGGATGATGGTCATGTTTGATTAGAAACACGGTTGAACTACGTGTGGCACATCGTTGATTCTGTTCACTAATTACTGCTGGCGGTAGATAAACACACATTAAAGGTGGTGGTGGGGGCTTTAATTCAGCACAGGCATACTGAAGGACGCCTCAAAGGCAGAAGCAATCAATATTCTCTTCATGGGCTATCTGGACAGATGAAGAGGAGGCTTTGGGGTGGATTAGACTGACTTCCTCTCAGGGCTGATGACATTAAGCAGCGGCATGAAGACCTCCACCAAGACCTCCACTGCTGCCGTGTGATGAGAGAGTTCGTGCTGCTGTAGGATCCACAGGCTTTGATGGTGAACGAAACAAACACAGACACACAGACAGACGCTGGATGGATCACGCAAACATACACAAGAATGCACGCAGGCAAAGGCAAACACAACCACACAGACAGCGGAGTTATACACAATCACACAGACAGCGGAGTTATACACAACCACACAGACAGCGGAGTTATACACAATCACACAGACAGCGGAGTTATACACAATCACACAGACAGCGGAGTTATACACAACCACACAGACAGCGGAGTTATACACAATCACACAGACAGCGGAGTTATACACAACCACACAGACAGCGGAGTTATACACAATCACACAGACAGCCGAGGCAAACACAACCACACAGACAGCGGAGTTATACACAATCACACAGACAGCCGAGGCAAACACAACCACACAGACAGCGGAGTTATACACAACCACACAGACAGCGGAGGCAAACACAACCACACAGACTGGTAGAGACAAACACAACCACACAGACAGAGGAGGCAAACACAACCACACAGACCGGTAGAGACAAACAAAACCACACAGAACGGCAGAGACAAACACAACCACACAGACTGGTAGAGACAAACACAACCACACAGACTGGCAGAGACAAACACAACCACACAGAACGGCAGAGACAAACACAACCACACAGACGGGTAGAGACAAACACAACCACACAGACTGGTAGAGACAAACACAACCACACAGACTGGTAGAGACAAACACAACCACACAGACTGGTAGAGACAAACACAACCACACAGACTGGTAGAGACAAACACAACCACACAGAACGGCAGAGACAAACACAACCACACAGACTGGTAGAGACAAACACAACCACACAGACGGGTAGAGACAAACACAACCACACAGACGGGTAGAGACAAACACAACCACACAGACTGGTAGAGACAAACACAACCACACAGACAGAGGAGACAAACACAACCACACAGACCATTAGAGGTAAACACAACCACACAGACCGAGGAGGCAAACACAACCACACAGACCGGTAGAGACAAACACAACCACACAGACCGGTAGAGACAAACACAACCACACAGACCCGTAGAGCCAAACAACCACACAGACTGGTAGAGACAAACACAACCACACAGACAGAGGAGACAAACACAACCACACAGACCGGTAGAGACAAACACAACCACACAGACAGAGGAGACAAACACAACCACACAGACCGGTAGAGGCAAACACAACCACACAGACAGAGGAGGCAAACACAACCACACAGACTGGTAGAGACAAACACAACCACACAGACTGGTAGAGACAAACACAACCACACAGACTGGCAGAGACAAACACAACCACACAGACCGGTAGAGACAAACACAACCACACAGACTGGTAGAGACAAACACAACCACACAGACCGGTAGAGACAAACACAACCACACAGACCAGTAGAGACAAACACAACCACACAGACAGAGGAGGCAAACACAACCACACAGACAGGTAGAGACCAACACAACCACACAGTCTGGTAGAGACAAACACAACCACACAGACTGGTAGAGACAAACACAACCACACAGACAGCGGAGACAAACACAACCACACAGACTGGTAGAGACAAACACAACCACACAGACTGGTAGAGGCAAACACAACCACACAGACTGGCAGAGGCAAACACAACCACATGCCTGAATGTCTGAATACACACTCCTCTGGCCTGAAAAAAGCTAGAACCCTTAATTGCTACATATATTTTCGGACATATAGATTGATATACAGATTGATTATTGAGGTAAGTTCAACTGTTTTACCCCATCAGAACCCAAAATATAAGCTTGTTTAACTCCAATGTTTGTAAACAATGTAAACATAAACAAAGATTGCACAGCTTCAAAATATGGTTAAACTGTCATTTTAATATCATGGACAGTCAGTCCTTGCAATTATATCTATGTCTATTCATTTGAGCGTGGTTATATTTCTCGAGAAACATTTCTCAGCTTTTTACCAAAACAGAGGCTGGGTGTCAGCTTTGTTATTGTTTCAATGAAGGATCCTAGCTTTAAGGGGTATTACTCATCACGCACCACACGGAGCAGTTCAAGCTTTGTTTTAAAACTCCAGGGTACAACAAAATGTTCACTTTTTAATGATGGACAATTAAATATCCCGTCTGTCACTCTGTTTAACCTTCTGCTGTTTCCCCAAAATGTCTCCAGTTATTTCAACACACTGCCTGAGTCCTGTTGGAGGTGAAACAGTCTTCCAGAGGGGTACACTACGAAGCAAGCTACATCTACTCAGGGTTGTTTAAAGCTAGCTAGCATCAGTTAGCTTCAGTTAGCTTCACATTCCAGTTCAGGGTTAATCCATACAACACTCTTAGAAAACAAGATGCTAAGTAAAACCAGGGTTCTTCGGGTTTATTCCCGTAGGGGAACCATTTTTGGTGCTGGGTAGAACCCTTTTGCAGAACCTGTATGTGGTTCTAAAGCCCTCAACTCTGGACCTCGAAGCCAGTGCCACTCCTTTTCTTCATCGTCCCGCTCTACTCAGGGACTGATTTAGACCTGCTACCAGCAGGCTCTGGACTTTGTAGGGTCAGTTGAAAACCTCTACTCTAAAAGGTTCCCCTGCTCTAAAACTACCCTCTATGAAAGGTTTCACCAGCATTATTAGCCTTTAAAATGTAATTCTTTATGACAATATATTACATATATTATAAGGACTTTGTTTGAGGGCCTAGTTATACTCATTGACATTACACCTCCTAGAGTCTACTGACGCACCGGTGCGCCAATCTAAGTAACATAATAAAAACAATCAGAGACAAAATCCATCAGTTTAAGATAGAGATATCTGCATGGGCTGTGTCCCAATCCTGTGGCGGCCCTCCGCATCTGCGCTGGAAGGTGGTCGAGCTGCAGCGGTGTTTTTCAGGCCATGAAACATCCCGAAAATCGATCTTCTCAAAAAAAAAACATCCGAACGGTTTGGCCAACCAAATAATATTACCGCTGTATGGAAAGATGAGACTGTCACGAGCACAATGGTTTGTTTTGTCTTTGTTTTGTCTTTATTTAGTATGGTCAGGGCGTGAGTTGGGGTGGGCAGTCTATGTGTGTTTTTCTATGTTGGGCTTTAGAGTTCAGCCTAGTATGGTTCTCAATCAGAGGCAGGTGTAGTTAGTTGTCTCTGATTGAGAATCATACTTAGGTAGCCTGGGTTTCACTTTGGTTTGTGGGTGTTTGTTTTCCGTGTGTGTGTTTGTTGCCACACGGTACTGTTTCAGTTTTGTTCATTTCACGTTTATTGTTTTGTAGTGTTCAGTTTATGTCTTTAAATAAACGTTATGGACACTTACCATGCTGCGCATTGGTCCTCCGATCCTTCTCGCTTCTCCAGGTAGGAGACCTGCGACAACTTCCCGTGGTCTCCAGTGCGTCTCCTCGGGCCGGCGTACATGGCACCAGCCTTACGCATGGTGTCCCCGGTTCGCCAGCACAGCCCAGAGCGGGCTATTCCACCTCGCTGCACTGGCCTGGCTACGGGGAGCATTCAACCAGGTAAGGTTGGGCAGGCTCGGTGCTCAAGAGCTCCAGTGCGCCTGCACGGTCCGGTCTACCCAGTGCCACCTCCACGCACCAGACCTCCTATGGCAGCCCCCCGCACCAGGCTGTCTCTCCGTTTTCTCCCTACAGGTCCTCCCGCCTGTCCAGCGCTGCCAGAGCCTTCCTCTTCTCCTGAGCAGCCAGAGTCTCCCGTCTGTCCTGAGCCGCCAGAGTCTCCCGTCTGTCCTGAGCCGCCAGAGTCTCCCGTCTGTCCTGAGCCGCCAGAGTCTCCCGTCTGTCCTGAGCCGCCAGAGTCTCCCGTCTGTCCTGAGCCGCCAGAGTCTCCCGTCTGTCCTGAGACGCCAGAGTCTCCCGTCTGTCCTGAGCCGCCAGAGCCGCCCATCTGTCCTGAGCCGCCAGAGTCGCCCGTCTGTCCTGAGCCGCCAGAGTCGCCCGTCTATCCTGAGCTGCCAGAGCCACCAGTCAGCCAGGAGCCGCCAGAGCCATCAGTCAGCAAGGAGCCGCCAGAGCCATCAGCCAGCAAGGAGCCGCCAGAGCCGTCAGTCAGCCAGGAGCCGCCAGAGCCATCAGTCAGCAAGGAGCCGCCAGAGCCATCAGTCAGCCAGGAGCCGCCAGAGCCATCAGCCAGCAAGGAGCCGCCAGAGCCATCAGTCAGCCAGGAGCCGCCAGAGCCATCAGTCAGCAAGGGGCCGCCAGAGCCGTCAGTCAGCCAGGAGCCGCCAGAGCCATCAGCCAGCAAGGAGCCGCCAGAGCCATCAGTCAGCCAGGAGCCGCCAGAGCCATCAGCCAGCCAGGAGCCGCCAGAGCCGTCAGTCAGCCAGGAGCCGCCAGAGCCGTCAGCCAGCCAGGAGCTGCCAGAGCCGTCAGCCAGCCAGGAGCTTCAAGAGCCGTCAGCCAGCCAGGAGCTGCCAGAGCCGTCAGCCAGCCAGGAGCTGCCAGAGCCGTCAGCCAGCCAGGAGCTGCCAGAGCCGTCAGCCAGAGCCGAATGTCATGCCGGCGATGCCGGAATCGCCCTTCACTCCGGAGCTGCCGGAGTCTCCCATCCATTCGGAACCCATGGCTAGGGTCCTTAGTCGGAGGTCGGCGGCGTTGGTCGCCGCTCATAAGAGGCCACGGAGGCGGTTGAGGAGGCGGACAAAAACTGTGGTGAAGTGGGGTCCACGTCCCGCGCCAGAGCCGCCAACACGGACAGACGCCCACCCAGACCTTCCCCTGTAAATTCAGGTTTTGGGAGTCCGGGGGGTACTGTCACGTTCTGACCTTTATTGCCTTCGTTTTGTCTTTATTTAGTATGGTCAGGGCGTGAGGTCTATGTGTGTTTTTCTATGTCTATGGGTTTTGAGTTCAGCATAGAATGGTTCTCAAATAGAGGAAGGTGTCGTTAGTTGTCTCTGATTGAGAATCATACTTAGGTATCCTGGGTTTCACTTTTGAGTTGTGGGTGTTTGTTTTCCGTGCGTGTGTTGGTTGCCGCACGGTACTGTTTTGGTTTCGTTCGTTTCACGTTTATTGTTTTGTAGTGTTCAGTTTATGTCTTTAAATAAATGTTATGGACACTCAAAAGAGGAGGAGGAATGCCGTTACAATAACGGGACACATCTGAAGGTAACCAGTAGCGGTTTTGAAACAAGTGATGGAGGTAGTTTTGTGCTTCCCCCCAAAAATGGTTAAATATGTGTAAAAAATAAATGATAATAATAATAGATATACAAAAGTATGTGGACATGCCTACAAATTAGTGGATTCAGCCATTTCAGCCACACCAGTTGCTGACAGGTGCATAAAATCAAACACACAGCCATGCAATCTCCATAGACAAACATTGCCAGTAGAATGGCCTTACTGAATAGCTCAGGGACTCAATGCAGCACTGTCACAGGATGCCACCTTTCCAACAAGTCAGTTGGTCAAATGTCTGCCCTGCTAGAGCTGCCTCAGTCAACTGTAACTGCTGTTATTTTGAAGTGTAAACCGTCTGTCCTCGGTTGCAACACTCACTACTGAGTTCGTAACTGCCTCTGGAAGCAACGTAGGCACAATAACTGTTCGTCGGGAGTCCTCTGCTGTCAATGACTGGAACGAATTGCAAAAATCGCTGAAGCTGGAGACTTATATTTCCCTCACTAACATTAAACATCAGCTATCTGAGCAGATAACTGATCGCTGCAGCTGTAAATAGCCCATCTGTAAATACCCCCCCACCCAATCTACCTACCTCATCCCCATAATGTTTTAATTTACTTTTCTGTTCTTTTGCACACCAGTATTTCCTCTTGCACATCACCATCTGCTCATCTATCACAGCAGTGTTAATTTGCTAAATTGTAATTACTTCGCTACTATGGCCTATTTATTGCCTTACCTTCTCAAGCAATTTTCACAAACTGTATATAGACTTTGTATTTTTTTTCAAATGTGTTATTAACTGTACGCTTGTTTATTCCATGTGTAACTCTGTGTTGTTGTCTGTGTCACACTGCTCTGCTTTATCTTGGCCAGGTCGCAGTTGTAAATGAGAACTTGTTCTCAACTGGTCTACCTGGTTAAATAAAGGTGAAATAAAAAGTGGAAACGCATTCTCTGGAGTGATGAATCCCACTTTACTATCTGTCAGTCAACGGACGAATCTGGGTTTGGCAGATGCCAGGAGAAAACTACCTGCCCTCAGTGCATAGTGCCAACTGTAAAATTTTGGTGGAGGAGGAATAATGGTTTGGGGCTGTTTTTCATGGTTCGGGCAAGGCCCTTTAGCTCCAGTGAAGGGAAATCTTAACGCAACAGCATACAATGACATTCTAGACAATTATGTGCTCCCAAATTTGTGGCAACAGTTTGGGGACGGCCCTTTCCTGTTTCAGCATGACAATGCTCCCGAGCACAACGTGAGGTCCATACAGAAATGGTTTGTCAAGATCGTTGTGGAAGAACTTGATTGACCTGCACAGAGTCCTGACCTCAACCCCAATTAACACCTTTGGGATGAATTGGAACATCGACTGCGAGCCAGGGCCAAATGCCAAACAACAGTACCCGACATCACTATTGCTCTTGTGGCTGAATGGAAGCCAGTCCCTGCAGCAATGTTCCAACATCTAGGGACCAACTCCATATTATCAATGAATAATACCTCTTTCCCACTCAATAAAATAATTTTCTTAACTGATATAAATGTTTGACTGTGCGTGAAGCTCCAAATGCATTCTGTCATTACTAAATGTGTAATCTTTTTTTTGGTGAAAGATTATTATATATATTTTTTTAACGATGTAAAACATCCACAAACGACAATATAGAAACTCACTCAAACATCCACAACATCGCCCAGACACTCACCTGCTCACACCCTCCCATCTCCAGCAGTCGCATCACTCTCCGCCACATGGCCTAAAACTGCACCATTTTTGTTTCTCTCTGTCACCCTTTCAACATTTAGATAAAGCATTTGACAATGGAGGATTGATTTATTTCCAATTTTTTAGTTTGTGTTTTTTCAAGATGACTGACGAGAAAAATATCATCCAACCCATCGGGTATCTCACTGAACAGCCAGACGGATAAAAAGTACATTTACATTGTAATAAACTCAGCAAAAAAATAAATATCCCTTTTTCTGGACCCTGTCTTTCAAAGATAATTCGTAAAAATCCAAATAACTTCACAGATCTTCATTGTAAAGGGTTTAAACACTGTTTCTCATGCTTGTTCAATGAACCATCAACAAGGAATGGACATGCACCTGTGGAACGGTCGTTAACAGCATACAGATGGTAGGCAATTAAGGTCACAGTTATGAAAACTTAGGACACTAAAGAGGCCTTTCTACTGACTCTGAAAAACACCAAAAGAAGGATGCCCAGGGTCCCTGATCATCTGTGTTAACGGGCCTTAGGCATGCTGCAAGGAGGCATGAGGACTGCAGATGTGGCCAGGGCAATAAATTGCAATGAACATACTTTGAGATGCCTAAGACAACGCTACAGGGAGACAAGACAGACAGCTGATCGTCCTCGCAGTGGCAGACCATGTGCAACAACACCTGCACAGGATCGGTACATCTGAACATCACACCTGCGGGACAGGTACATCTGAACATCACACCTGCGGGACAGGTACATCTGAACATCACACCTGCGGGACAGGTACAGGATGGCAACAGCAACTGCACGAGTTACACCGGGAACGCACAATCCCTCCATCAGTGCTCAGACTGTCCGCAATAGAATGAGAGAGGCTGGACTGAGGGCTTGTAGGCCTGTTGTAAAGGCAGGTCGTCACCAGAAATCACCGGCAACAACGTCGCCTAAGGGCACAAACCCACCGTCGCTGGACCAGACAGGACTGGCAAAAAAGTGCTCTTCACTGACGAGTCACAGTTTTGTCTCACCAGGGGTGATGGTTGGATTCGCATATATCGTCAATGGAATGAACGTTATACCGAGGCCTGTACTCTGGAGCGGGATTGATTTGGAGGTGGAGGGTCCGTCATGGTGTCACAGCATCATCGGACTGAGCCAAACCCCCGGCCAAACCCTCCCCTAACCCGGACGACACTGGGCCAATTGGACGCTGCCCTATGGGACTCCCGATCACGGCCGGTTGTGATACAGCCCGGGATTCTTGCAGAACCAGTTTCATGTTCTTCTGTATTGTTATAGTGTTCTTATGAAGTTGTTAATGTTCTAAGCTTTATCTTTACCAAATAGAAACGTGGAAAGATTCTGGGGATGAACATGCGTGTAACGAATCTCTTCTTCGTCTGAGGAAGAGCAGGAAGGATCGGACCAATACGCAGCGTGGTAAGTGTCCATGTTACTTTATTAGCGCTGAACAAAATTACAAAGTGAATGGAAGAAACGAAACAGTTCTGTAAGGTGACATACACTAAACAGAAAACAACTACCCACAAATCATAGTGGGAACACAGGCTACCTAAGTATGGTTCTCAATCAGAGACAACGATGGACAGCTGCCTCTGATTGGGAACCATACCAGGCCAAAAGCAGAACAAAAACATTGAATGCCCAACCCAACTCACACCCTGACCAAGCTAAAACAGAGACATATAAAAAAGGAACTAAGGTCAGGACGTGACAATGCACATCTTCAATGTGTATATTAGTTTGTCTTCACTGTATTTAACTATATGTCACACTTCCAAGGCTGGAAGGTTCAAATCCCCCTCAGACGTAAAGCTTTCCTTTTTGTTCTATGCGTTTTATTTGCCCATATAAAGTCTGTCATGACAGAGTGTTTATTAGACCTTTATTTAACTAGGCAAGTCAGTTATTTTCAATGACAGTCTAGGAACAGTGGGTTAACTGCCGGCAGAACGACAGTTTGTACCTTGTCGGCTTGTAGGTTTGAACTTGCAACCTTCTGGTTGGTTACTAGTCCAACGCTCTAATCACTAGGCTATCCTGCCGCCCCAAAAGAGTTTGCGTTTGTAAAGAATGTCTTCGGTGGGGTAATTGTTATTACCGATGTGATAGGTATTTTAACATTACCATACAATTACCATGTACACGCCAAAAAAAACATTTAATCAATAAAACATTTCATCTGTCATCTTCCTCAAATTAAGGGGTTGATGATTCAATCTTTGAGAGAGGGAGGCTATCTGATTGAATTGGGTCTCAACTTACAGCTCAGAAATTTCATTCAGGATAAATGGAGTTAGCCCTGAGTTAGCCTGCCCCGGAGCATGTTAGTAATGAAGGATTTTTTTGCCAAGGAAATGTACCTGGCTAAAAGGTGAGCCACATTCGTGGTACTGGCTATCCAGAGTTGAACTCAGATTTGCCAAAAATGACCTGGGTAACTCCTCAAACCTGCTCTATAGTATGAGGCTCTTGTCTTCTACTGATGGTTAAAACCTGGTTTGTTGATTGATTTTAGTTAGTCCCAAAACAATTACATGCCAATGTGTTCCAAATCAGGAACAGCAATGGTGTCAAGTACATGTACAATCTATCTCTCTCTCTCCTCTTGCTCTCTTTCTCATATTTCTCTCCTCTCCTTTCCTTCCTCTCCTCCTCTCCTGTCCTCTCTCTCTCTCCCTCCCTCTCTCTCTCTCATCTCCTTCTTTCCTGTCCTCTCCTCTTTTCCTGTCCTCTCTCTCTATCTCTCTCCCTCCCTCCCTCTCTCTCATCTACTTCTCTCCTGTCCTCTCTCTCTCTCCCCCTCCCTCCCCCTCTCTCTCTCCTCTCCTTCTCTCCTGTCTCTCTCTCTCCCTCTCTCCCCTCTCTCTCTCATCTCCTTCTCTCCTTCTCTCCTGCCCTCCCTCCCTCCCCCTCTCTCTCATCCCCTCCCTCCCTCCCTCCCTCCCCTCCCTCCCTCCCTCCCTCCATCCCTCCCTCCCCCCTCCCTCCCTCCCTCCCTCCCTCCCTCCCTCCCTCCCTCCCTCTTCTCTCCTGTCCTCCCTCCCTCCCCTCTCTCCCTCTCTCTCTCCCTCCTCCTCTCTCTCATCTCCTTCTTTCCTCTCTCTCTCATCTCCTTCTTTCCTGCCCTCTCTCTCCACTCTATAAGGTCACAAAAACAACATTTCTAATAATGATTCAGTTATTAACGATTATCTCTCAGTTGGCATATTGTACATGTAATTACCCGGCCTGGGGAAAACAAACAATTAAACAGTCAGCAGAAGGCCCTAACGTGGATTAAAACAAGATAATACATCTATCATTTCAGGCAAACGATTACTGAGAGCCACAGAAGAGCCCTGGTGATGCAATTTCGAAAGCGGAATCTCTCTCTCACTCTCTTTAACGGGGCTGGGCTCCGTCAGACCAGGACAATTACTGTATAATCGTGTAAACAACGACTATGGATGAAGACTTCATGAAAATAAAATTACTGTAACTGTTAAAAAACATACACTACCGTTCAAAAGTTTGGGGTCACTTAGAAATGTCCTTGTTTTTGAAAGGAAAGCAACTTTTTGGGCCATTAAAATAACATCAAATACAGTATAGACATTGTTAATGTTGTAAATTACTATTGTAGCTGGAAACAGCAGATTCTTCTACAGAATATCTACATAGTTGTACAGAGGCTGATTATCAGCATCACCATCACTCCTGTGTTCCAATGGCACGTTGTGTTAGCTAATCCAAGTTTATAATTTTAAAAGGCTAATTGATCATTAGAAAACCCTTTTGCTATTATGTTAGCACAGCTGAAAACTGTGTGCTGATTAAAGAAGTAAAAAAAACTGGCCTTCTTTTGACTAGTTGAGTATCTGGAGCATCAGCATTTGTGGGTTCGATTACAGGAACAAAATGGCCAGAAACAAAGACATTTCTTCTGAAACGCGTCAGTCTATTCTTGTTCTGAGAAATGAAGGCTATTCCATGCGAGAAATTGCCAAGAAACTGAAGATCTCGTACAACGCTGTGTACTACTCCCTCCACAGAACAGCACAAACAAACTATTCTAACCAGAATAGAAAGAGGAGTGGGAGGCCCCGGTGCAAGAGGACAAGTACCTTAGAGTGTCTAGTTTGAGAAACAGACTTACAAGACCTCAACTGGCAGCTTCATTAAATATTACCCGCAAAACACCAGTCTCAATGTCAACAGTGAAGAGGCGACTCAGGAATAATAGCCTTCCAGGCAGAGTTACAAAGAAAAAGCCATATCTCTGTCCAGTGTCTGTGTTCTTTTGCCCATCTTAATATTTTATTTTTATTGGCAGTTTGCCCTGTGAGTTTACTTCATAACCTCTCCCTCTTCCTGTCCTCTCCTCTCCTGTCCTTCTCTTTCTCTCACTCCTCCTCTCTCCTGTTTTCTCCTGTTCTCTCTCTCGCCTCTCCTTCTCTTTCTTTCTCGCTCTCTCTCAATTCAGTTTAAGGACTTTATTGGCATGGGAAACATTAGTTTACATTGCCAAAGCAAGTGAAATAGATCATTAACACTTAGCAAAATAAACAATAAAATTGAACAGTAAACATTACACTCACAAAAGTTCCAAGATAATAAATACATTTTAAATGTCATATTATATCTATATACAGAATTGTGTATATATACAATGTTGTGACGATGTGCAAATAGTTCAAATTCAAAAGGGAAAACAAATAAACATAAATATGGGTTGTATTTACAATGGTGTTTGTTCTTCACTGGTTGCCCTTTTCTTGCGGCAACAGGTCACAAATACTGCTGCTGTGATGGCACACTGTGGTATTTCACCCAATAGATATGGGAGTTTATCAAAATTGGATATGGTTTTAAATTCTTTGTGGGTCTGTGTAATCTGACGGAAATATGTGTCTCTAATACGGTCATGCATTCGACAGAAGTTTAGGAAGTGCAGATAAGTTTCCACTTCATTTTGTGGGCAGTGTGCACATACAGTAGCCTGTCTTCTCTTGAGAGCAAGGTCTGCATTCAGAGGCCTTTCAAGGCTATGCTCACTGAGTCTGTACATAGTCAAAGCTTTCCTTAAGTTTGGGTCAGTCACAATGGTCAAATATTGGCTTTCTTTTCGGCCTAATTGTGCTCTGCATGCATTATTTGGTGTTTGCGTTGTACATGCAGTCTCAATTTGGTCTTTGTCCCATTTGATGAATTCTTGGTTGGTGAGCGGACCCCAGACCTCACAACCATGAAGGGTTCTATAACTGATTTAAGTATTTTTAGCCAGATCCTAATTGGTATGTCAAATTTTATGTTCCTTTTGATGGCATAGAAGGCCGTTTTTGCCTTGTCTCTCAGATCGTTCACAGCTTTGTGGAAGTTACCTGTGGTGCTGATGTTTAGGCTGAAGTATGTATAGTTTTTTTGTGTGCTCTAGGGCAACGGTGTCTAGATGGAATTTGTTTTTGTGGTTCTGGCAACTGGACCTTTTTTGGAACATCATATCTTTGTCTTACTGAGATTTACTGTCAGGGCCCAGGTCTGTCAGGGCCCAGGTCTGTCAGGGCCCAGGTCTGTCAGGGCCCAGGTCTGTCAGGGCCCAGGTCTGACAGGGCCCAGGTCTGTCAGGGCCCAGGTCTGACAGGGCCCAGTTCTGACAGAATCTGTACAGAATATCTAGATGCTGTAGGCCCTACTGTTGGCGACAGAAGCACCAGATCATCAGCAAACATTTGACATTTGACTTCAGATTCCAGTAGGATGAGGCCTTGTCCTGCAGACTGGCCGGGTGCTGCAGACTAGTGCCCTCGCCAATTCGTTGATATATATGTTGAAGAGGGTGGAGTTTAAGCTGCATCTCTGTCTCACCCCACGGCCCTGTGGAAAGAAATTGCTGTGTTTTTTGACAATTTTAACCGCAAACTTGTTGTTTGTGTACTTGGATTTTATAATGTCGTATGTTTTTCCCCGGAGCCACAATATGTTTCAGGAGACCAGGGTAAAGCATCAGTAACAATCAGTAACAATAACTGACTGGGCCGCCCCGGTGACTCGAATGATTTGGATAGGCTTTTGATCAGCTTGTTCTCCAGTTAACCGGCAGAGATAAACGGAGCATAGACAGGATCCGGTTTCTCAAATGATCAGCTTGTTCTCCAGTTAACCGGCAGAGATAAACAGAGCATAGACAGGATCCGGTTTCTCAAATGATCAGCTTGTTCTCCAGTTAACCGGCAGAGATAAACGGAGCATAGACAGGATCCGGTTTCTCAAATGATCAGCTTGTTCTCCAGTTAACCGGCAGAGGTAAACGGAGCATAGACAGGATCCGGTTTCTCAAATGATCAGCTTGTTCTCCAGTTAACCGGCAGAGATAAACGGAGCACAGACAGGATCCGGTTTCTCAAATGATCAGCTTGTTCTCCAGTTAACCGGCAGAGATAAACGGAGCATAGACAGGATCCGGTTTCTCAAATGATCAGCTTGTTCTCCAGTTAACCGGCAGAGATAAACAGAGCATAGCCAGGATCCGGTTTCTCAAATGATCAGCTTGTTCTCCAGTTAACCGGCAGAGATAAACGGAGCATAGACAGGATCCGGTTTCTCAAATGATCAGCTTGTTCTCCAGTTAACCGGCAGAGATAAACGGAGCATAGCCAGGATCCGGTTTCTCAAATGATCAGCTTGTTCTCCAGTTAACCGGCAGAGATAAACGGAGCATAGACAGGATCCGGTTTCTCAAATGATCAGCTTGTTCTCCAGTTAACCGGCAGAGATAAACGGAGCATAGACAGGATCCGGTTTCTCAAATGATCAGCTTGTTCTCCAGTTAACCGGCAGAGATAAACGGAGCATAGACAGGATCCGGTTTCTCAAATGATCAGCTTGTTCTCCAGTTAACCGGCAGAGATAAACGGAGCATAGCCAGGATCCGGTTTCTCAAATGATCAGCTTGTTCTCCAGTTAACCGGCAGAGATAAACGGAGCATAGCCAGGATCCGGTTTCTCAAATGATCAGCTTGTTCTCCAGTTAACCGGCAGAGATAAACGGAGCATAGACAGGATCCGGTTTCTCAAATGATCAGCTTGTTCTCCAGTTAACCGGCAGAGATAAACGGAGCATAGACAGGATCCGGTTTCTCAAATGATCAGCTTGTTCTCCAGTTAACCGGCAGAGGTAAACGGAGCACAGACAGGATCCGGTTTCTCAAATGATCAGCTTGTTCTCCAGTTAACCGGCAGAGATAAACGGAGCATAGACAGGATCCGGTTTCTCAAATGCTGAATCAATAACCCGATCCAATGGACTAAACCCAAACTTTTCATTTTCGGTTTATTTTTCAAAACCGGGCAGTCCGCAATCACGTGACCCTTTTGGTGACAGTAAAAACATTCACGGATTTCATGACAAGGCTTAGGGTTGTCAGAGGAAAAGCGACCTGAACGAGGCACTGATGACGTAATCGTCTGGCCTTCAAAACGAGGAGCACCAAAGACAGTCTTGTGTGTCAAAGCAGACTCATCTGCCAACACTGCTGCTTGGGCCAATGTCATCACTTTCTGTTCATTTAAATTAACTACAATTCTACCTGGGAGGTTGCTTTTAAAATCCTCCAACAGCATCAATTCCCAAATATCAGCAAAGGTGTTCGCTTTGCTGGCTGAACCCCATCGATTAAACAGAGAATCTTTGTCCCTTGCAAACTCAACAAATGTACGGTGAGGTGGTTTCTTGTGGTTCCTGAAGCGCTATTTCTGTAGGCTTCAGGCACCAACTCATAAACCCGCAACACGGTAGCTTTAACTGTATGGTAGTGTAAACTGTCTTCCAGGGAGTGAGCAGCTACTACTTCCTGGGCTGGGTGGGTTAATGATCCCGGACGAGCCCCCATTATGTTACGCACGCCTCTATGAAGAGGGAACGCAACACCCGGTTACAACTCAACTCCCCGTGAGTGAAAGAGGTATGACAGAGGTATGGAATGTCTCCTATCTAACCTGCCTACCCACCACCTATCTAACTTACCCTCTCCTATCTAACCTGCCGATCCACTACCTATCTAACCTGCCTCCCACCACCTATCTAACTTACCCTCTCCTATCTAACCTGCCTATCCACTACCTATCTAACTTACCCTCTCCTATCTAACCTGCCTACCCACCACCTATCTAACTTACCTTCTCCTATCTAACCTGCCTATCCACCACCTATCTAACTTACCCTCTCCTATCTAACCTGCCTACCCACTACCTATCTAACCTGCCTACCCACCACCTATCTAACCTGCCTCATCACCACCTATCTAACCTGCCTCATCACCATCTATCTAACCTGCCTATCCACCACCTATCTAACTTACCCTCTCCTATCTAACCTGCCTATCCACTCCCTATCTAACCTGCCTACCCACCACCTATCTAACTTACCCTCTCCTATCTAACCCGCCTCATCACCACCTATCTAACCTGCCTACCCACCACCTATCTAACTTACCCTCTCCTATCTAACCTGCCTACCCACCACCTATCTAACTTACCCTCTCCTATCTAACCTGCCTATCCACCACCTATCTAACTTACCCTCTCCTATCTAACCTGCCTACCCACCACCTATCTAACTTACCCTCTCCTATCTAACCTGCCTACCCACCACCTATCTAACTTACCCTCTCCTATCTAACCTGCCTACCCACCACCTATCTAACCTGCCTACCCACCACCTATCTAACCCGCCTCATCACCACCTATCTAACTTACCCTCTCCTATCTAACCTGCCTACCCACCACCTATCTAACCTGCCTACCCACCACCTATCTAACTTACCCTCTCCTATCTAACCTGCCTACCCACCACCTATCTAACTTACCCTCTCCTATCTAACCTGCCTACCCACCACCTATCTAACCTGCCTACCCACCACCTATCTAACCTGCCTCCCCACCACCTATCTAACTTACCCTCTCCTATCTAACCTGCCTACCCACCACCTATCTAACTTACCCTCTCCTATCTAACCTGCCTACCCACCCCCTATCTAACCTGCCTACCCTCTCCTATCTAACCTGCCTACCCACCACCTATCTAACCTGCCTACCCACCACCTATCTAACTAACCCTCTCCTATCTAACCTGCCTACCCACCACCTATCTAACTTACCCTCTCCCATCTAACCTGCCTATCCACCACCTATCTAACTTACCCTCTCCTATCTAACCTGCCTACCCTCTCCTATCTAACCTGCCTACCAACCACCTATCTAACCTGCCTACCCACCACCTATCTAACCTGCCTCCCCACCACCTATCTAACTTACCCTCTCCTATCCAACCTGCCTACCCACCACCTATCTAACTTACCCTCTCCCATCTAACCTGCCTATCAACTACCTATCTAACCTGCCTCCCACCACCTATCTAACTTACCCTCTCCTATCTAACCTGCCTATCGACTACCTATCTAACTTACCCTCTCCTATCTAACCTGCCTACCCACCACCTATCTAACTTACCCTCTCCTATCTAACCTGCCTACCCACCACCTATCTAACTTACCCTCTCCTATCTAACCTGCCTATCCACTACCTATCTAACCTGCCTACCCACCACCTATCTAACCTGCCTTACCCTCTCCTATCTAATCTGCCTATCCACTACCTATCTAACCTGCCTATCCACCACCTATCTAACTTACCCTCTCCTATCTAACCTGCCTATCCACTCCCTATCTAACCTGCCTACCCACCACCTATCTAACTTACCCTCTCCTATCTAACCCGCCTCATCACCACCTATCTAACCTGCCTACCCACCACCTATCTAACTTACCCTCTCCTATCTAACCTGCCTACCCACCACCTACCTAACTTACCCTCTCCTATCTAACCTGCCTACCCACCACCTATCTAACCTGCCTCATCACCACCTATCTAACTTACCCTCTCCTATCTAACCTGCCTACCCACCACCTATCTAACCTGCCTACCCACCACCTATCTAACTTACCCTCTCCTATCTAACCTGCCTACCCACCACCTATCTAACTTACCCTCTCCTATCTAACCTGCCTACCCACCACCTATCTAACCTGCCTACCCACCACCTATCTAACCTGCCTCCCCACCACCTATCTAACTTACCCTCTCCTATCTAACCTGCCTACCCACCACCTATCTAACTTACCCTCTCCTATCTAACCTGCCTACCCACCCCCTATCTAACCTGCCTACCCTCTCCTATCTAACCTGCCTACCCACCACCCACCACCTATCTAACCTGCCTACCCACCACCTATCTAACTAACCCTCTCCTATCTAACCTGCCTACCCACCACCTATCTAACTTACCCTCTCCCATCTAACCTGCCTATCCACCACCTATCTAACTTACCCTCTCCTATCTAACCTGCCTACCCTCTCCTATCTAACCTGCCTACCAACCACCTATCTAACCTGCCTCCCCACCACCTATCTAACTTACCCTCTCCTATCCAACCTGCCTACCCACCACCTATCTAACTTACCCTCTCCTATCTAACCTGCCTACCCACCACCTATCTAACTTACCCTCTCCTATCCAACCTGCCTACCCACCACCTATCTAACTTACCCTCTCCCATCTAACCTGCCTATCAACTACCTATCTAACCTGCCTCCCACCACCTATCTAACTTACCCTCTCCTATCTAACCTGCCTATCGACTACCTATCTAACTTACCCTCTCCTATCTAACCTGCCTACCCACCACCTATCTAACTTACCCTCTCCTATCTAACCTGCCTACCCACCACCTATCTAACCTGCCTACCCACCACCTATCTAACCTGCCTCCCCACCACCTACCTAACTTACCCTCTCCTATCTAACCTGCCTATCGACTACCTATCTAACTTACCCTCTCCTATCTAACCTGCCTACCCACCACCTATCTAACTTACCCTCTCCTATCTAACCTGCCTACCTACCACCTATCTAACCTGCCTACCCACCACCTATCTAACTTACCCTCTCCTATCTAATCTGCCTATCCACTACCTATCTAACTTACCCTCTCCTATCTAACCTGCCTCCCCACCACCTATCTAACTTACCCTCTCCTATATAACCTGCCTACCCACCACCTACCTATCTAACCCTCTCCTATATAACCTGCCTCCCACCACCTATCTAACTAACCTGCCTTCCCACCACCTATCTAACTTACCCTCTCCTATATAACCTGCCTATCCACTACCTATCTAACCTGCCTACCCACCACCTATCTAACTTAGCGCCACCTGGTGCAATGATCTCTCCGCAATGATCTCTCCGCAATGATCTCTCCGCAATCTCTCTCTCTGCAATGACCTCCCAGCAATGACCTCCCAGCAATGATCTCTCTCCTGAACAACAGAATTCTGGCTTTTATAACTGGAGAAGGAGTCCAATGGGATACAGCTGTAACTTGACGAGGGGGCGGGGTCAGCTCCAATTAGCTGTGGAGTCGACCAATCAGCTGCTTGGGGGATTTCAGGAAGTCATCTCCTGAAACACACACTCAAATACACAAACTACAACACAGAAACTGGGGAACGTAACACGGAGGAAATGTACGAGCCGCATATCCCACGGTAGTTATTGGGGTCAAATTTGTCTCCACTTTTGTGTATTGGGGTGATCAGTCCTTGGTTCCAAATAAAGGGGAATATGTCAGCGCTGAGGATGATGTTAAAGATTTTTAAGTATTGCCAATTGGAATTAGTCTGTATATTTTATCATTTAATTTAGGACTCTCTTTCCCCCTCTCTCTGGGCTATATTTGCATGAGAAACAGATGGGTTGTATTTACAATGGTGTTTGTTCTTCACTGGTTGCCCTTTTGTTGTGGCAACAGGTCACAAATCTTGCTGTTGTGGTGGCAAACTGTGGCATTTCACCCAATAGCTAGGGAAATATGTGTCTCTAATAAGGTCATACATTTGGCAGGAGGTTAGGAAGTGCAACCTCATTTTGTGGGCAGTGTGCACATAGCCTGTCTTCTCTTGAGAGTCAGGTCTGCCTACGACGGCCTTTCTCAATAGCAAGGAAATGCTCACTGAGTACATACATAGTCAAAGTTTTCCTTAAGTTTGGGTCAGTCACTGTAGTCACGTATTCTGCCACTGTGCATTCTCTGTTTAGGGCCAAATAGCATTCTAGTTTGCTCAGTTTTTTGTTAATTATTTCCATGTGTTTTCCATGTTTTCTCTCTCTCCTCTCTTTCTCTTCTCCTATCCTCCAATCTCCTTCTCCTCTGCTGTCTTCTCTCTCTTCTCTCCTCTCCTGTCATCTCTCTCTAGATTCCTGTCTTCTCTCTCTTCTCTCCACTCCTGTCATCTCTCTCTAGATTCCTGTCCTCTCTCTCTTCTCTCCTGTCCTCTCTCTCTCCTCTCCTGACATATCTCTCCCTTTCCTCTCCTGTCCTCAATCCCTCTCTTCTCATGTCCTCACTCTCTCTCCTGTCCTCTCCCTCTCCTTCTCCTCTTTCTCTCATCTCCTTCTCCTCTCCTGTCATCTCTCTCTTCCCTCATCTCCTCTCTCTTCTCCCCTTTTCTCTCTCTTTGTCCTCCTCTCTCTCCTGCTCCTCTCCTTCTCCTCTCCAGTCCTCTCATCTCTTCTCTTCTCTTCTCTTCTCTTCTCTTCTCTTCTCTTCTCTTCTCTCCTCTCCTTTACCTCTCCTATCCTTCTCCTCTCCTGTCCTCTCCTTCTCCTCTCGTTCTCCTCTCCTGTTCTCTTTCTTCTCTCCTCTTCTCCTCCTCTCTACTCCTCTCCTTCTCCTCTCCAGTCCTCTCATCTCCTTCTCCTCTCCTCTCTTCTCTTCTCTACTCTCCTTAACCTCTCCTATCCTTCTCCTCTCTTTCTCCTCTCCCGTTCTCTTTCTTCTCTTCTCCTCCTCTCTACTCCTCTCCTTCTCCTCTCCAGTCCTCTCATCTCCTTCTCTCCTCTCCTTTACCTCTCCTATCCTTCTCCTCTCCTGTCCTCTCCTTCTCCTCTCGTTCTCCTCTCCTGTTCTCTTTCTTCTCTCCTCTTCTCCTCCTCTCTACTCCTCTCCTTCCCCTCTGCACTACTCTCTTCTCTCCTCTCCACTCCTCTCTCTTTCCTCTCTTCATATACACTCTCTCATTTCCTCTCCTCTCTCTCTCTCTCTCTCCTCTCATTTCCTGTTCTCTCTCTCTCTTTTCCTCTCCCCCCTCTCTCACTTTTCCTCTCCTTTCTCTCTCACTCCTCTCCTTCTCCTGTCCTGTCTTCTCTCTCTGTCTCTCTTTCTCTCTCCTCTCCTCTCCTCTCCTCTCCTCTCTTTCCACTCTACAAGGGCAAAGCTCTCCACATCAAAACACGAAGCAAACACGTCGCTATTGAAAAATGTAATTCTAAGCATTAAGCAATTGGAAGTTAGCAAACGTTAACTTCACTGCTTCAACCAGTGAAGATAATGTTCATGAGCTGCCAGTGATAATTCAAAATGGAACTGTTATAATGTGTTACTGGTGGGTCATCATGAATAACAAATGCATATCAACGAATGTGTAACGGCTTTCTAGTGGAGAAGGAGAGTCGGGCCAAAATGCAGCGTGATGATGATTCATGATATTTTAATGAAGGAAAAAACTATACATGAAGAAACTACAAAATAATGAAATGTGAAAACCGAAACAGCCCTATCTGGTGCAAACATAAAGACAGGAACAATCACCCACAAAACACTCAAAGAATATGGCTGCCTAAATATGGTTCCCAATCAGAGACAACGATACACACCTGCCTCTGATTGAGAACCACTCCAGACAGCCATAGACTTGGCTAGATAACCCCACTAAGCCACACACCTAACACCCCACAAAACCCCAAGACAAAACACACCACAATAAACCCATGTCACACCCTGGCCTGACCAAATAAATGAAGACAAACACAATATATTACGACCAGGGCGTGTCAGAATGAGCATCCTGGATCCAAACTACGCGTTTTATAAATGAAAGACAACTGTAAACAGCTCAGTAGCTAAACTCTGAAGTCATTAGAGACAATAAACAGATCGATAGAGTCAGGCTATACTATCAGTACTGTGATTGCTATCAGTCAGGAGAGAGGAAAAGGGTTGTTTACTGGGGAACACAGAACGGGTTTTGACCAAATAATCAAATTCTACTGGGAATTATTTGGATAGCAGGTGCATGGAGCTAGCAACGCGTTTACCCTGCTTAACTTTTAACAATAATTAAAATGAGAAGGGTTCCACACCACTTATTTTTCCCTTCTTCTTCTTCTTCTTCTTCTTCTTCTTCTTCTTCTTCTTCTTCTCAATGAAATGCTAATTAAACAAGCTTCATTAAACGACATTGCATTTTCCTGCTGCGTTTTGTTGAGGGGGCTTAAAACAAAACTGCTGTTTTGTGCGTGTGTGCGCGTGTGTGCGCGTGTGTGCGTGCGTGCATGTTTGTGCGTGTGTGCGTGTGTGCATGTTTGTGCGTGTGTGTGTGCGTGTGTGTGTGTGTTTGTGTGTTTGCGTGCGTGTGTGTGTGCGTGCGTGTGTGTGTTTGTGCGTGTGTGCGTGTGTGTGTGTGTGTGACTATATCTGTACCCATCTGTGTGTGTGTGTGTGTGTGTGTGTGTGTGTGTGTGTGTGTGTGTGTGTGTGTGTGTGTGTGTGTGTGTGTGTGTGTGTGTGTGTGTGTGTGTGTGTGTGTGTTTTTTCCGGTTATTAAAAAAGCTGATTTGTTCTCAGATGATGAAAGCCTACAGATCTGATTAAACCCTCCCAATGCAAATCAGCAGCAGCAGGCTGAATGAAATCATCTTGATGAACATATAATTGTTACGCTCCAACCCGCTGACTGACTTTTAACATGATCAGAGTTCCTGATCTCTCCCAAAACACTGCAGTCAGCTGAATGGGTTTCTGAGTGAAGTTGGGCATCTGATTTGGGATTCTGGTTTGGTTAGAGGGAGGGATAGGAGAGAAAGAAAGAGACACCCACGCACGCAAACACAAATAGAGTACCACAGTATGATTCATAATACCCATAAAACCTAGTGGTCAAACAAGGAAATGGTTCCAATCGTTTCTCCACCATTCATTTATTATTTTTTTGAAACAATTTTGATTTTAAAAACACTTAAAATAAGGGCTATGCTTCGTGTAGGCTTACCCTGGTGTGATGTTTTGATAACAATGTAAATATCTCTAGAAGGAGGTGACTTTTATCAATATATTTGCCTGAATTTATGACCTCCAAAATTAAATGCAAATTAGCTGCTAATGTGGCTATCATAAAGAACTACAAATGCCACAATGATCTGGACGAGACTGCCGAATCGAGGCAAAGCTAAGAATCTCTGGATTAACTATCTAATGTTATCCAAACTTAGAAATGAATACATTGGCTGAATCTTTAAATTGACAATTCTGCGAACTGTCTTGTGCACGTTTTAAACTAACACCACACGCTAGCAAAAGCGTCACCTAGAGATGACTTGCAGGCTGTTGCAGGGATTTGCAGTTTTGCACAATGTCTAATTTGATGCCAACCATTTTCAAATGTGAGAGTAAATAGAGCCCAATATATTGATGAAAGTGACTTGGTCTGAAAGAGATGTACGGTGCATTCAGAAAGTATTCAGACCCCTTTGCGTTTTCCACATTTGTTATGTTACAGCCTTGTTCTAAAATGGATTACATTTTTTATTTTTCTCATCAATCTACACAGAATACCGCATAATGACAAAACAAAAACAGGTTTTTGGAAATGTTTTCTAAAATGGAAATATTTCATAATTATTCAGACCTTTTGCTATGAGATTCGAAATTGAGCTCAGGTGCATCCTGTTTCCATTGATCATCCTTGAGATGTTTCTACTTGATTGGAGTCCCCTTCTGGTAAATTCAATTGATTGAACATGATTTGGATAGGCCCACACCTGCTTACATAAGGTCCCACAGTTGACAGTGCATGTCAGATCAAATACCAAGCCATGAGGTCGAAGGAATTGTACATAGAGCTCCGAGAAAGGATTGTGTTGAGGCACAGATCTGGGGAAGGGTACCAAAGATTTCTGCAGCATTGAAGGTCCCCCAAATGGAAAAAGTTTGAAACCACCAAGACTGTTCCTAGAGATGGCCGCCTGGCCAAACTGAGCAATCGGGGGAGAAGGGCCTTGGTCAGGGAGGTGACCAAGAACCAGATGGTTACTTTGAAAGAGCTCCAGAGTTCCTCTGTGGAGATGGGAGAACCTTCCAGAAGGACAACCATCTCTGCAGCATACCACTTATCAGGCCTTTATGGTAGAGTGGCCAGACGAAAGCCACTCCTCAGTAAAAGGCACATGACAGACTGCTTGGAGTTTGCCAAAAGGCACCTAAAGGACTCTCAGACCATGAGAAACAAGATTCTCTGGTCTGACGAAACCAAGAATTAACTCTTTGGCCTGAATGCCAAGTGTCATGTCTATGGTGAAGCATGGTAGTGGAAGCAACATGCTGTGGGGATGTTTTTCACCTGCAGGGACTGGAAGACTGGACAGGATCGAGGGAAAGATGAACGGAGCAAAGTACAAAGAGATCCTTGATGAAAACCTGCTCCAGAGCGCTAAGGACCTCAGACTGGGGCAATGGTTCACCTTCCAACGGTACAAAGACTCTCGGCACACAGCCAAGACAAAGCAGGAGTGGCTTCGGGACAAGTCTCTAAATGTCCTTGAGTGGCCCAGCCAGAGCCCGGACTTGAACCCAATCAAACATCTCTGGAGAGACTTGAAAATAGCTGTGCAGCAACGCTCCCCAACCAACCTGACAGAGCTTGAGAGGATCTGCTAATAAGAATGTGAAAAACTCCCCAAATACATGTGTGCCAGGCTTGTAGCATCATACCCAAAAAGACTCAAGGCTGTAATCACTGACAAATGTGCTTCAACAAAATACTGAGTAAAGGGTCTGAATACTTGCGTAAATGTGATATTTAATTTTTATTTTTTTTTGGGGGGGGGGGGCAAAAATTTCTTCAAACTTGTTTTTACTTTGTTATTATGGTGATTGTGTGTAGATTAATGAAGGGGGGAAAGTATTTAATCCATTTTAGAATAAGGCTGTAAAGTTATAATGTGAAAAAAGACAAGGGGTCTGAAAACTTTCCGGATGCCCTGCCCACGGTTATCAAGATGTCATGACACGGTAAGCCTACATGAAACACGTGGACTTCAGGAAACAGCACCCCTATCCACATCGACAGGACAGTAGCGGAGAAGGTGGAGAGTTTTAAGTTCCTCGTTGTACATATCACAGACGAACTGAAATGGTCCACGCACACAGACAGTGTGGAAACGAAGGCGAAACAGCATCTGTAAGGCTGTAAAAATGTGGCTTGTCACCGAAAACACTCACTAACTTTTACAGGTGCACAATTGAGAGCATCCTTGTCGGACTGTATCACCGCCTGGTATGGCAACTGCACCGCCCACAACCACAGGGCTCTCCAGAGGGCTGTTCACCCCATTTCCATCCAGAAGGTGAGATCAGTTGCATCAAAGCTGGGACAGAGAGATTGAAAAACAGCTTCTATCTCAAGGCCACCCGATTGTTAAACAGCCATCACTAGCACAGAGAGGCGGCTGCCTATATACAGACTTGATATCATTGGCCACTTTAATAAATGGAACACTAGTCACTTTAATAATGCCACTTTAAGAATGTTTACATTTCTCGCATTACTCATCTCATGTGTATATACTGTATACTGTATCCTTCACTATCTATTCTATATTATTACATCTTAGCCGCTCTGTCACTGCTCATCCATATATTTTATACTTATATATTCTCATCCCATTCCTGTACTAGATTGTGTGTATTAGGTTTTGTTTTGGAATTTGTTAGATATTAGGTTTTGTTGTGGAATTGTTAGATATTACCTGTTAGATCTTTCTGCACATTTGGGTCTAGAAGCATAAGCATTTCGCTACACTCGCAATAACATCTGCTAACCATTTGTATTTGGCCAATACAATTTGATTTGAACACAGCCCTTATTTTAAGTGTTTTTGAAAACTCCCTTTGGGAAAAATGAATGGTGGAAATATTATTTCATTGTTTAACCGTTAGGTTTTATGGGTATTATGACACCTCCACCGTGGGGCTCTATGCACACGCACAGAAATTTAATTAAAGCAAGGGATGGATAAGGAGACGGCTGGTGATGGTTGTAGTATGTCAGAATGTCTTGTCTAATTGCCTCAGGCTATCCATTTCAAAGGGCCACAATGCCGTTTCTGATTGTCATCCAGGCTGTGAACATGTGGCATCATTAAAGTGCCTGGGCTTTGATCAAGACCATTCTTCCATAAGAATTGACATACTGTACGTGTGGGCCATTCTCCCTCCCTGCATCACAACCCTCCACACTCGTTACCTGGCGGTAGATATGTATAGGGGGAAGGAGACAGGGACACTGGAGTGATGGAGGTAGATATGTATAGGGGAAGGGACAGAGATACTGGAGTGATGGAGGTAGATATGTATAGGGGGGAAGTGACAGGGATACTGGAGTGATGGAGGTAGATATGTATAGGGGAAGGGACAGAGATACTGGAGTGATGGAGGTAGATATGTATAGGGGTAAGGTGACAGGGATACTGGAGTGATGGAGGTAGATATGTATAGGGGGAAGGTGACAGGGATACTGGAGTGATGGAGGTAGATATGTATAGGGGGAAGGAGACAGGGATACTGGAGTGATGGAGGTAGATATGTATAGGGGGAAGGAGACAGGGATACTGGAGTGATGGAGGTAGATATGTATAGGGGAAGGGACAGAGATACTGGAGTGATGGAGGTAGATATGTATAGGGGGGAAGTGACAGGGATACTGGAGTGATGGAGGTAGATATGTATAGGGGAAGGGACAGAGATACTGGAGTGATGGAGGTAGATATGTATAGGGGTAAGGTGACAGGGATACTGGAGTGATGGAGGTAGATATGTATAGGGGGAAGGTGACAGGGATACTGGAGTGATGGAGGTAGATATGTATATGGGGAAGGTGACAGGGATACTGGAGTGATGGAGGTATATATGTATAGGGGGAAGGTGACAGGGATACTGGAGTGATGGGGGTAGATATGTATAGGGGGAAGGGGACAGGGATACTGGAGTGATGGAGGTAGATATGTATAGGGGGAAGGAGACAGTGATACTGGAGTGATGGAGGTAGATATGTATAGGGGGAAGGTGACAGGGATACTGGAGTGATGGAGGTAGATATGTATAGGGGGAAGGAGACAGGGATACTGGAGTGATGGAGGTAGATATGTATAGGGGAAGGGACAGAGATACTGGAGTGATGGAGGTAGATATGTATAGGGGGGAAGGGGTCAGGGATACTGGAGTGATGGAGGTAGATATGTATAGGGGGAAGGGGACAGGGATACTGGAGTGATGGAGTGATGGAGATAGATATGTATAGGGGGAAGGTGACAGGGATACTGGAGTGATGGAGGTAGATATGTATAGGGGGAAGGGGACAGGGATACTGGAGTGATGGAGGTAGATATGTATAGGGGGAAGGTGACAGGGATACTGGAGTGATGGAGGTAGATATGTATAGGGGGAAGGTTACAGGGATACTGGAGTGATGGAGTGATAGAGGTAGATATGTATAGGAGGAAGGTGACAGGGATACTGGAGTGATGGTGGTAGATATGTATAGGGGGAAGGTGACAGGGATACTGGAGTGATGGAGGTAGATATGTATAGGGGGAAGGTGACAGGGATACTGGAGTGATGGTGGTAGATATGTATAGGGGGAAGGTGACAGGGATACTGGAGTGATGGAGGTAGATATGTATAGGGGGAAGGGGACAGGGATACTGGAGTGATGGAGGTAGATATGTATAGGGGGAAGGGGACAGGGATACTGGAGTGATGGTGGTAGATATGTATAGGGGGAAGGGGACAGGGATACTGGAGTGATGGTTGTAGATATGTATAGGGGGAAGAGGACAGAGATACTGGAGTGATAGAGGTAGATATGTATAGGGGGAAGGAGACAGGGATACTGGAGTGATGGAGGTAGATATGTATAGGGGGAAGGAGACAGGGATACTGGAGTGATGGAGGTATATATGTATAGGGGGAAGGGGACAGGGATACTGGAGTGATGGAGGTAGATATGTATAGGGGAAGGGGACAGGGATACTGGAGTGATGGAGGTATATATGTATAGGGGGAAGGTGACAGGGATACTGGAGTGATGGAGGTAGATATGTATAGGGGAAGGTGACAGGGATACTGGAGTGATGGTGGTAGATATGTATAGGGGGAAGGGGACAGGGATACTGGAGTGATGGTTGTAGATATGGGGGAAGAGGACAGAGATACTGGAGTGATAGAGGTAGATATGTATAGGGGAAGGAGACAGGGATACTGGAGTGATGGAGGTAGATATGTATAGGGGGAAGGTGACAGGGATACTGGAGTGATGGAGGTAGATATGGGGGAAGGTGACAGGGATACTGGAGTGATGGTGGTAGATATGTATAGGGGTAAGGTGACAGGGATACTGGAGTGATGGAGGTAGATATGTATAGGGGGAAGGTGACAGGGATACTGGAGTGATGGTGGTAGATATGTATAGGGGGAAGGTGACAGGGATACTGGAGTGATGGAGGTAGATATGTATAGGGGTACGGTGACAGGGATACTGGAGTGATGGAGGTAGATATGTATATGGGGAAGGGGACAGGGATACTGGAGTGATGGTTGTAAATATGTATAGGGGGAAGAGGACAGAGATACTGGAGTGATAGAGGTAGATATGTATAGGGGTAAGGAGACAGGGATACATGAGTGATGGAGGTAGATATGTATAGGGGGAAGGTGACAGGGATACTGGAGTGATGGAGGTAGATATGTATAGGGGGAAGGTGACAGGGATACTGGAGTGATGGAGGTAGATATGTATAGGGGGAAGGTGACAGGGATACTGGAGTGATGGAGGTAGATATGTATAGGGGTACGGTGACAGGGATACTGGAGTGATGGAGGTAGATATGTATATGGGGAAGGGGACAGGGATACTGGAGTGATGGTTGTAAATATGTATAGGGGGAAGAGGACAGAGATACTGGAGTGATAGAGGTAGATATGTATAGGGGTAAGGAGACAGGGATACATGAGTGATGGAGGTAGATATGTATAGGGGAAGGGGACAGGGATACTGGAGTGATGGAGGTAGATATGTATAGGGGGAAGGAGACAGGGATACAGGAGTGATGGAGGTAGATATGTATACGGGGAAGAAAAACAGGGATACTGGAGTGATGGAGGTAGATATGTATAGGGGGAAGGAGACAGGGATACAGGAGTGATGGAGGTAGATATGTATAGGGGGAAGGTGACAGGGATACTGGAGTGATGGAGGTAGATATGTATAGGGGGAAGGTGACAGGGATACTGGAGTGATGGAGGTAGATATGTATAGGGGAAGGGGACAGGGATACTGGAGTGATGGAGGTAGATATGTATAGGGGGAAGGAGACAGGGATACAGGAGTGATGGAGGTAGATATGTATAGAGGGAAGGAGACAGGGATACTGGAGTGATGGAGGTAGATATGTATAGGGGTAAGGGGACAGGGATACTGGAGTGATGGAGGTAGATATGTATAGGGGTAAGGTAACAGGGATACTGGAGTGATGGAGGTAGAAATGTATAGGGGGAAGGAGACAGGGATACAGGAGTGATGGAGGTAGATATGTATAGGGGGAAGAAAAACAGGGATACTGGAGTGATGGAGGTAGATATGTATAGGGGGAAGGTGACAGGGATACTGGAGTGATAGAGGTAGATATGTATAGGGGTAAGGAGACAGGGATACATGAGTGATGGAGGTAGATATGTATAGGGGGAAGGGGACAGGGATACTGGAGTGATGGAGGTAGATATGTATACGGGGAAGAAAAACAGGGATACTGGAGTGATGGAGGTAGATATGTATAGGGGGAAGGAGACAGGGATACAGGAGTGATGGAGGTAGATATGTATAGGGGGAAGGGGACAGGGATACTGGAGTGATGGAGGTAGATATGTATAGGGGGAAGGAGACAGGGATACAGGAGTGATGGAGGTAGATATGTATAGAGGGAAGGAGACAGGGATACTGGAGTGATGGAGGTAGATATGTATAGGGGTAAGGGGACAGGGATACTGGAGTGATGGAGGTAGATATGTATAGGGGTAAGGTAACAGGGATACTGGAGTGATGGAGGTAGATATGTATAGGGGGAAGGAGACAGGGATACAGGAGTGAAGGAGGTAGATATGTATAGGGGGAAGAAAAACAGGGATACTGGAGTGATGGAGGTAGATATGTATAGGGGGAAGGAGACAGGGATACTGGAGTGATGGAGGTAGATATGTATAGGGGGAAGGAGACAGGGATACTGGAGTGATGGAGGTAGATATGTATAGGGGAAAGGAGACAGGGATACTGGAGTGATGGAGGTAGATATGTATAGGGGGAAGGAGACAGGGATACAGGAGTGATGGAGGTAGATATGTATAGGGGGGAAGTGACAGGGATACTGGAGTGATGGAGGTAGATATGTATAGGGGAAGGGACAGAGATACTGGAGTGATGGAGGTAGATATGTATAGGGGTAAGGTGACAGGGATACTGGAGTGATGGAGGTAGATATGTATAGGGGGAAGGTGACAGGGATACTGGAGTGATGGAGGTAGATATGTATATGGGGAAGGTGACAGGGATACTGGAGTGATGGAGGTATATATGTATAGGGGGAAGGTGACAGGGATACTGGAGTGATGGGGGTAGATATGTATAGGGGAAGGGGACAGGGATACTGGAGTGATGGAGGTAGATATGTATAGGGGGAAGGAGACAGTGATACTGGAGTGATGGAGGTAGATATGTATAGGGGGAAGGTGACAGGGATACTGGAGTGATGGAGGTAGATATGTATAGGGGGAAGGAGACAGGGATACTGGAGTGATGGAGGTAGATATGTATAGGGGGAAGGAGACAGGGATACTGGAGTGATGGAGGTAGATATGTATAGGGGGGAAGGGACAGAGATACTGGAGTGATGGAGGTAGATATGTATAGGGGGGAAGGGGTCAGGGATACTGGAGTGATGGAGGTAGATATGTATAGGGGGAAGGGGACAGGGATACTGGAGTGATGGAGTGATGGAGGTAGATATGTATAGGGGGAAGGTGACAGGGATACTGGAGTGATGGAGGTAGATATGTATAGGGAAGGGACAGAGATACTGGAGTGATGGAGGTAGATATGTATAGGGGGGAAGGGGTCAGGGATACTGGAGTGATGGAGGTAGATATGTATAGGGGGAAGGGGTCAGGGATACTGGAGTGATGGAGTGATGGAGATAGATATGTATAGGGGGAAGGTGACAGGGATACTGGAGTGATGGAGGTAGATATGTATAGGGGGAAGGTTACAGGGATACTGGAGTGATGGAGGTATATATGTATAGGGGGAAGGGACAGGGATACTGGAGTGATGGAGGTAGATATGTATAGGGGGAAGGAGACAGGGATACAGGAGTGATGGAGGTAGATATGTATAGGGGGAAGGAGACAGGGATACTGGAGTGATGGAGGTAGATATGTATAGGGGGAAGGAGACAGGGATACTGGAGTGATGGAGGTAGATATGTATAGGGGGAAGAAAAACAGGGATACTGGAGTGATGGAGGTAGATATGTATAGGGGGAAGGAGACAGGGATACTGGAGTGATGGAGGTAGATATGTATAGGGGGAAGGAGACAGGGATACTGGAGTGATGGAGGTAGATATGTATAGGGGGAAAGAGACAGGGACACTGGAGTGATGGAGGTAGATATGTATAGGGGGAAGGGGACAGGGATACTGGAGTGATGGAGGTATATATGTATAGGGGGAAGGGACAGGGATACTGGAGTGATGGAGGTAGATATGTATAGGGGGAAGGAGACAGGGATACAGGAGTGATGGAGGTAGATATGTATAGGGGGAAGGAGACAGGGATACTGGAGTGATGGAGGTAGATATGTATAGGGGGAAGGAGACAGGGATACTGGAGTGATGGAGGTAGATATGTATAGGGGGAAGAAAAACAGGGATACTGGAGTGATGGAGGTAGATATGTATAGGGGGAAGGAGACAGGGATACTGGAGTGATGGAGGTAGATATGTATAGGGGAAAGGAGACAGGGATACTGGAGTGATGGAGGTAGATATGTATAGGGGGAAGGAGACAGGGATACTGGAGTGATGGAGGTAGATATGTATAGGGGGAAGGAGACAGGGATACAGGAGTGATGGAGGTAGATATGTATAGGGGGAAGGAGACAGGGATACAGGAGTGATGGAGGTAGATATGTATAGGGGGAAGGAGACAGGGATACAGGAGTGATGGAGGTAGATATGTATAGGGGGAAGGGGACAGGGATACAGGAGTGATGGAGGTAGATATGTATACGGGGAAGAAAAACAGGGATACTGCAGTGATGGAGGTAGATATGTATAGGGGAAGGGACAGGGATACTGGAGTGATGGAGGTAGACATGTGTAAGCCTAAAAATAGCATTTGACCTTGTGCTGACTAACAAAATGTCCGCAGTTGGTCAAATGTTTGTTCGATTAATATTCTTGTGGGGACTTCTGGTCTCCAGAAGTATAGTTAAACACGTCCATGTGTGCACGCTCACACACACACACACACACACACACACACACACACACACACACACACACACACACACACACACACACACACACACACACACACACACACACACACACACACACACACACACACACACACACACACACACACACACACACACACACACACACACACACACACACACTCCTAAGTGAGGGACCCGAAGCCTATTCCACCTAACGTCTCGCTATTCAAAGCGTCTGCCGATTGTTTTTAGAATCAAAGAGCTCAACGCCGCCGGCTCTAAGGCTGCTGCCTATGATGTTAACAGTGGGATATTTTGTTGTATTAAAACTTTGTCCGTAAAGGAAAAGGAGAGAGATAATGATGAGAGGCTGCGAAAAGACGCTGACTCTCGTCAGTGATGAGGATTCTGTCATTAGTAACACCTGAGGAGAAGAGACATCAAACACTCCTCAACTCTTGGCTGTGTTAACTGATGGAGAGATGAAGACTAAATGAAACCTGTCTGGTTTGAGTGTCTGACTGGTAAATCTCTAGAGCCCTGGAGAGAGCCTCGAATTACTTACTGTATGTTCCTATCCTCACTGTTGATTCCCCACTTCCAGTAAAATATGCTCTCCATAAACTCAAAGAAGGGCAGTATTTCTGTTATTTGAATTACATATTTGAATTCCTTCTGAATATTTAGTATTTTGTCATTTGAATTACACTGGGCTGAACCTACACCCCAATGTATTGTGTATTTTGTCATTTTCATAAATACTTTTCTATACCATTTTTTTTATAGCAGTTCACATGATGTTGCTCCCTTTCACCCTGCATTGGTATCACAAGTCTGATGGCACTATGGTGTGACAAAAAAAGAGTCTGCAAAATCAACTAAATATAACAATTCCAAGAGTATTATTCTAATGAGCTCTGCCCAAAACAATAATGTGTGCTTTGCCGATCATTTTGGTATGTTCATTTTCACATATACATTTACAATTTGGTAATTTAGCAGACACTCTTCACCAGAGCGGCTTTCTCAACAAGAACTTAACATAGTCATAGCAAGTAAAACGTTTTTTTTTTTGTAATTGTTACTGAGAATGTTGCTGCTGTTTGGGCCGGCTACTTGCAAATACATTTTTGTATGTTAAAATACATATATTTTAATTAAATGGGGCGGCAGGGTAGCCTAGTGGTTAGAGCGTTGGACTAGTAACCGCAAGGTTGTGAGTTCAAACCCCCCAGCTGACAAGGTACAAATCTGTCGTTCTTCCCCTTCCCACTATTCCTAGGCCGTCATTGAAAATAAGAATTTGTTCTTAACTGACTTCCTAGTTAAATAAAGATAAAAATAAAAAAAAAATGGATTTTGTAGTTTATTTTTGATACATTGATCTTTATAGTATTTTGTAATTGTATTTTGTAATTTTTTCCCCATCCTTGCTAGAAACAGGTAAATGAGAGGGAAATGAGAGTCTCAAATATTTTACGGTTCAATAAACAATCTCTCCATGTTAGCCACAGTGGCCACACAATGACCATATTCATAGACTACGGTGAAACTGTGCCCCGCCTTCAGTTCCTTCAGGTCAGGCCTCTCCATACTGACCACCGCAGCCAGTATCTGGTCCCCCACACCATCCCTGCTCAAGGTGAAGTTAATCAGGGTGCACTGGGCCTGCAGCTCAGGCTGCCAGTGGGAGCTGCCAAGATTAGTGTGGAGGATCCGTCTGAAGCTGGGGTTGTGCTCACACTCCTTGTCCCCTATCTGAATGTACCCGCGGAGAGGTAGAAAGGAGAGGAGATGAGAGTAGAGGAAGGGGGATGAGAGGTGTTGGAGGTGAGATGATTGAAGACATGTTGTATTAAGATCAATCCAATCAATCCAGTCCATGCAACTTTCACTTGAATGCATAATGTGACATTTTATGGTAGGTATGCACCCCTCATGGTAGGATTTGGCCTAGTGGGACTGACTGACACGTTTATTTTAAAACAGATATCAGAGTTGATGTGGCCCTAAAACCGGGTCTACAGTCTCCTCTAGGTTCTCAATCACAACCACGTCACCAGCAGATTAGCGCTCTCTCTATGAAGTGGAGTTACCTGAGAAAGACACAGTGAATTAGAGTTTTACTGTCACTAGAAGAGCATAAATGGGTCTTTATCAGTTTGACCAAACATTTTAAAAACTTTATATGACGTGTTTGTTGGAACAAATGATGGGAAAATTTAATTGAAGAAAAAAAATCTAATCTACACTACATTGTTATAGTAATTCATTAGACCAGGAAGTGATTCAGAGAAAAGTTAGTTATCTTTCTCACACAATCTGCCCAATAGAAGAGGCAATTATGGTCTCTATTAAGATTGAAGAGAGACGATAATATACCCTCTTCAGAAACTCTCTCCCGAACAGCTGCCATCTTGTGATTCACCCTCTCGGTCCGATGGGGATGACGCGTATCTCTTTTTTTGATCCACTTGCCGCCCTGTAGCTGAGGGAGGTGGCGTTCTCTGTGGTGTCATGACTTTACAGTCATTCATCTGATGACTGTTATTTATTTAATCCACTAACTATGTTTAATTGTTACCCGATTTAATGACTCATGTAAACAATTAACTCATTAGGATTTGGGGCATCACGGAAGAGTTAGTTTAAACTCTTAAAAAAACGTTTTTAAAAATAATAGAAAACAAAGTGATAACTGGCTCAGGCCACAGTGTCCTGTGCATTAGTTTGGTCCGCTAGAAAGTGTCATGTCCCATTTAAATCTTCAGGCCACTGCTTATATTGTGTTATATTATATTATATCCCCTGATTAAACTCTATAAGATATATATATATTTCATCAATAAACAGACATCTTATTAATCAATACCTGTTATCATCTTATTATATCATCATTCTGAACAGTCGTTACTGTCACATTGATATAAAGGATCAGGAGACAGGCGCAGGAATGCGTAATAGTTTTTAAAATATTACCCAAATTACAGCGTGCCGTGTAAAGGCACGGGGATGAAGACCAAACAAACACGTATACAAAACACAGGGTTGAAACCCAAACAAATGAGTGAGGAGTACCTGGAATAAATACACGGGATGAGACCCGAACATACACAAGCGCACAATGATACAACACGGGATGAGACCCGTAATCATCTGCACAATACAAGCGGCACGAAAGCCAAAACAACAAGGCACAGATACTCACACGACCAACGGACATTGGAACAATAATCAACAGCCCAATGGAAATCAAAGGACACATTTATACAATTACAATCAGGGAAATGGGGACTAGGTGTGCGTAATGACACCGTTCCGGAGGGATCCGTGACAGTAACCTCAATCATCTGCAAAAACCCCAGCCTTACTCATGATTCAGTACTACACAAATTGGTTTAATTATTTATGTACTAGCTAACTAAATAATAAACAGGATAACATACACACTTAACACACGAGACAAAAAGTCCCTAGCGGACTTTTACAATATGGTGGCTTCTTACACAACAACATGGAGAGAGAGAGAGAGACACTTCAAAACTATTCTCACAGTAATCACATGAACAGCCGCACGTTTGGAATAAGAAATAATGAGTATATTTACGCGTGAGTGCCTTTGTCCGCCATTTATCTCTGTCGGGAACCAATCCTCATTAGGAAGGTTGTTGGCCTTTTAGCGGCAAGCTGTATGGCACTATTTGTCTGAAAGGGGCCTCCCCTTTCCCTGTCTTCTACTGTTGTTCACTCTGGAAGATAGCTAGCCAGCCGTGTCGATGGTTCCCATTGGGGAGATGACAATAGCGTACTACGGTGATGTGACAAAAGTAGGTAGGATGGTTTGAAGAGTTTGCTTTTCTAGATATTTGACTCAAGACAGCTAATCAGCTGTACCAGTGATTGTCTGAGAGGTGAGCTCGCTTCTTCCTCCTCGTGTTGATAGTCAGGATTCAGACCCCTTTGGGCATGAGCTGCAGCTCGCCGTTTTTTTGTTCAAGTCTGGGAGGTGTGGTATTTTCTTCACCTGGTGTTGTGGTTCAAAGTTCCAACCATTTCAAATGTGTAGCTCCCACCCCAACGTTTCCTGGTCTAATGTTAATCTCTGTTGGCAATGCCTTTATGCACTCTGGCTGAAGGGGACGGTTCCGTCAGTTTGACATGCTCTCTGACCTCCCTCAGGGAGTGACTACTTATTGTGCAAAGGTACACTATATGTCGTCAAGTTCTCTTACAACTCCTAAAATCACATTCCTATCTTAACAAAAAAAATGCAGCATGTTTCACATTATATGCACAATGTTTTGGATGAAAACTTGACAGATAAAGGGGATACACTTTCTAAGTTATAGTATTTCGTCCATACCATTTTTAATGAAATCACAAAATAAAAAACAATATGACAGTTTTCTATAGCTCCCCACTGACCATTCCCAAATTCTTATGTTAGAAATATTGTTCCAGTATTCATTCTTGAGCGTGTTAGAGTTTCGGTGGGAAAACTGCCTGTGAAACAAAGGCACATTCCTATGCGCATTGTAAGATGGAGGGAGAGAGTCTTCTTCTACCTTAATGTACGACAGGCAGTGGAGGTGTCAAAAACCCACCCACCAGTTCCCTCCTCCCCTTTTCTGGTGAGAGGTGGTCTCGTGGAAGATTATTCATTGCAAACTTGATCTGCTCATCTGGATTACAGCGTGGACATCCTGTCGATCCGGCAGGCCCCTCGTTCTGCCACGCCACAATGTCAGCGTTGTCCATCAGCATGGCCAGAGGGTCCAGGTCAGGGGTCACTGGGAGAGAGAGGAGCTGCTGTGGTCATCCTTTATCAGCATATACTACTATCGTAGAATGTAAGTCAGTTACTAGGAAAATCTTCAAACCATCTCCCATGTTGTCAAACTGTGTTGTAGCCCACATAAAGCTTTTGATATTGTCATGTGAACCTCCTAGTAATTGTGTGTCTTCTCTTGCCCTGTAGTTGACAGAGGAAATATCTCCAGGTGTTGTCTATGAGCTGGTGGCAGTAGCCCTTAGTGAAGTATCCCAGCTAGGATACACAAAGTCCTCTCCCGACATCTGAAACTCTACACCACCTCCTCCCAGCACACATTCTCCAGCCAGGGCACGTTCTCCAGCCAGGGCACGTTCTCCAGCCAGGGCACGTTCTCCAGCCAGGGCACGTTCTCCAGCCAGGGCACGTTCTCCAGTCAGGCCACGTTCTCCAGCCAGTGCACGTTCTCCAGCCAGGGCTCGTTCTCCAGCCAGGGCACGTTCTCCAGCCAGGGCACGTTCTCCAGCCAGGGCATGTTCTCCAGCCAGGGCACGTTCTCCAGTCAGGCCACGTTCTCCAGCCAGTGCACGTTCTCCAGCCAGGGCATGTTCTCCAGCCAGGGCACGTTCTCCGACGTCAGACCATCCACCTACAGACCACAACACAATGTGACATGACATGGCATAACTACTGAGAGACACAGGACAGATCACAACTCAAGATTCCCACATACTATATGTAACTTGAATTTTCTGGCAAATCTCATAATGATATGAAAGCATGATTTACACAAAAGGCAATTAGCATTCTACCCTGAGTGACACTGATTACCCACACTGCACCCTGCTAGCTGCAGACTCATTCAAAAGTAAACAGTCAGTACTCTAACTGTCTTAAAGTTATAGAACACAGCTGGTTCAGAAATAATAAGCTTAACTAATCAATAATGATTACATTGTTGAAAATGCTGAGCGGCTTTATTCCCTTCTTCATCTAGTGGATCCTCCTCACGCTGTCAACACATCTCCTTACTGAATACTAATCAGTACCGTGTGTGTGTGTGTGTGTGTGTGTGTGTGTGTGTGTGTGTGTGTGTGTGTGTGTGTGTGTGTGTGTGTGTGTGTGTGTGTGTGTGTGTGTGTGTGTGTGTGTGTGTGTGTGTGTGTGTGTGTGTGTGTGTGTGTGTGGCCTACTCACCAGGTGGTTTGAGAGGGAGTTGATGCAAGCGGTGGACTCAGCCTCCTGCTGTCATTTTAGCTTGTCGTCCACGGCTGTATCAAACCTGGCTGTCAGCTTGGCCAGTTTCTCATTAAGGTGTTGTCACACACACAAACACAATGGCGAGAGAGCGAGCGGGAGAAAGCGATATTGCTTGGTAAGATGACAGATAAAACTTCAAATGATCTAAACGCTCATTACCCGACGACAAGTTACAAACAGGTTTACTCCGGATGAAACAAAACTTTCTTCTGTCTTTCAAAACTGTCTTCTGAAAGTTGGCGAAAAGTTATCCATCTCCACCAAGGATTTGTGGAATTATTATTATTTTTTAAATTATAATTGCTAATAACCCCTGATTCAGGAGCCTTTCTCTGCAGAAATGCTCTTGCTGACGGCCAAACAAATGACACGGAAAATAGTGGATTTGGAACTTATTAGAGAATAAATCAAATCAAATTTTATTGGTCACATACACGTGTTTTTCAGATATTATTGCCAGTGTCGTGAAAATGCTTGTAAAACAAGGAACTTTTCCGGGTTGGACGTTTTCAGGCACCAAGGCTGCTGCTGCATGATCGGACTACATTCAGATGGACTGGGGAGAAACTGCTGAGAGGATTGACTCACAACTGTTTTTTACTGGTATTTACTGATACAGCCTTTTTAAGTAGAACTCACTTCAGAGATGTAAAAACTATTTGTAAGGAAACAGAGGTGTTATTGCATACACTATTACATTATTGTTAAATACATTCCAAGATTTATATAACATGTTCATTCTAATACCAGGATGTAGTGAACTATTTCAAAACTAACCACTGTTTCTAACTGGTCAGCGTTAACTCACGCTGATCTTGGTCTTGATGATTGTGAGCTTGTCCTGTGCTGCGGCCTGCTCAGCGTTGGCCTTGCTCAGAACCTGGCCTCACCAGACATGTCACCAACTGAGCATGTGTGGGATGCTCTGGATCGACCTGTACAAAAGTGTGTTCCAGTTCCCTCCAATTTCCAGCAACTTCACACAGCCATTGAAAGGAGTGGGACAACATTCCACAGGCAACAACCAATAGCCTGATCAACTTCAAGTGAAAGAGATGTGTCACTGCATGAGACAAATGGTGGTAACACCAGATACTGGCTGGTTTTCTGATCCACACCCCTTCCTTTTTAAAGCTAACTGTGACCAACATATGGATATCTGTATTCCCAGTCATGTGAAATTCATAGATTATTACCGAATGAATTTATTTCAATTGACTGATTTCCTTATGAACTGCAACTCAGTAAAATCTTTGAAATTGTTGCATGTTGCATTGTTCAGTATAGTATGGGATAGTGTTTTACAGTCCCAAAATTATTCTGAAACAATTCCTTTAAATAAATTATTTGTTGATCATTTTGGTCCCCCCAATTTGACGTTTGTCCAAGTTTTTCCAAAACCCTATGGGTTAATGTAAGGTTTTAAACGTTTAAGTTGAGACATTGTTACCTAACTCCTCAAAAGTGAAGCCAAAAACACTTTCTTTGGGCTGGGGGTTTGACATTTCGTTAGATTAAGGGTTACGGTTTGGGCAGGGTAGGTTACTTTCTAAATGTAATCAGTTATATTTACTAGTTAACTGTCACTTTTGGATTACCCAAACTCAGTAACGTAATCTAATTACATTCGGATTACAAGTCCCTCAATAAAAGCCATTAAAAGAAGACTCCTTCACACGGAACAAACTGAAACTTTAGCCTTTTTTTCGTTTCTGAATTGAATGTCATTGAGAAAACAGAAAGTCGTAATATACTTTTCACAAACAACTGAATTTAAAAGTAATCCAATAAATACGCATCTCATTTTTAATAAAGAATCTGTAACGTGATTGCAATATGTTTTTTGCTGGTAACATAACAGTTAGTGTTTTTGTAATCAGAGTACATGTAATTAGTTACTCCCCTACCCTGAATTTTGGGGTTACGGATTACGTTTAGGGTTACGTTTAGGAATTAATTCAGAGTGGTTAAGTTAAGGATTAAAGTTTGGGAAAGGATGGGGACAGAAAAACTCAAACCAATTGCCTTGCTCTGGGAAAACGCTGGAGAGCTGTTTTTTTACGTCAATCCACCATCCACAACGACATAGAAGCTGGCAGCCTACTTGAAGATAATAGAACTCACCGTTGTCCCTAGTGGCCGTTATTGAAGACAATTCTAGAGGTTCTTGGGATGTGGAAGGACATCTAAGTTTGACAAACTGAATTGGTCAATCCACACAGACAGCGTGGTGAAGAAGGCGCAGCAGCGCCTCTTCAACCTCAGGAGGCTGAAGAAATTCAGCTTGTCACCAAAAGCACTCACAAGAGCATCGAGAGCATCCTGTCGGGCTGTATCACCGCCTGGTATGGCAACTGCTCCACCCACAACCATAAGGCTCTCCAGAGGGTAGTGAGGTCTGCACAACGCATCACTGGGGGCAAACTACCTCCCCTCCAGGACACCTACACCACCTGATGTCACAGGAAGACCATAAAGATCATCAAGGACAACAACCACCCGAGCCATTGACTGTTCACCCCGCTATCATCCAGAAGGCGAGGTCAGTACAGGTGCATCAAAGCAGAGACCGATAGACTGAAACACAGCTTCTATCTCAAGGCCATCAGACTGGTTAACAGCCACCACAAACGTTGAGCGGCTGCTGCCAACATACTGACTCAACTCCAGCCACTTTAATATGGGAAAAATTGATGTAAAAAATGTATCACTAGACACTTTAAACAATGCCACTTAATATAACGTTTACATACCCTACATTACTCATCTCATATGTATATACTGTACTCTATACCATCTACTGCATCTTGCCTATGCCGTTCTGTACCATCACTCATTCATTTTTCTTTATGTACAAATTCTTCATCCCTTTACACTTGTGTGTACAAGGTAGTTGTTGTGAAATGTTAGGTTAGATTACTTGTTGGTTATTACTGCATTGTCGGAACTAGAAGCACAAGCATTTCGCTACACTCGCATTAACATCTGCTAATCATGTGTATGTGACAAATAAAATGTTTTATTTGATCTAAATCCTTTACAATGAAGATCTGTGAAGTTACTTTGATTTTTATGAATTATCTTTGAAAGACTGGGTCCTGAAAACATGTTACGTTGGTCGTAGGAAAGAGACCAAAGTGCAGGAAAGTGTACTTCCTTTATTGAGATGAACACCCAAAAAACAACAAAAGATCAAGGAACGTAAAGTTCTTCAGGGCTATACAGCAACTGTACAAAAACAAGATCCCACAAACTCAGGTGGAAAACAGGCTGCCTAAGTATGCTTCCCAATCAGATACAACAATAGACAGCTGCTTCTGATTGGGAACCATACCCAGCCAACAAAGAAATATAAAACTAAAATGCCCACCCAAATCACACCCTGACCTAACCAAATAGAGAAAGAAACAGGCTCTCTAAGGTCAGGGTGTAACAAAAATGGACGTTTCTTTTCTTTTACACTAAACACTTGTATGTCTTGGCCTAGTATCTATCTTGTGTTATTAAGCGAAATAAAACAATGGTTGTATGTGTATGGCTGTATTTCAGATACATGTTTTGTACATTTGAATGTTGCAGTAATAGGACCTACAGTTGATGTTGGAAGTTTACATACACCTTAGCCAATTACATTTAAACTCAGTATTTCACAATTCCTGACATTTAATCCTAGTACAAATTCCATGTCTTAGGTCAGTTAGGATTACCACTATATTTTAAGAATGTGAAATGTCAGAATAATAGTAGAGAGAATGATTTATTTCAGCTTTTACTTCTTTCATCAAATTCCCAGTGGGTCAGATGTTTACAAACACTCAATTAGTATTTGGTAGCATTGCCTTTACATTGTTTAACTTGGGTTACAACTTGGGTAGACTTCCACAAGCCTCCTGCAATAAGTTGGGTGAAATAAGGGCCATTCCTCCTGACAGAGCTGGTGTAACTGAGTGTAGGTTTGTAAGGCCTCTTTCCTCACGCACGCTTTTTCAGTTCTGCCCACACATTTAACAATAGGATTGAGGTCATGGCTTTATTATGGTCACTCAAATACCTTGACTTTGTTGTCCTTAAGCCATTTTGCCACAACTTTGGAAGTATATTGGGGTCATTGTCCATTTGGAAGACCCACTTGCGACCAAGCTTCAACTTCCTGACTGATGTCTTGAGATGTTGCTTCAATATATCCACATAATTTTCCATCCTCATGATGCCAACTATTTTGTGAAGTGCACCAGTCCCTCCTGCCACAAAGCACCCCCACAACATGATGCTGCCACCCCCGTGCTTCACGGCTGGGATGGTGTTCTTTGGCTAGCAAGCCTCCCCCTTTTTCCTAAAAACATAATGACGGTCATTATGGCCAAATAGTTATATTTTTGTTTTATCAGACCAGAGGACATTTCTCCAAAAAGTACGGCCTTTGTCCCCTTGTGCAGTTGCAGACTGTAGTCTAGGCTTTTTGATGGTTTTGGAGCAATGGTTTCTTCCTTGCTGAGCAGCCTTTCAGGTTAAGTCATTATAGGACTCGTTTTACTGTGGATGTCGAAACTTTTGGACCTGTTTCCTCCAGCATCTTCACAAGGTCCTTTGCTGTTGTTCTGGGATTGATTTGCACTTTTGCACCAAAGTACGTTCATCTCTCTGAAACAGATCGCGTCTCCTTCCTAAGCGGTATGACGGCTGTGTGGTCCCATGGTGTTTATACTTGCGTACTATTGTTTGTACAGATGAACGTGGTACCTTCAGGAATTTGGAAAATGTAGATGTCCTAACCGACTTGCCAAAATTATAGTTTGTTAACAAGAAATTTGTGGAGTGGTTGACGACTCCAACCTAAGTATATGTAAAATTCCGACTTCAGCTGTAGGTCTATAGCGTTTGAGCGAGCAAGAGAGATCATTATCTTAGATAGCAAGCCCTGATCCCAACGACTCGACTGCCTCCACCTGGTGAGAAAGACTACTGCTCATGTTTAGCCACTCCCGTTTGAATTTACTGATGCATCAGGAGAATTCGCTGTGACAAAAGAGCAATCAAGTTAAGATCCAGCATATGTAGCTGTGGTGGCCACAGGGAAACTGAGATACTGAAAGGAGGACCAGGCCAATGATGAACCTTCCCTCATAGCAGCATGGGAGACCCTGAACACTCTCAATAAGGTACACACACATGCATGCACACAAACGCTCGCACTCACACACATGTGCACACACGTGCACACACACACGCACACACACACATTTTGCAATGTTATGGGTTTCACTTAGAATACATTTACTATAATATTCACAGCTCAATCAATGTCCAGCAGTTTCTTACACCCTATCTGTTCTCCATTGGTTTTATATGAAAGAGTTGTGGGATTCACTAAGGACTTGAGTGGTTTAAGGTGCTCTGTATTCACCCAACCAGAACCGACATCTCTATCCCAGCTAGGCTAACCTCTCTAAAGACTCCTATTAGTATTTCTTCTTCTTATTCTTCTTCCGTCAGCTCACTTTCTCTGTTTTATTCACATTTTCCTTCTCTAGAACAACCTGACTGAAGTGTAGTACCACAAAATAAATCAAATTTATCCTCTTTCATTCATCCTTCTCTCACAATTATTAATCTGGCAGAGTAGATTCCAGTTTCCCTCTTGAGTGTTTTTCATTCATCTCTGTCTTTGCCCATTATCCCTCCTTCTCATCTGGCATAATAGCTTGGTAGTGCTGAGCGAGTAGTGCTTTTTGAGGTTGCTTAAATGTTTTGTTTTTTCATATTTATTTAAACATTGAATGCACTATGCATTACGTGGGTTGAATGCTGTAACAACAGACACTCAAATTATTGTGGTAGTGACTGTCCATTATCACTAAATAACCATCATTTACTCACATTACTTTACTTTCCTAAGATATTTTCAGTTGAACACAACAGTCACTTACTAGAGACAGGCATCTATTTGAGCCAGGAGTCTATTTCCTTAATGCACACATTTTCCATTTGCATTGTTAATTGATTCATTCCAGCATTCACTCAATACATGTATTTCCTTCCTGCACTAAAGTGTTATCATTTACACACTTGACCAAGTTTATTTTGTCTGAGTATGAAAAAAAAGTTTCCTCGATAGAATGATCGATAGAATGATTCTCCTCTCTACATTTTCGGGAGTTCTTACTTTCACCACTAGAGGGCAATCGGCCAATTGCTGTGGGGTCTGTACTCCCGAAAGTTTTTGACTGTTATTGTGCTTGCCAGTTAGCTAGCAGTTCTCAGTTGTTACCAGCCAACTTGTTAAATCTAGCAGTTTCTTACTGGCGATAGAAATGGAGGATTGCCATAATTTTATCAAGCAATTATTGAATTATTGAATGTAACAAATCAAACATTAAACCTCGTAAACAATTCATGGTATTCGAGATTGGGAAAAGCTGTTCTATGTGGAACCATACTGACCTAAAGAACCCTTTGAGTCCTTAAATGGTAGCCTCGTACGAACCATCCTGATCTTGTAAGCTTGCGAGATCAGGATGGTTCGTGCGACGCCACTTCAATGTTTCTTTGCAGTTTAAAAAAGGGTAAGAGCGGTGGCTCATTCAAATAATTTGGGCCGTGGTTTGTTCACAACTCTTTTTCTGCAACTGTGAGTCAGTGTCATTCCAGTTGATCTAATAGGTTGTGTTATGCTGTTGCATGTCATATCTGACTACGGCTAATGATGGTGTCTTGTGGAACAGTCATGTATGTCCTTGAGTCATTTAAGAGGTTTTGTCTAAATCAGTAGGTCTCAATTCTCTCCTCAGGGACCCCCAGCCATTCCAGAGCTAGCAAACCTGACTCAGCCTGTTAGTAGACACAATAAAACACATGGTATTTAACAATACAGTATGGTATATAGTATGGTAACCATATTATATAGTAATATAATATAGGTCATTCTCTGGACGGTTCTGACCTAGAATATGTGGACAACTACAAATACCTAGGTGTCTGGTTAGACTGTAAAATCTCTTTCCAGACCCACATTAAGCATCTCCATTCCAAAATTAAATCTAGAATCAGCTTCCTATTTTGCAACATAGCATTCACTCATGCTGCCAAACATACCCTCGTAAAACTGACCATCCTACCGATCCTCGACTTCGGCGATGTCATTTACAAAATAGCCTCCAACACTCTACTCAACAAATTGGATGCAGTCTATCATAGTACCATCCGTTTTGTCACCACAGCCCCATATACTACCCACCACTGCGACCTGTACACTCTCGTTGGCTGGCCCTCGCTTCATACTCATCGCCAAATCCACTGGCTCCAGGTCATCTACAAGTCTTTGATAGGTAAAGCCCCGCCATATCTCAGTTCACTGGTCACCATAGCAGCAACCACATGCAGCACACGCTCCAGCAGGTATATTTCACTGGTCACCCCCAAAGCTAATTCCCCCTTTGGCCGCCTTTCCTTCCAGTTGTCTGCTGCCAATGACTGGAACAAACTACAAAAATCGCTGAAGCTGGAGCCTCTTATCTCCCTCACTAACTTCAAGCACCAGCTGTCAGAGCAGCTCACAGATTATTGCACCTGTACATAGCCCAACTGTAAATAGGCCATCCAACTACCTCATCCCCATACTGTATTTATTTATTTATTTTGCTCCATTGAACCCCAGTATCTCTACTTGCACATTCATCTTCTGCACATCTACCACTCCAGTGTTTAATTGCTATATCGTAATTACATCGCCAGTATGGCCTATTTTATTGCCTTTACCTTCCTTTCTTCACCTCATTTGCACACCCTGTATATATACTTATTTTTTCTACTGTATTATTGACTGTATGTTTGTTTATTCCATGTGTAACTCTGTGTTGTTGTATGTTTCAAACTGCTATGCTTTATCTTGGCCAGGTCGCTGTTGTAAATGAGAACTTGTTCTCAACTAGCCTACCTGGTTAAATAAAGGTGAAATAAAAATAAAACAAATTAAAGGTTCTATAAGGAACCATAGAAAAAGGTTTTAGTCTACAAAACATTTGGAACTGACCAGGTGAATTCAAGTGACCGTTTTGATCCCTTATTGATGTAACTTGTTAAATCCACTTCAATCAGTGTAGATGAAGGGGAGGAGACAGATTAATAAAGGACTTTCAAGACATGTATTGTGCACGTGTGCCATTCAGAGGGTGAATTGGCAAGACAAGACAGAAGTGCCTTTGAACGTTGTATGGTAGTAGGTACCAAGTGCACCGGTTTGAGTGTGTCAAGAACTGCAACGCTGTTCGGTTTTCTACACTTGCGACACATTTTAGAAAGGGAAATGTCAATACCTAGTGAACTGAATCAATTCAACTGAAATGTCTTCCGCATTTAACCCAACCCCTCTGAATCAGAGAGGTGCGGGGGCTGCCATAATCGACATCCACATCTTCGGCACCCGGGGAACAGTGGGTTGCTCAAAATGACCAAATTTTACCTTGTCAGCTCAGGGATTCAATCCAGCAACCTTTCAGTTACTGGCCCAACGCTTTAACCACTAGTCTACCTGCTAGTAGACAAGTGGTTAAAGAGTCCATGCCCTGATTTTCTTTTACCTTTATTTAACCAGGCAAGTCAGTTAATGACGGCCTAGGAAAAGTGGGTTAACTACCTGTTCAGCTCAGGGGTTTGAACTTGCAACCTTCCAGTTACTAGTCCAACACTCTAACTACTAGGCTACCCTGAGGCTGTTCTGAAGGCAAAAAGAGGTGCAACACAATGTTATGAAGGTGTTCCTCATGTTTTATACACTCAGGGTATATACCTCACCAAAAGGGCTGTAACCATAGTGGAACCCTTTTTTGGTGCTATATAGAACCTTTTTTATGGTTCTTTATAGAACCTTAGGAAAGGGTTCTTTATAGCACCATACATGTTCCATTGAGAGCCTTATGAGCATGGTACTTTTAGAACCCTCAAAAAATGTTCCATATAGCACCAGAAAGGGTTTCACTATGGTTACAAGCCAAATAACCCTGATTTGGCTCTATATAGAACCATATTAATATATTTTTTTCTTTTTTACCCCTTTTCTCCCCAACTGGTAGTTGCAGTCTTGTCCCATCGCTGCAACTCCTGTACGGACTCAGGAAAGGCGAAGGTCGAGAGCCATGCGTCCTCCGAAACATGACCCTGCCAAGCCACACTGCTTCTTGACGCACTGCTTGCTTAACCCGGAAGCCAGCAGCACCAATGTGTAAGAGGAAACACCGTAAAGCTGGCCACCAAAGTCAGCGTGCGTGCGCCCAGCACGACACATACAGCCTTACCTTGTGGTACAGTCATACAGCCTTACCTACTGGGACAGCCATACAGCCTTACCTTGTGGTACAGTCATACAGCCTGACCTACTGGGACAGCCATACAGCCTTACCTTGTGGTACAGTCATACAGCCTGACCTACTGGGACAGCCATACAGCCTGACCTACTGGGACAGCCATACAGCCTGACCTACTGGGACAGCCATACAGCCTTACCTTGTGGTACAGTCATACAGCCTGACCTACTGGGACAGTCATACAGCCTGACCTACTGGGACAGCCATACAGCCTGACCTACTGGGACAGCCATACAGCCTGACCTACTGGGACAGCCATACAGCCTGACCTACTGGGACAGCCATACAGCCTTACCTTGTGGTACAGTCATACAGCCTGACCTACTGGGACAGCCATACAGCCTTACCTTGTGGTACAGTCATACAGCCTGACCTACTGGGACAGCCATACAGCCTGACCTACTGGGACAGCCATACAGCCTGACCTACTGGGACAGCCATACAGCCTGACCTACTGGGACAGCCATACAGCCTTACCTTGTGGTACAGTCATACAGCCTGACCTACTGGGACAGCCATACAGCCTGACCTACTGGGACAGCCATACAGCCTGACCTACTGGGACAGCCATACAGCCTGACCTACTGGGACAGCCATACAGCCTGACCTACTGGGACAGCCATACAGCCTTACCTTGTGGTACAGTCATACAGCCTTACCTTCTGGTACAGTCATACAGCCTGACCTACTGGGACAGTCATACAGCCTGACCTACTGGGACAGCCATACAAATCAAATCAAATTGTATTTGTCACATACGCATGGTTAGCAGATGTTAATGCGAGTTTAGCGAAATGCTTGTGTTTCTAGTTCCGACAATGCAATGATAACAACGAGTAATCTAACTTAACAATTTCACAACTACTACCTTATACACACAAGTGTAAAGGGATGAAGAATATGTACATAAAGATATATGAATGAGTGATGGTACAAAACGGCATAGGCAAGATGCAGTAGATGGTATCGAGTACAGTATATACATATTAGATTAGTAATGTAGGGTATGTAAACATATAAAAGTGGCATTGTTTAAAGTGGCTAGTGATACATTTTTTACAAACATTTTTCCAATATTAAAGTGGCTGGATTTGAGTCAGTGTGTTGGCAGCAATCACTCAATGTTAGTGGTGACTGTTTAACAGTCTGACGGCCTTGAGATAGAAGCTGTGTTTCAGTCTCTCGGTCCCTGCTTTGAGGCACCTGTACTGACCTTGCCTTCTGGATGATAGCGGGGTGAATAGGCAGTGGCTCGGGTGGTTGCTGTCCTTGATGGTCTTTATGGCCTTCCTGTGACATCTGGTTGTGTAGGTGTCCTGGAGGGCAGGTAGTTTGCCCCCCGGTGATAGGATGTGCAGACCTCACTACCCTCTGGAGAGCCTTACGGTTGTGGGCGGAGCACTTGCCATATCAGGCGGTGATACAGCCCGACTGTGCATCTGTAAAAGTTTGTGAGTGCTTTTGGTGAAAAGCTGAATTTCTTCAGCCTCCTGAGGTTGAAGAGGTGCTGCTGTGCCTTCTTCACGATGCTGTCTGTGTGGGTGGACCAATTCAGTACGTCCGTAATGTGTACACCGAGGAACTTAAAACTTACTACCTTCTCCACTACTGTCCCGTCGACGTGGATAGGGAGGTGCTCCCTCTGCTGTTTCCTGAAGTCCACGATCATCTCCTTTGTTTTGTTGATGTTGAGTGTGAGGTTATTTTCCTGACACCACACTCCGAGGGCCCTCCTCCCTGTAGGCCATCTCGTCATTGTTGGTAGTTAAGCCTACCACTGTAGTGCCGTCTGCAAACTTGATGATTGAGTTGGAAGCGTGCATGGCCACGCAGTCGTGAGTGAACAGGGAGTACAGGAGAGGGCTCAGAACGCACCCCTTCACCACCTGGGGGCGGCCGTCAGGAAGTCCAGAACCCAATTGCACAGGGCGGGGTCGAGACCCAGAGTCTCGAGCTTGATGACGAGTTTGGAGGGTACTATGGTGTTAAATGCTGAGCTGTTGTCGATGAACAGCATTCGCACATAGTATTCCTCTTGTCCAGATGGGTTAGGGCAGTGTGCGGTGTGGTTGTGATTGCGTCATCTGTGGACCCATTGGGGTGGTAAGCAAATTGGAGTGGGTCTAGGGTGTCAGGTAGGGTGGAGGTGATATGGTCCTTGACGAGTCTCTCAAAGCACTTCATGATGACGGAAGCTCAGTTACCTTTCCTGGGAACAGGAACAATGGTGGCCCTCTTGAAGCATGTGGGAACAGCAGACTGGGATAAGGATTGATTGAATATGTCCGTAAACACACCAGCCAGCTGGTCTGCGCATGCTCTGAGGACGCGGCTGGGGATGTCGTCTGGGCCTGCAGCTTTGAGAGGGTTAGCACGTTTAAATGTTTTACTCATGTCGGCGACAGTGAAGGAGAGTCCGCAGGTATTGGTAGCGGGCCGTATCAATGGCACTGTATTGTCCCGAAAGCGAGCAAAGAAGATGTTTAGTTTGTCTGGGAGCAAGACATCCTGGCCCGCGATAGGGCTGGTTTTCTTATTGTAATCCGTGATTGACTGTAGACCCTGCCACATTCCTCTTGTGTCTGAGACGTTGAATTGCGACTCTAATTTGTCTCTATACTGACACTTAGCTTGTTTGATGGTAACTACAACTGCCCGAGTTACACCAGGAACACACAATCCCTCCATCAGTGTTCAGACTGTCTGCAATAGGCTGAGAGAGGCTGGACTGAGGGCTAGAAGGCCTTATGTAAGGCAGGTCCTCACCAGACATCACCTGCAACTACGTCTCCTATGGGCACAAACCCACCGTCGCTGGATCAGACAGGACTGGCAAGAAGTGCTCTTCACTGACGAGTCACAGTTTTGTCTCACCAGGGGTGATGGTCGGTATTGCGTATATCGCCGAAGGATTGAGTGTTACACCGAGGCCTGTACTCTGGAGTGGGATCGATTTGGAGATATAGGGTCAATCATGGTCTGCGGCGGTGTGTCACAGCATCATCGGACTGAGCTTGTCCAATGATACTGTGCAATACAGGGAAGACATCCTCCTCCCTCATGTGGTACCCTTCCTGCAAGCTCATCCTGACATGACCCTCCAGCATGACAATGCAACCAGCCGTACTGCTTGTTCTGTGCGTGATTTTTGCAAGACAGGAATGTTCTGCCATGGCCAGCAAAGAGCCCGGATCTCAATCCCATTGAGCACGTCTGGGACATGTTGGATCGGAGGAGGACGGCTAGGGCCATTCCCCCCGGAAATGTCAGAAAACTTGCAGGTGCCTTGGTGGAAAGGTGGGGTAACATCTCACAGCAGGAACCGGCAAATCTGGTGCAGTCCATGAGGAGGAGATGCACTGCAGAACTTAATGCAGCTGGTGGCCACACCAGATACTGACTGTTACTTTTGATTTGAACCCCCTCCCCTTTGTTCAGGGACACATTATTCCATTTCTGTTCGTCACATGTCTGTGGAACTTGTTCAGTTTATGTCTCAGTTGTTGAATCTTGTTATGTTCATACAAATATTTACACATGTTAAGTTTGCTGAAAATAAATGCAGTTGACAGCGAGAGGACGTTTCTTTTTTTGCTGAGTTTATAACTATGGTTGTGAATGAACTGTCAAAATGGAGTTCAGTTGTGGCCTGGGGTGGTTTATATTTTAGGGCTGCTACATTCAGTGTGAACATTCAGGCCTACATTGTCACTGTGGGTTTGATTCTGGCCCATGCCCTTCTGGCACAAATAACTAAATCCCACTGATTGACTTTATGTAGTTAAACATTTAAAATATGGACAATCCTTGTTAAGGAATTACCATAGCAGACACTTTTGGATAACATAATACATTTTTATTTTACCTTTATTTAAATAGGCAAGTCAGTTAAGAACAAATTCTTATTTTCAATGACGGCCTAGGAACAGTGGGTTAACTGCCTGTTCAGGGGCAGAACGACAGATTTGTACCTTGTCAGCTCGGGGGTTTGAACTTGCAACCTTCCGGTTACTAGTCCAATGCTCTAACCACTAGGCTACCCTGCCGCCCCAGTAATAAAATACTAACCGTCAGTAGGCTTCACCAGCATTAGTGTCCATTCAAATAAATTGTTGGGTAAATTGCCACAGTAGATTTTCCTTTGTAAACAAGGAAATACATCATTTCTATTGTACGGAATGCTTGGCAAACATATAAATCGCCTTTAGCCTGTTCAAAAAGAACTCACTGTTCCTGTGACAACACCAACCAGGGTGCGACCATATCTTTAAAGTCTTTGATTGCAAGCAGACAAAGAGGCAAAGCGAGAGGGCTCACTCTCGGCAGAATAAGTCCAATGGTTTTCTACGTGATTAATATGCAGACATAAACTGTTAGCCTGCCTTCCTGCCTTTGGGACAACTACCATTATTAGGGCAGAGACATGAGCATCTCGTCATTAAATACAGATCAATTCAAGAGGCTTTATTGGCATGACAAGTTCCAAAGCAAGTGAAATGGAACATAAACAAAAGTGAAATAAACAATCTGTCACGTTCTGACCTTAAGTTCCTTTGTTTTGTCTTTTGTTTTAGTATGGTCAGGGCGTGAGTTGGGGTTGGTTGTCTATGTTAGTTTGTCTATGATTTTCTATTTCTGTGTTTGGCCTGGTATGGTTCTCAATCAGAGGCAGCTGTCAATCTTTGTCCCTGATTGAGAACCATATTTAGGTAGCCTGTTTTCCATTGTGTTTTGTGGGAAGTTATTAGCTACATGGTTGACACTGCAGCTAGCTAGCTTATCTAGCTTATCTAGTCTATTTTCCCCCTGTGACGAAATGGGCCATATTAAGATCGGTATAGTTCAGACTTCTGTTCCTCCTCATCTGCCACAGCCTTACAGTTGCTCATCTGAAGTGTTTTTTTTAATGATTTGGTATGATCCAAAATTACGTTTTGGTTCATTCAACCTTTGTCTGAAATCAAGTAATTAATTTGACAGATCAATGTGATTTTTTTTATTGAATGAACGCTTCTAAATTGCGTTTAACAACTCATGTACATTTGTATTGCATAGCGGTGGGTACAATGCAGCCAAACCAAATAATTATACAGCCAGCTACCATGACATCCTGCAATTTATATTGGCTAATAAAGATAAGGCAGTTCAGCAAAAATAAAGACGTGTCTTGAAATAAACAATGACATTCATTTGATTGGTATTTGACTATTCATTTCTGCAAAACATGCAGTCTTGATGGAGTTGTTGTAGCTTGCTAGCTTGCTAGCTTATTCCAACACAATGCTAGATCAGGGTGGGCGAGTTCGTTTTGCATGGCCCGGTGCACTTAGATAGCTTGCTATCTTAGTGTTTTATTTTATCATCTACTAGCAACATAACATGACAAAACTCTTTGGCCATTTTTGGGGTGGCAGGGTAGCCTAGTGGTTAGAGCGTTGGACTAGTAACCGAAAGGTTGCAAGTTTGAATCCCTGAGCTGACAAGGTACAAATCTGTCGTTCTGCCCCTGAACAGGCAGTTAACCCACTGTTCCTAGGCCGTCATTGAAAATAAGAATTTTTGTTCTTAACTGACTTGCCTAGTAAAATAAAGGTACAATTAAAATAGTATCTACTTACACGATTCGCCTCCATCACTACCAGCGTTCCGTACTTCCAACTCCAACTCCTGGGCGGCCAGCTGGGCCTTCAGGCTGTCCACGTATCGCAGGAGAGAATAGGAGTGGGCAGAAATTATGGCAAAGGTCAGGGTTGAGGTTTGGTTGATTCTTCTATCTGTGATTGTTACAAGTGGAGCAAGGCGTCTCCTATGACATCTGTGATGAAAAGAGAGAAGGCTGTAGAAATCAATGTGCATATTACACACACATAATGAATCTGTTATTGACCAATAGAATCTCTCCAGCAGGTTTGAGTGACAGCTAATTTGTTTCAGTTGGTGTCCCTTTGTTTGATCATATTAGTCTTACTGTCATTGAAACGCAATGATATTTATTTTTATTTTTAATTTTTATAATCTCTCCAAAAGGGACGAAGAAAGAAGATAAATAGATGAGTTTAAATAAATGTTTTCATAGGGCCAAACCTTTAAAAATCCAACCCTCAGAACTGACATCATTCTCTCATTAAAAGCCGTTTGATCCAATACATTGAAAAGCAGTCAAAGGCAGTCAAAAAATGAACAAAAAAGGGAATGTAGAAATAACTATTCATAATTAATAGCCTTAGCTCTAGAAAAGTTACTTCACATTTTAGTTATTTAGCAGATGCTCTTATCCAGAGCAACTTACAGTAGTGAGTGCACACATTTTCATACTTCTTTTCTTACTGGTCCCCCGTGGGAATCGAACCCAGACAACCCTGCCGTTGCAAGTGCCATGTTCTACCAACTGAAACACGCCAAACCACTTACAATTCCCACAGAAAGCGTACGTGTTTCTACATTACTGTCTGATTTCATCAAAACGTTGCACAGGGGAAATAAAAGACAGAGTGATTTTTGTTTTTCTGTGAGCTAGTTAACTAAACATGACGTGAGAGAACTGAGCAGTGTTGTGTAGAAGACGTCTCTGTTGGGTCCTGATGATGCCTACGAAATCAACCCAGACAGAACCAGACGACCACCAAGTGAACCTTCAGTGATGGGTGGGGTGGATACATAGAGCGAGATGGAGGGGGAGCAGAGAGAGGGAGGAGAGAGAAAGTGTGGGGGAGGAATAGAGCGGGAGAGAAGAGAGACAATGTGCAAGACGGAGAGGGATGGCGAGAGAGAGGGAGAGTGTTTGTAAGGTAAACAGTACAATTCCTCTACATCTGGACAGCTCTCTGTATACATGTACCATTGTGTATAAGGCTACCACCTACCCACACATGATACCCTAGCTTCTAGAAGGTATGTTGTCTTTATCAAATAAAATCCTGATAAATATCTTCCCTCGCTCCATTTATGGAAGATAAGTCCATGTGGGGCTAAACAAACCTAGTTATTTCCACGATCTCATTTACAGGAGAGCAGGTGTTTTCCCCTACAGCATCATTACCAGTTCATAGGGCTGGGATTCTGGGAATCTGGGAACACTAGAACACAAGCACACTAGGCCGCGAGAACACTAAAACACTAGAACACTAGCACACTAGAACACTAGCATACTAGAACACTAGAACACTAGCACACTAGAAAACTGGAACACTAGAACACAATAGAACACTAGAACGCTAGACCATTAGGACACTAGCACACTAGAACACTAGAACACTAGCACACTAGAAAACTGGAACACTAGAACACTAGAACACTAGCACACTAGAACACTAGCACACTAGAACGCTAGACCATTAGGACACTAGCACACTAGAACACTGGAACACTAGCACACTAGCATACTAGAACACTAGAACACTAGCACACTAGAAAACTGGAACACTAGAACACAATAGAACACTAGAACGCTAGACCATTAGGACACTAGCACACTAGAACACTAGCACACTAGAACACTAGAACACAATAGAACACTAGAACGCTAGACCATTAGGACACTAGCACACTAGAACACTGGAACACTAGCACACTAGAACACTAGCACAATAGAACACTAGCACAATAGAACACTAGCACACTAGAACACTAGAACACTAGCACACTAGAACACTAGCACACTAGAACACTAGAACATTAGCACACTAGCACACTAGCACATTAGCACACTAGAACACTAGCACAATAGAACAAAATAACACTAGACAACTAGAACACTAGACCACTAGCAAACCAGAACACTAGCACACTAGAACACTAGACCACTAGCACACTAGAACACTAGCACAATAGAACACTAGCACACTAGAACACTAGCACAATAGAACACCAGCACAATAGAACACTAGCGCAATATAACACTAGCACACTAGCACAATAGAACACTAGACAACTAGAACACTAGACCACTAGAACACTAGCACACTAGAACACTAGAACTCAATCAAAACATTTTTTCAGAACATAGAAACGTGTGGCTTTAAAAGCTTAACTATTTTCCCTTCATCATCCATTAAGAAAAATAGTACCTGCTTTTTAAAATTTGATCCGGTTCCCTGTCAGGTAGAGGAGACGTTTATCCGGTTCCCTGTCAGGTAGAGGAGACGTTTATCCGGTTCCCTGTCAGGTAGAGGGGCCGTTTATCCGGTTCCCTGTCAGGTAGAGGAGACGTTTATCCGGTTCCCTGTCAGGTAGAGACAACGTTTATCCGGTTCGCTGTCAGGTAGAGGAGACGTTTATCCGGTTCCCTGTCAGGTAGAGGAGACGTTTATCCGGGTTCCCTGTCAGGTAGAGACGACGTTTATCCGGTTCCCTGTCAGGTAGAGGAGACGTTTATCCGGTTCCCTGTCAGGTAGAGGAGACGTTTATCCGGTTCCCTGTCAGGTAGAGACGACACTACAACATTCACATTTACACAGCTGGACACCAGACACTCTTAGAACAAAAAGGTGCTATCTAGAACCTAAAAGGGTTCTTTGGCCGTCCCCATAGAATAACCCTTTGAAGAACCCCTTATCGGTTCCAGGCAGAACCCCTTTGGTTTCAGGTAACCCTTTTTGGGTTCCATGTAGAACACTTTTCACAGAGAGTACTACATGGAACCCAAAATTATTTTACCTGAAACCAAAAAGGTTATACCTGGAACCAAAATGGGTTCTCCTATTGGGACAGCCGAAGAGTCATTTGGAACCCTTTCTTGTCAGTGTCGTCTCCCACAGAAATTAGTGTCAGAGAGACAAGAGAAGAGGAGGTGTGTGTGTGTGTGTGGGTTCATTGTAAAAAGTATAACAGCATTGTTCGCCCACGCAACTCTACACTGACACAGGAAGGTCTAGGAGCCACACACACACATACACATACACATACACACACACACACACACACACACACACTTGTGCGTATAACACAAGAATTCAGCAGCCCTGATCGTTTCCCAGATACATCCTGTGGTATCAGCTCATCTATGCTTCAACATACTCTCTCCCCTCTCATTGTACTTCTCCTCCAATGGGTTGTGAGAAGGAGGTGAGGAGAGAGGAGCAAGTACCTGAGGAGAGAGGACTTGAGGAGAAAGGACGTGAGGAGAGAGGAGAAAGGACGTGAGGAGTACAGTATGTTTCCACTGACTCTGTCAGTTCCGGGAAATTAGTGATTGTGTGATTCTGTTGTTGTGTGCCTGTGTGTGCGCATCATCTCGATGTTGTCGACCTTCTGTAGGAACAGACTCCAGCGCCTCCTGTGGCCAAGCATTGAACCAGTCGATGGCTGGAAATTTCCTTCTACGTACCCGCAGCATACTGCCCACCGGAAAGACATACAGGGCCACACACACACACACACACACACACCTAGGGGCGTCAGCCTACTGCCCCCAGGGGAGAAACACACGGCCGCATACATACTGTAGCACAAGGATGAGGTGTGTGTGTGTGTGTGTGTGTGTGTGTGTGTGTGTGTGTGTGTGTGTGTGTGTGTGTGTGTGTGTGTGTGTGTGTGTGTGTGTGTGTGTGTGTGTGTGTGTGTGTGTGTGTGTGTGTGTGTGTGTGTGTGTGTGTGTGTGTGTGTGTGTGTGTGTGAGATCCAGCCTCTCAAAGCACCGACCCATGGGAATATATTACCCTCGTTTACTCTGTCCCAAACCCCAGAACGCTCAGCTCAACTAGGAAGGAGAGTCAAGAGGCACCAATCATCAGCAGCATAGTACAGCTAATCCCTGGGCAGCCTGCCTTCACTGAGAGAACAGGGTATAATGGTTGCACATCACTAATGTAGTCACACATATAAAAGAGGCTGGCCTACAGTTGAGAAATCAAATAAAGGCATTGTTTGCATACACATATTTGCAGATGTTATCACAGGTATAGTGAAATGCTTGTGTTTCTAAATCCAACAGTAATACCTAGCAATAAGCTTGTGTTTCTAGCTCCAACAGTAATACCTAGCAATATGCTTGTGTTTCTAGCTCCAACAGTGCAGTAATACCTAACAATATGCTTGTGTTTCTAGCTCCAACAGTAATACCTAGCAATAAGCTTGTGTTTCTAGCTCCAACAGTAATACCTAGCAATATCCTTGTGTTTCTAGCTCCAACAGTAATACCTAGCAATATGCTTGTGTTTCTAGCTCCAACAGTAATACCTAGCAATATGCTTGTGTTTCTAGCTCCAACAGTGCACTAATACCTAGCAATATGCTTGTGTTTCTAGCTCCAACAGTAATACCTAGCAATATGCTTGTGTTTCTAGCTCCAACAGTGTAGTAATACCTAGTAATATGCTTGTGTTTCTAGCTCAAACAGTAATACCTAATAATATGCTTGTGTTTCTAGCTCCAACAGTAATACCTAGCAATATGCTTGTGTTTCTAGCTTCAACAGTAATACCTAGTAATGTGCTTGTGTTTCTATATCCAACAGTAATACCTCGCAATATGCTTGTGTTTCTAGCTCCAACAGTAATACCTAGCTATATGCTTGTGTTTCTAGCTCCAACAGTAATACCTAGCAATATGCTTGTGTTTTCTAGCTCCAACAGTGCAGTAATACCTAGTTAAATGCTTGTGTTTCTAGCTCCAACAGTGCAGTAATACCTAACAATATGCTTGTGTTTCTAGCTCCAACAGTAATACCTAGCAATATTCTTGTGTTTTCTAGCTCCAACAGTGCAGTAATACCTAGCAATATGCTTGTGTTTCTAGCTCCAACAGTAATACCTAGCAATATGCTTGTGTTTCTAGCTCCAACAGTGCAGTAATACCTAGCAATATGCTTGTGGTTCTAGCTCCAACAGTAATACCTAGCAATATGCTTGTGTTTTCTAGCTCCAACAGTGCAGTAATACCTAGTTAAATGCTTGTGTTTATAGCTCCAACGGTGCAGTAATACCTAACAATATGCTTGTGTTTCTAGCTCCAACAATACAGTAATACCTAGCAATATGCTTGTGTTTCTAGCTTCAACAGTAATACCAAGGAATATGCTTGTGTTTCTAGCTCCAACAGTAATACCTAGCAATATGCTTGTGTTTCTAGCTCCAACAGTAATACCAAGGAATATGCTTGTGTTTCTAGCTCCAACACTGCAGTAATACCTAACAATATGCTTGTGTTTCTAGCTCCAACAGTAATACCAAGGAATATGCTTGTGTTTCTAGCTCCAACAGTAATACCAAGGAATATGCTTGTGTTTCTAGCTCCAACAGTAATACCAAGGAATATGCTTGTGTTTCTAGCTCCAACAGTAATACCAAGGAATATGCTTGTGTTTCTAGCTCCAACAGTAATACCAAGGAATATGCTTGTGTTTCTAGCTCCAACACTGCAGTAATACCTAGCAATATGCGTGTGTTTCTAGCTCCAACAGTAATACCTAGCAATATGCTTGTGTTTCTAGCTCCAACACTGCAGTAATACCTAGCAATATGCTTGTGTTTCTAGCTCCAACACTGCAGTAATACCTAGCAATATGCTTGTGTTTCTAGCTCCAACACTGCAGTAATACCTAGCAATATGCTTGTGTTTCTAGCTCCAACAGTAATACCTAGCAATATGCTTGTGTTTCTAGCTCCAACAGTAATACCAAGGAATATGCTTGTGTTTCTAGCTCCAACACTGCAGTAATACCTAGCAATATGCTTGTGTTTCTAGCTCCAACAGTAATACCAAGGAATATGCTTGTGTTTCTAGCTCCAACAGTAATACCAAGGAATATGCTTGTGTTTCTAGCTCCAACACTGCAGTAATACCTAGCAATATGCTTGTGTTTCTAGCTCCAACAGTAATACCAAGGAATATGCTTGTGTTTCTAGCTCCAACACTGCAGTAATACCTAGCAATATGCTTGTGTTTCTAGCTCCAACAGTAATACCAAGGAATATGCTTGTGTTTCTAGCTCCAACACTGCAGTAATACCTAGCAATATGCTTGTGTTTCTAGCTCCAACACTGCAGTAATACCTAGCAATATGCTTGTGTTTCTAGCTCCAACACTGCAGTAATACCTAGCAATATGCTTGTGTTTCTAGCTCCAACACTGCAGTAATACCAAGGAATATGCTTGTGTTTCTAGCTCCAACACTGCAGTAATACCTAACAATATGCTTGTGTTTCTAGCTCCAACACTGCAGTAATACCTAGCAAAAGTTGTGGATGTATACCCCATCTACAGTGTAAAATATTGGATCACTCACATGTACAGTGTCTAAACCAATAGGGATCTCACCGGTCATAGACCATTCAGGGCTAAACCAATAGGGATCTCACCGGTCATAGACCATTCAGGGCTAAACCAATAGGGATTATACCGATGACAGACCACTCAGGGTTAAACCAATAGAGAGCTCATCTACAATAGAACTGTCAGATGAGGTTACGGTATGTTAAAGGGAGGTACTACTGACAGGCGAGGACCATGTTGACTGTATGACTCATAATCCTGTTTTCACTGCGGTGCAGCTCTGATCGGGACTATCCTCTGTTTCTCTAGGTGAAATCCTCATACATGTCATTTACAGAGGTGGCTTTGGCATCACCTCCACAGTAAACGGTGATGCAGTGGTACTGTGTAGTATACTCCCATAACGCCATGGTGACTGGATGCTCCTCTTTGTGACAGAGAGAACTCCCCTCGTATTCAGCTGTCAGATACAGGAAGCTTTGGGCTTTGCTAGACTGAAACCTCAGAGAACAAACACTATCTTTATATATCGCTCGGGCTTCCCCAGCCTTACCTGATGCCAACAGAGTAACATGTAACAATTCTATTCCCCAATGTCCCAGCCTTACCTGATGCCAAAATCATGACACATAGCCTTCTTTCTAAATGTCCCAACCCCAATATCAACCCCCTTCCTCTCCCCTCCCCAATGTCCCGCTCTCAATCGTACCTGATGCAAAAAGTTAGTTGACCAGAACAAAGAACTTCTCATTATGCCACCTGGGCATTACTCATCAGCAGCACAGTGCCAACATTCTTCACGGCAGCTTTGCTTTGATGTAGAGGGACGCCAGGTTAGTCAGATGTAGAAGGGGGAGGGGAGGAGGAGAGAGACACAGAGACTGAGCGAGAAAGAGAGAGAGAGAGAGAGAGAGAGAGAGAGAGAGAGAGAGAGAGAGAGAGAGAGAGAGAGAGAGAGAGAGAGAGAGAGAGAGCGTAAACAAGTGCCTCTGTGTGTGTCTGTGTTGGTTCCCCTGTGTTTGTAGGTGTCAGTTCCCTCGCGGTGAGCATGAACAGTGTTTTTGGTGATAAACTCTGGGGCGCAGCAGACAGAAAACCATTCAAATGTTACAATTTGACCCCTCTACTGATTAGTATTCTCTCCTCTCCTTTTGTTTCCTCTCCTCTCTATCTCCTCTCCTCCCCCTCCTTCACCTCTCCACTCCTGTCCTCTCCCTTTCTTTCCTGTCCTCTCCATCTCCAGCTCCTCTCCTCCCCCTCCTTCACCTCTCCACTCCTGTCCTCTCCCTTCCTGTCATCTCCATCTCCTCTCCTCTCCTCCCCCTCCTTCACCTCTCCTCTCCTGTCCTCTCCCTTCCTTTCCTGTCCTCTCCATCTCCTCTCCTCCCCCTCCTTCACCTCTCCACTCCTGTCCTGTCCTCTCCCTTCCTTTCCTGTCCTCTCCATCTCCATCTCCTCTCCTCCCCCTGCTCTAGCCACTGATGTCCAGCCTCAGACTGGCAGGCCACCTAATGATTTTCACTCTCCACATCCTGCTCTGTCTTACTCCGCTGAACTTTGTAAAACGCTGTCCTCAACAGTGTGTGAATATGCGTGTGCCTGTGCCTGTGTGTGTATGTGGGTGTGTGTGAGTGTACATCCACATGCGTGCCTGTGCGCGTACCATTTCTCTGTGAGTAACTTTGTAAAAGTCTCCCCTCACCTCATACAACTTCTCACGGTGTCTGCCTGCAGCTTATCAAAGGCATGCGTGTCTTTGTCCTCCACCACGTTATCTCTGTAGACCAGTGAAGGCTCATCAGAGGAGCAACGGGAGGACCATCCTCCTCATCCTCCTCATCCTCTCCACCTCCACCTCTGATAGGTTGAAGGATGTCCTCCAACCTATCAGAGCTCTTGCAGTATGAACTGACACGTTTGCCACCGAATCAAAGGATCAGAGTATGAATCTAGTACTCAAAGCATAACCTACAGCTAGCTAGCACTGCAGTGCATAAAATGTGGTGAGTAGTTGACTCAAAGAGAGAGAAAGACAATAGTTGAACAGCTTTGAACAAATTAATTTCTTAAAACATTAAGGAGAAGAGATAGAGAGAGAGATACTTCAGAGAGATACTTCATAATTTTGCACTTTCACTCTCACTTAGCTAGCAAATGCAGCCTACTCAAACACCCAGCTCAAACAGAGGGATGCTATGTTAGCTAGTTGGCTATAACAGAGGGATGCTATGTTAGCTAGTTGGCTATAACAGAGGGATGCTATGTTAGCTAGTTGGCTATAACAGAGGGATGCTATGTTAGCTAGTTGGCTATAACTATCCAACACCGAAACTCTTCTAAGTCAAGGTAAACTGTTGGTTTTACAAATGTATTGCCACCGGGGCCCGCCGTTGTAACTGCTAAACTGCTTACTGACTGTACATTGTACTGCATGATTGTAGCCGGTTCACTAACACTTTAGTTCCATTAGCTATGTTGACTATGACGTTACATTAGTTACTATGGTGACAACGATGTAGGTTGTGTGTAGCGGTTATGATTGGTTTCGAGTCTCATAGCAAAGGGTCTGAATATGTATTTCTGTTTTTTTTATACAATTGCAAACATTTCTAAAAACCTGTTTTCGTTTTAATTAATTTTAGAATAAAACTGGCAGAATGGAATATCATCCAATATGGCAGTCATCCAATATGCTGCAATAGAAATAAGGCCATGCTCATAAAAAATGTATCGTCCTCCCTCATCTTAAACGGCACCGACCGCCACTGGTGTGGTCACGGTTTGACTCATGTAAGTAGATCTTCACCATTGTGTCTCTGTAGACGTGGTTGGACTCGTGGAAGTTGATCTTCACCATATTGTCTCTATAATTAAGCCCTTCAGTCACACAGGTACAGAACAGAATATCCCCGACGGGACAGGAGAGGAGATATTCATTGGATGCCAGATAAAGTAAATGTATACCTTAGGGATCAGATTCTGTAAGATAGAGCTGGGTAAGTCAAACACTGTTTGGTTGAGATGCTGGAAGAAAGGGAGTGAGAGAAAGTGAGATCAGGGATTTTTATGATTCCATTGATTTAAAAAAAAACTCTATTTCAATGGGACTTCTTTGTTTGATTTCAAATTATATATTCTATGGAATGACTGAAGACTGTTAAGGGAAAAGTAGTTCATAAATGTATGACTATTTGTCGTACTTGGCTTTTCACAAACTAAACGTTGACATCTCCTACACCCTCCCAAATGAACAAATATCACATCAACTTCAGAGCAATCAGCCAATACCTTCCAACAAATGAATGACTAACTAATCTAAGAAGATGTGCTTTGCTCTGGAGGATCTAAACACTAACATTGTGCCACAGAAGGAGATAGTCACCCTGCCAAGTCATCCATGTCTCAGTGTAATCCCATCGCCTCTCCCAGCAGCTGCCTTGGCATGAGAAATGGGCCTGGTGATGCCCTGGCTCTGTTTGTTCCTCTCTGTGCACCGTGCCTGTGGGAGGAAGCACAAAAACGAACAGATGTTGAGTGTTCCAGGCAGCAGGACGACGTATGAAACAATCAAAGTGGTCAGCATCACCTAACGCGTTACAGCCAACTGAATCCAATCTGTCAGCATATTGGACCAGATCAAGACAACTGTCTGCTGAATCTGAGGGGGGTGCGTGTGTGAAATGACTTCCTCTCCTTCCCCTCCAGTCATACTTTGGCAGTCCCACCCCCCTGTATTTTTCTCCCCTCTTTCATTATCCTGAGGAGAGGGGTGGGTTTTTGAGACAGCTGTCTGGACTGGTCTGGTTTGATGCTTGTTTCCTGGGATGGGTATATGAGTCAGAGCTGTCTGGACTGGTCTGGTTTGATGCTTGTTTCCTGGGATGGGTATATGAGTCAGAGCTGTCTGGACTGGTCTGGTTTGATGCTTGTTTCCTGGGATGGGTATATGAGTCAGAGCTGTCTGGACTGGTCTGGTTTGATGCTTGTTTCCTGGGATGGGTATATGAGTCAGAGCTGTCTGGACTGGTCTGGTTTGATGCTTGTTTCCTGGGATGGGTATATGAGTCAGAGCTGTCTGGACTGGTCTTGTTTGATGCTTGTTTCCTGGGATGGGTATATGAGTCAGAGCTGTCTGGACTGGATGCTTGTTTCCTGGGATGGGTATATGAGTCAGAGCTGTCTGGACTGGTCTGGTTTGATGCTTGTTTCCTGGGATGGGTATATGAGTCAGAGCTGTCTGGACTGGTCTGGTTTGATGCTTGGTCTGGGTTTGATGCTTGTTTCCTGGGATGGGTATATGAGTCAGAGCTGTCTGGACTGGTCTGGTTTGATGCTTGTTTCCTGGGATGGGTATATGAGTCAGAGCTGTCTGGACTGGTCTTGTTTGATGCTTGTTTCCTGGGATGGGTATATGAGTCAGAGCTGTCTGGACTGGTCTGGTTTGATGCTTGTTTCCTGGGATGGGTATATGAGTCAGAGCTGTCTGGACTGGTCTTGTTTGATGCTTGTTTCCTGGGATGGGTATGTGAGAGAAATGTCTGGACTGGTGGCTTGTTTTCACTCCTCTCTGACAACCAGCCGCTCTGGGTTCCAAAAAATGCCTCTCCTCCTCCCTATCTAAGTGATACAGCTGTTGTCCTCCTCTAGACAGATAATGCCTCTCCTCCTCCATAGCTAACTGATACGGCTGCATGTCCTCCTCTGGGAAGACAGTATAATTCAGTAGACTTAGTTCACCCTCTTGCCCATGCTGAAATAACTTTCTCTCCTCTCTCCTGTTCTCCCTCTCCTTCCCTCCTCCCCCTCTCCCACCCATCACTCTTCCCCTCCCTCATTCCCCCTCTCCTTCTGTCTTCCAGAGCTCGTTTACAGTGAAGTTCGCTAGACAGATCCCTATTATGCCCGCCGGCCTCGTACGGCAGAAAAACAAACGATTGAAACGAACGCTGTCTAACAGGCCAGTGCTGGGGAATGCAGCTCTGACAACACCTCCCTATAGGACCACAGTGTGATTGTCTTGTCCTATTATGAGGGATGTGGCTACTGGCATCCAGTTAACTATCATACATCATCATGTCCCAATAGGACGACGGTTTGTATCTGTCATAATATTAAGCTAGATCTGGTTTTGAGTTGATGTCAGGGAGGTAACTATGACAACATAGAAATATATAATGAAAATATTTATTGATAGATTTGTGGTTGTATTTCAATCAATGAGAGACAAAGGCAAACCGAAGTGACAGAGAGGAGGGAGGATATCGGAGAAATCAACTGCTAATTTCTTAGCGGAACCTCATCAATACAACCCTTTGACAACTACCTTGAGGAATGTCACTACTGGAAAATATAACGCTTTATAGTGAAGAGAAGAAATGCTTGAATGTTGTCTGAACAGCTCTCTTTTCAGGCTGCTCAGCTTGATTTTGCTCATTCACGCTGATGATAATGAGGCAGTATTCACTGGTGGTTCCAGCATTTACAAGAGAAACTAAATTAACTGCTGCTTCATTAAAAGTCGCACGACTGTGTTTTTGACAGGAGAGGTGAACATCATTGCCATAGAATACATACCAAGCTGTAATGTTTGGCATTGCAATGGCTGGACCTTCCTGACTTTTTAGCTGAAATACTTACTAGTCCCGACTTACTAGGCATTTGTCAACTCATTAAGTGAAACACTAAATGTCAGAGAATAATAATGGTTTAATGTTATCCTGAGACTTACCCTGGTTGTTTTACCAAAAAGTCTCAGACTTTTGTGTTCCCACCCCCACAGCCTGGCTCCAGTGTCTCATTGGACCATAGCCTCACTGGATCTGCTCTGTCTGGGAGCCAATGACAGGCCACTGGGACTTTTCAGTAACATTTACATAACAATGGCTAACTGTGAACGCGGTTTAACTTGGCTTTCAAAGACCTTAGAAAGGCAGGGTAGGATAGATATAGGTCTATAGCAGTTTGGGTCAAGAGTGTCTACCCCTTTGCCTTTGAAGAGGGGGATGACCGCGGCAGCTTTCCAATCTTTGGAAATCTCAGACGATACGAAAGAGAGGTTGAACAGGCTAGTAATAGGGGATGTAACAATTTCGGCGGATAATTTTAGAAAGAGAGGGTCCAGATTGTCTAGCCTGGCTGATTTGTAGGGGTCCAGATTTTGCAGCTCTTTCAGAACCTCAGCTATCTGGATTTGGGTGAAGGAGAAATGGAGGAGGCTTGGGCAATTCGTTGTGGGGGGTGCAGGGCTGTTGATCGGGGTAGGGGTAGCCAGGATTCAGACACGGCTAGGACATCTGGGTTGGCAGAGTGTGCTAAAGCAGTGAATAAAACAAACTTAGGGAGGATGCTTCTAATGTTAACATGCATGAAACCAAGGCTATTACGGTTACAGAAGTCAAATAAAGCTATTTGACAATTCTCTGGCCTTGGAGCTAGCTAGCAACCCTCTGTCCCTAGAGCTAGCTAGCAACCCTCTGTCCTTAAAGCTAGCTAGCAACCCTCTGTCCCTAGAGCTAGCTAGCAATCCTCTGTCCCTAGAGCTAGCAAGCAACCCTCTGTCCCTAAAGCTAGCTAGCAATCCTCTGTCCCTAGAGCTAGCTAGCAATCCTCTGTCTCTAGAGCTAGCTAGCAATCCTCTGTCCCTAGATCTAGCTAGCAACTCTCTGTCCCTAAAGCTAGCGAGAAATCCTCTGTCCCTAGAGCTAGCTAGCAATCCTCTGTCTCTAGAGCTAGCTAGCAATCCTCTGTCCCTAGATCTAGCTAGCAACTCTTTGTCCCTAAAGCTAGCGAGCAATCCTCTGTCCCTAGAGCTAGCTAGCAACCCTCTGTCTCTAGAGCTAGCTCGCAGTCCTCTATCTCTAGAGCTAGCTAGCAATCCCCTGTCCCTAACGCTAGCTAGCAATCCTCTGTCCCTAGAGCTAGCTAGCAATCCTCTGTCCCTAGAGCTAGCTAGCAACCCTCTGTCCCTGGAGCTAGCTAGCAATCCTCTGACCCTAGAGCTAGCTAGCAGCCCTCTGACCCTGGAGCGAGTTAGCAACCCTCTGGCCTGGAGCGAGTTAGCTACCCTCTGGCCCTGGAGCTAGCTAGCAACCCTCTGGCCCTAAATCGAGTTAGCAACACTCTGGCGCTGGAGCGAGCTAGCAATACTCTGGCCCCGGAGCTAGCTTTCAGCTGAATTGTCCAAATATATGGAGGGAAAGGTTCAAAAGAGAACTCGGGGCTGTGTCTGAGACATCTCTGACATTGTCCTTATTACCCTGACTGAAAAACAACAAGGAAGAGTCAACCTCTGCTCTCTCTCTCTTTGACCTCTCTCCCTCTCCCTCTACTCGCTTAACACCGGTGACACTACGTAGACCCTTTGGAAGAGAACGCAGACTTCAAACCCTTTAGAACAGAACGCAGACTTCAAACCCTTAAGAACAGAACGCAGACTTCAACTAAACACTCTTCAAATTTGAAAAAGTTCAATGAGGTCTAGCCCCGTCAGGCCCCTGCTATTGAAATCAACTCTGTAATGTCATCAACGTTCATCAAAGGTCTTAAAAGGGGTCACCATGGCTAGAGTCCAGGCTGTGTAATTATAGATAATAATCTCTCCAGTGTTGAATCTGTAGTCCCTCATTGTTAAAGGTGTGATTAGAATAACTCATATAATTGCTAATCTTCAACTGATTATAAGGCTGATAATTATGAATCACTGAGAAGCTGTTCTTTTGAAGTATGGCTTACTGTACAGTCCAACGTTCTGTATGCACATTTAATAAAAGAATAGGAGTGTGACTAAAACAGTTCCAAAGCTTGGAGGACTTCTGAAAACTAAAGTACCATGGTTGAATGTCTTAGAGTATTAGTGGTGTGTTAAATGAGAGTCTTTGCCCTCCTGGAACCCCTGAGGATCCTGACTGAAATATGGCCCATAGCTTCTCTCTCTTGACAGCTGTAGAGGTTACAGTATAATCTCATATTCATTTAAATAGATTAAATCACTATGAAAACCCCGGAGAGCAAATCCATTCTTCCCTATTTTCTGCTAATTTCAACCTTATTTCTCAACATTAGGCCCACCTTACTAAATCAATAATCATTTAGATGAGAAATTAGTTACAGTACTTTGATTTTTACTGCCTGGGGTGCAACAAAATTCTCAGAATACAAACTTTGATAGAGTATATTAAAAAAGTATTAGAGATGGTTTTTGAGTGCACATGACAAACAGTTTGACTGCTGGAATTTTAATGGAACGATTCATGAATGAAGGAGAAAATGGAGGAAGTTTTTAGCACACCTAACTGGTTATTATTATAATTATTATTCACAACAGGCATGTAATGGATCGTCAATGCTTCTCTACCAGCATTCAACATTTATCCACATGTTTTTCTACGTGTTGGAGAGGTCTCTGAGGTTGAAGATGAAGGTTGAAGATGTAGTGGAACTTGACAGGCAAGTAGAGAACACCCTCCAGGCTCCAGGGAAGAAGAGAACACCCTCCAGGCTCCAGGGAAGGAGAGAACACCCTCCAGGCTCCAGGGAAGGAGAGAACACCCTCCACTCCAGGGAAGGAGGCTCCAGAACACCCTCCACTCCAGGGATGGATAGGCTCCAGGGAAGGAGAGAACACCCTCCACTCCAGAGAAGTAGAGAACACCTCCAGGCTGTCCAGGGAAGGAGAGTCCAGGGAAGGAGAGTCCACGGAAGGAGAGAACACCCTCCACTCCAGGGAAGGAGAGAACACCCTCCACTCCAGGGAAGGAGAGTCCAGGCTCCAGGGAAGGAGAGAACACCCTCCAGGCTCCAGGGAAGGAGAGAACACCCTCCAGGTGTCAGGTCCAGGGAAGGAGAGTCCAGGGAAGGAGAGTCCAGGGAAGGAGAGGACACCCTCCACTCCAGAGAAGGAGAGAACACCCTCCACTCCAGGGAATGAACACCCTGTCCAGGGAAGGAGAGTCCAGGGAAGGAGAGTCCAGGCTGAACACCCTCCAGGCTCCAGGGAAGGAGAGAACACCCTCCAGGCTCCAGGGAAGGAGAGTGAGAACACCCTCCACTGTGAGAGTCCACTCCAGGGAATGACAGTCCAGGGAAGAACACCCTCCACTCCAGGGAAGAACACCCTGTCCACTCCAGGTTGTGTGAACACCTCCAGGTCCAGGGAAGGAGAGAACACCCTCCAGGCTGTCCAGGTGTCCACTCCAGGGAAGGAGAGTCCAGGGAAGGAGAGGACACCCTCCACTCCAGAGAAGGAGAGAACACCCTCCACTCCAGGGAATGTGTGTGTGTCCAGGGAAGTGTGTGGGAAGGAGTGTACCTACAGTTGTAAGAACATTACAGGGAAGGACGCTGTGGACCTCCTAGAGAACACCCTCCACTCCAGGGAAGGAGAGAAGCAGCAGCTTACACTCCCTGTCATACCTGAGGACAAACAGACACAGGGAAGGAGAGAACACACATTCTGTACACATGAACACCCTCCAGGCTCCACACACACAGGGAAGTAGAGAACACTCCTCTCTCCATGTGCTCCTGTCCGATGTGCAGACTCTGTGACCATGAAAAACACACACACCTCTGTGACTGTGTCCAGGGATGGATAGTGTGTGTGTGTGTGTGTGTGTGTGTGTGTGTGTGTGTGTGTGTGTGTGTGTGTGTGTGTGTGTGTGTGTGTGTGTGTGTGTGTGTGTGTGTGTGTGTGTGTGTGGGTACCTAAGGGAAACACACACCTCTGTGACTGTGTCTAAAACACACACACCTCTGTGACCATGTCTAAAACACACACACCTCTGTGACTGTGTCTAAAACACACACACCTCTGTGACCATGTCTGCAAACACACACTCTCTCTCCACACCTCTGTGACTGTGTCTAAAAAAACACACACACCTCTGTGACCATGTCTAAAACACACACACCTCTGTGACTGTGACCATGTGACTGTGTCTAAAACACAAACCTCTGTGACCATGGCTAAAACACAAACCTCTGTGACCGTGTCTTAAATACACACACCTCTGTGACCATGTCTAAAACACACACCTTGTGACCATGTCTAAAACACACACCTCTGTGACCGTGTCTAAACACACACACCTCTGTGACTGTGTCTAAAACACACACACCTCTGTGACCACACACACCTCTGTGACCGTGTCTTAAATACACACACCTCTGTGACCATGGCTAAAACACACACCTCTGTGACCGTGTCTAAAACACACACCTCTGTGACCGTGTCTAGAACACACACACCTCTGTGACCGTGTCTAGAACACACACACCTCTGTGACCGTGTCTAAAACACACACACAAACCTCTGTGACTGAAGAAATGCTCTGCAGTGAGCCAGGTGAACTGAATGACAGAAGAATTATTGGACTAACTCACTGCAATAGGTTTGCTCTAGTGAGGTTAGCCAGGCAGTACCCTCTTGAAAATAACTGTGTACAGTAGCTTGGGACCAATGGAGCATCGTTCTTTTCCATAAAGTAAGTGTCAAGTTCCGTTGGTGATAAAAATACATTGTTGGACTGTACATAGAATGTAAAGTATTAATCTACTGTATGACAGTATATTACCCATGAGGACTTGAGGTTCCATTAATTTACTGTATGTCAGTATATTACCCATGATGACTTGAGGTTCCATTAATTTACTGTATGTCAGTATATTACCCATGAGGACTTGAGGTTCCATTCATCTACTGTATGTCAGTATATTACCCATGATGACTTGAGGTTCCATTCATCTACTGTATGTCAGTATGATGACTTGATACCCATTGACTTGAGGTTCCATTCATCTACTGTATGAGGACTTGAGGTTCCATTCATTTACTGTATGTCAGTATATTACCCATGATGACTTGAGGTTCCATTCATTTACTGTATGTCAGTATATTACCCATGAGGACTTGAGGTTCCATTCATTTACTGTATGTCAGTATATTACCCATGAGGACTTGAGGTTCCATTCATTTACTGTATGTCAGCATATTACCCATGATGACTTGAGGTTCCATTCATCTACTGTATGTCAGTATATTACCCATGATGACTTGAGGTTCCATTCATTTACTGTATGTCAGTATATTACCCATGAGGACTTGAGGTTCCATTCATCTACTGTATGTCAGTATATTACCCATGATGACTTGAGGTTCCATTCATTTACTGTATGTCAGTATATTACCCATGAGGACTTGAGGTTCCATTCATTTACTGTATGTCAGTATATTACCCATGAGGACTTGAGGTTCCATTCATTTACTGTGATGTCAGTATATTACCCATGAGGACTTGAGGTTCCATTCATTTACTGTATGTCAGTATATTACCCATGAGGACTTGAGGTTCCATTCATTTACTGTATGTCAGTATATTACCCATGAGGACTTGAGGTTCCATTCATTTACTGTATGTCAGTATTGTCACGTTCTGACCTTTATTTTCTGTGTTTTGTGTTTAGTTAGTATGGTCAGGGCGTGAGTTGGGTGGGTAGTCTATGTTTGTTTGTCTAGGTTTTGGGAATTTCTATGTTTCGGCCTAGTATGGTTCTCAATCAGAGGCAGGTGTCATTAGTTGTCTCTGATTGAGAATCATACTTAGGTAGCCTGGGTTTCACTGTGTGTTTGTGGGTGATTGTTTCCTGTCTCTGTGTGTGCACCAGATAGGACTGTAATTTGAGTTTTCACATTTTTGGTTTTGTTAGTTTGTTCATGTGTACCTTATATCATTAAAAAGTACCATGGAAAATTACCACGCCGCGTATTGGTCCTCTGATCCGTTTCGCCTCTCCTCTTCGGAAGAAGAGGAGGAAACTCGTTACAGAATCACCCACCACAATCGGACCAAGCGGCGTGGTAAAGGACAGCGACGACAGCAGCAGCAGCAGCAACAACAGAGGCCACCATCACAGGACTCCTGGACATGGGAGCAGATTCTGAACGGAGAGGGACCCTGGGCACGGGCTGGGGAAAATCGCAGCCCCAAAGCAGAGCTGGAGGCAGCGAAAGCTGATCGGCGGCAATATGAGGAGCCAGCACGGCAGTGCGACAGGTACGAGAGGCAGCCCCAAATTTTTTTTTTTGGGGGCACACGAGGTGTGGTACTAAGCCAGGTAGCAGACCTGAGCTCACTCCTCGTGCTTATTATGAGCAGCGCATTACTGGTCAGGCACCGTGTTATGCGGTTGAGCGCACGGTGTCGCCAGTGCGTGTCCATAGCCCGGTGCGCTATAGGGCAGCCCCCGAGAGTGCCATGCGAGTGTGGGCATTGAGCCAGGGCGTATGGTGCCTGCTCAGCGGGTCTGGTCGCCGGTCGCAGTCTGGGTCCAGGTTATCCTGCGCCGGCTCTGCGTGCGGTGTCTCCGGGCGCTGGGAGGGTGCAGTGCGTCCTCTGCCTGCGCTCCGCTCGTACCGGGCAACTGTGGGAGTGGAGCCTAGGGGAGAGGTGCGTGTAGTAAGCACTAGATCTCCCGTGCTTACCCACAGCCCGGTTCAACCTGTGCCTGCACTTTTGAGGGTCCGGGCTCGAGTAGTTGTCCAGCCTGGGGAAGTGGTGCCAAGGTTGCGCACCAGAGCTCCAGTGCTCCCCCACAGCCCGGTCTTTCAGGCTCCTCCTAACACCAAGCCTCCTGAAAGTCTCCCCAGCCTGGTAGTTCCTGTGGCAGCCCCACGCACCAGGCTGTCTCTCAGTCTCCTCCCTGCAGGTGCTCCCGCCTGTCCGGCGCCGCTGCCGGAGCCTCCCGCCTGTCCGGCGCCGCTGCCGGAGCCTCCCGCCTGTCCGGCGCCGCTGCCGGAGCCTCCCGCCTGTCCGGCGCCGCTGCCGGAGCCTCCCGCCTGTCCGGAGCCTCCCGCCTGTCCGGCGCCGCTGCCGGAGCCTCTCGCCTGTCCGGCGCCGCTGCCGGAGCCTCCCGCCTGTCCGGCGCTGCTGCCGGAGCCTCCCGCCTGTCCGGCGCTGCTGCCGGAGCGTCCCGCCTGTCCGGCGCCGCTGCTGGAGCGTCCCGCCTGTCTGGGCGCCGCTGCCGGAGCGTCCCGCCTGTCTGGCGCCGCTGCCGGAGCGTCCCTCCTGTCCGGCGCCGCTGCGGAGCCTCCCGCCTGTCCGGCGCCGCTGCCGGAGCGTCCCGCCTGTCCGGCGCTGCTGCCGGAGCCCTCAGCCCAGAGGCGCCAGAGCCCCTCAGCCCAGAGGCGCCAGAGCCCCTCAGCCCAGAGGCGCCAGAGCCCCTCAGCCCAGAGGCGCCAGAGCCCCTCAGCCCAGAGGCGCCAGAGCCCCTCAGCCCAGAGGCGCCAGAGCCCCTGTCCCTTTGTCCAGAACCCTGTCCCTCTGTCCAGAACCCCTGTCCCTCTGTCCAGTGGGGTCATTGAGAGGGGTTGCCATGGTGAGAAAGCCACGGAGGCGGACAAAGACAATGGTGAAGTGGGTCCGCGTCCCGCGCCAGAACCGCCACCGCGGACAGATGCCCACCCAGACCCTCCCCTATAGGTCAAGGTTTTGCGGCCGGAGTCCGCACCTTTGGGGGTACTGTCACGTTCTGACCTTTATTTTCTGTGTTTTGTGTTTAGTTAGTATGGTCAGGGCGTGAGTTGGGTGGGTAGTCTATGTTTGTTTGTCTAGGTTTTGGGAATTTCTATGTTTCGGCCTAGTATGGTTCTCAATCAGAGGCAGGTGTCATTAGTTGTCTCTGATTGAGAATCATACTTAGGTAGCCTGGGTTTCACTGTGTGTTTGTGGGTGATTGTTTCCTGTCTCTGTGTGTGCACCAGATAGGACTGTAATTTGAGTTTTCACATTTTTGGTTTTGTTAGTTTGTTCATGTGTACCTGATAGCATTAAAAAGTACCATGGAAAATTACCACGCCGCGTATTGGTCCTCTGATCCGTTTCGCCTCTCCTCTTCGGAAGAAGAGGAGGAAACTCGTTACAAGTATATTACCCATGATGACTTGAGGTTCCATTCATTTACTGTATGTCAGTATATTACCCATGAGGACTTGATGTTCCATTCATCTACTGTATGACAGTATATTACCCATGAGGACTTGAGGTTCCATTCATTTACTGTATGTCAGTATATTACCCATGATGACTTGAGGTTCCATTCATTTACTGTATGTCAGTATATTACCCATGATGACTTGAGGTTCCATTCATCTACTGTATGTCAGTATATTACCCATGATGACTTGAGGTTCCATTCATCTACTGTATGTCAGTATATTACCCATGATGACTTGAGGTTCCATTCATCTACTGTATGTCAGTATATTACCCATGATGACTTGAGGTTCCATTCATCTACTGTATGTCAGTATATTACCCATGAGGACTTGAGGTTCCATTCATTTACTGTATGTCAGTATATTACCCATGAGGACTTGAGGTTCCATTCATTTACTGTATGTCAGTATATTACCCATGAGGACTTGAGGTTCCATTCATTTACTGTATGTCAGTATATTACCCATGATGACTTGAGGTTCCATTCATTTACTGTATGTCAGTATATTACCCATGAGGACTTGAGGTTCCATTCATTTACTGTATGTCAGTATATTACCCATGAGGACTTGAGGTTCCATTCATTTACTGTATGTCAGTATATTACCCATGAGGACTTGAGGTTCCATTCATTTACTGTATGTCAGTATATTACCCATGAGGACTTGAGGTTCCATTCATTTACTGTATGTCAGTATATTACCCATGAGGACTTGAGGTTCCATTCATTTACTGTATGTCAGCATATTACCCATGATGACTTGAGGTTCCATTCATCTACTGTATGTCAGTATATTACCCATGATGACTTGAGGTTCCATTCATTTACTGTATGTCAGTATATTACCCATGATGACTTGAGGTTCCATTCATTTACTGTATGTCAGTATATTACCCATGATGACTTGAGGTTCCATTCATTTACTGTATGTCAGTATATTACCCATGAGGACTTGAGGTTCCATTCATTTACTGTATGTCAGTATATTACCCATGATGACTTGAGGTTCCATTCATCAAAAGCACTTAGGCTGTCTGCATAAGGGTGGAGATGAAGGGGGCTTATATGTGAAATCTATTTGCGGTGATCCATATACTGACTGAGTGTGTGTGTGTGTGTGTGTGTGTGTGTGTGTGTGTGTGTGTGTGTGTGTGTGTGTGTGTGTGTGTGTGTGTGTGTGTGTGTGTGTGTGTGTGTGTGCTAGTTCTCACTCGTGGTTGTAGTCCAGGTGCTGTCGTATGAGTGTGTGCGGCTGCATGGTGCCTTAGGTGTCACCTCTGACATGTTCATGTCGTCTATGAAGTAAACCAACCTCCTGCTGCCTGGAAGACACAGTTACCGGCCTCCTTCTCCAGGAGCTCGTCCAACACCGCTGCACAGGAGAGAAGGAAGGAAAGAGAAAGGGTTGAGGAGGTTGAGTGGAAAAATGGATGAATGAGGATGAGTGTAGATGGAGGGAATGGGGAGAGCAGATCATACCCTACCCTGTAGCAGACCATACCCTACCCTGTAGCAGACCATTCCTTACTCTGTAGCAGACCATACCCTACTCTGTAGCAGACCAAACCCTACCCTGTAGCAGACCAAACCCTACCCTGTAGCAGACCATTCCCTACCCTGTAGCAGACCAAACCCTACCCTGTAGCAGACCATTCCTTACTCTGTAGCAGACCATACCCTACTCTGTAGCAGACCAAACCCTACCCTGTAGCAGACCAAACCCTACCCTGTAGCAGACCATTCCCTACCCTATATCAAACCATTCCTTACCCTGTAGCATGGCAGAGGTTGTGTAATAGTTGAAGTGGATATTTTTATCGTGAATTTCTCCGGGTCCATTGGTCCGAGTGTGTCTCCGACCAGAACAGACTTCACAGTACCGGCATTCCCAATCAGCATGATGGGTCGGCGATGTTCCGGGAGACAATCCATGAAGTAAAGGGCAAATATAGTCTCTGTAGTGTGTACCAGACATGCCTGGGGAGAGGATGGTGTCTGTAGTGTGGACCAGACATGCCTGGGGAGAGGATGGTGTCTGTAGTGTGGACCAAACATGCCTGGGGAGAGGATGGTGTCTGTAATATGGACCAGACATGCCTGGGGAGAGGATGGTGTCTGTAGTGTGGACCAGACATGCCTGGGACATGCCTGGGGAGAGGATGGTGTCTGTAATATGGACCAGACATGCCTGGGGAGAGGATGGTGTCTGTAATGTGGACCAGACATGCCTGGGGAGAGGATGGTGTCTGTAATATGGACCAGACATGCCTGGGGAGAGGATGGTGTCTGTAATATGGACCAGACATGCCTGGGGAGAGGATGGTGTCTGTAATATGGACCAGACATGCCTGGGGAGAGGATGGTGTCTGTAATATGGACCAGACATGCCTGGGGAGAGGATGGTGTCTGTGGACCAGACATGCCTAGGATATGAGTGTGTACCAGACCAGACTGATGGTGTCTGTAATATGGACCAGACATGCCTGGGGAGAGGATGGTGTCTGTAATATGGACCAGACATGCCTGGGGAGAGGATGGTGTCTGTAATATGGACCAGACAGACATGTCTAGGATGGTGTCTGTATGGACCAGACATGCCTGGGGAGAGGATGGTGTCTGTAATATGGACCAGACATGCCTGGGGAGAGGATGGTGTCTGTAATATGGACCAGACATGCCTGGGGAGGGGATGGACCAGACAAGATGGTGTCTGTAATATGGACCAGACATGCCTGGGGAGATGATGGTGTCTGTAATATGGACCAGACATGTCTGGGGAGAGGATGGTGTCTGTAATATGGACCAGACATGCCTGGGGAGAGGATGGTGTCTGTAATATGGACCAGACATGCCTGGGGAGATGATGGTGTCTGTAGTGTGGAACAGACATGTCTGGGGAGAGGATGGTGTCTGTAGTGTGGACCAGACATGCCTGGGGAGAGGATGGTGTCTGTAATATGGACCAGACATGCCTGGGGAGAGGGAAATGGGGAACAGATATCTGCTAGACAGTAAAAACACTATACTCCTAGAAAAAAGGGTTCCAAAAGTGTTCCTTGAGGAGTGATAGGGTTCTTTCATCAGAAGAACCCTTTTTAGAAGACAATGGTTCTTTGTAAGTCAAATGGTTCTACCTAGAACATCATTAGAACCATTTTTGGAAGAAAGGGGTTATTTGATGATTCTTTGGAAGACAAGAAGGGTTCTACATAGAACCATATAAAATATGATTTTCAGAGTTGTTTCTTTTAATATCTGTGTTCTTGCATGTACATTGATATATACATTTTATACTACACCAAAAAAAATGGCATACATTTTTCTAAACTAATCTAATCTGTTAGTAGTTGGACGTATTGCACCCGTTAAGTAGATGGTTGTTCCAGTTTAGATGATTGAGCTAGTCTCAGTATAACACCTTCCTTACCCTGGCAGTCAATCTGAAGGCAGGTTGCAGGTGATAAACTAATTACACTTGTTGGATATCCGAACTCCAATAGGATTCCAATAGGAATTACACATCACTTTGCCAACCAGACGTTTCCTAACATCACTGTGATAGGGTATAACTAGGCCCTCAAAGAAAAGCCTTATGATATTCTGTATGTAATGTATTGTCATAAATCATTTCATACCTCTTTAAGGAATACCTAGGATAGGATAAAGTAATCCTTCTCACCCCCCTTAAAAGATTTAGATGCACTATTGTAAAGTGGCTGTTCCACTGGATGTCATAAGGTGAATGCACCAATTTGTAAGTCGCTCTGGATAAGAGCGTCTGCTAAATGACTTAAATGTAATGTAAATGTAAAGGCTAATATAGACTGGTGAAACCATTCATAGATGGTTCTAGGAAGAGCCTTTCAAAGAGTGTTCTAGGCATAACCCTTCATAGAGACTTCTAGGTAGAATAATTTACAGGGAGTTCTGTGAAGAACCCCACAAAGAGGGTTCAAGATTTTTTTTTTTTACTCTGCATGGGCATCTCCCGTCATCGGGGGCCACACTTCTCCCCATCCCTAATAAACACAGCTGATTAAACTCATTGATTGTAATCTGAAGCTCATGATTGGTTTATTATTGGAGGCAGGTGTGTTAACTGGGGCTGGGGCTGGAGATGCCCATCCCTGATCTAGCACCAAAATGGGTTTGACACATGTAGGGTTCTTTGGTTTGTCCCCATAGGGCACGTGTGTCAAACTCATCCCATGGCAGGTCAAGTGTCTCCAGGTTTTAGTTTTTTCCTTTCAATCAAGCCTGAGACAAACAGATGTGGGGAATTCTGTACTAATTCATCAATCTAGGACGAGGTAGGAGCAAAAATGCACAAGCACTTGGCCATCCATGGAATGAGTTTGACACCTGTGCCCTATGGGGACAAACCAAAGAACCCCACATGTGTCACACCCTGATCTGTTTCACCTGTCCTTGTGATTTTCTCCACCCCATCCAGGTGATGCTTATTTTCCCTGGTTTATTCATCCCTGTGTTTCCTGTCTCTCTGTGCCAGTTCGTCTTGTGTGGCTTTCAAGTCAACCAGCGTGTTTTCCCATAATCCTGCTTCTATTCTCTTTTTGCCAGACTCCGTACCCGCCTGCCTGACCCTTCTGCCTGCCCTGACCTAGAGTCTGGCTGCCACTCTGTACCTCCTGGACTCTGAACTGGTTTTGACCTTTTGTCTGTTCACGATCATTCTCTTGCCTACCCCTTTTGGATTGATTAATAAATATCAAACCATCTGCCTCATGTGTCTGCATCTTGGTCTCGCCTTGATCCCTTACAACATGGTTCTACTTAGCACCTTAGTGTACAGTTAGGAGTTTCCCAGCAGATCTAGTATCATATTATCTAACTCTAAATACAACCTTAACCATTACTTATTGTGGTCCTTCAAGACAGATTTTGTGCAGTATCAATGCCTCTGATGTTCACTTATTGTAAGTTGCTCGGGAGAACAGCATCTGGTAAAATACTAAATTGTAAAGAATATGTAATGAGAAGGTATCTTACCTCGGTGCCATAGACAATTCCATAGAAGAGCTTTGGAGAAGCTAATGGACAACAATGTCACTATAGAAGTGAAATGAATGTACCACACCAATAACACAAGACTAATGTACCTGTAGAGGAATATCAGCATACATCTCAAACCGTGGCACCATCTTGGCCCAGGGATCAAACTTCTTGGTGTCAGGGTCTATGTAGCAGTCAAACACGATCCCCTAGCAGAGGAAATCGATGGTCTTCTACTCTGTCACCCACCACTAGCTAACCTCCACACACACACACACACACACACACACACACACACACAGTAAATTTCAATAGTCTAAAGAGGTTCTCTCTCCATGTTTCTGCTACTGATATGAAAAGGAAATAAGTATTGGAGATGAAGTCATGGTTTATTGAGATGCGCCCACACTCTCTGCCTACATTAAAACACAATCAAATGAAACACAAAGACACTCCTATCCATCCATCCATCATTTCACCCAGTAAAAGGAAGTTTACACGCACAGTTATTTCCTCAGTCTCCTTTCCTCTTCTCTCCTGTCTACGGTGTTCAGGCTCTGCGCTACAGTCAATAAACACACTTAGCATATAAATGCAGTGTAAATGGGGAAATAAAGTGGAGCACATTGGTACACCAAGAGAGACCTGTTTATCCCATAACTTACATGGATGTGGTTACTGTAAGGAGACGGCTGGGTTGCTCAGCAACAGCTCATCACAATGCCCCCCCATTAGTTAACAATTCAGCCTGTATAAAAGTGTTTAGGACTGTGAGTGGGATACGCTTAGCGTTGGAGATTAATCTGGAGTCCTCGGATTGAAAACCATCATACTTCACTGAAATATCTGTGAATCAATTCTCATCCTCTGAACCTTTGAGGGGTTGGAGAGCGTATTATACTGAACAGAAATATAAACGCAACATGCAACAATTTCAACGATTTTACTGAGTTACAGTTCATATAAGGAAATCGGCCAATTTAAATAAATTCATTAGGCTCTAATCCAGCACAAGGTGCACCTGTGTAATGATCATGGAGTTTGATCAGCTTCTTGATATGCCACACCTGTCAGGTGGATTATCTTGGCAAAGGAGAAATTCTCACTAACAGGGATGTAAACAAATTTGTGCACAAAATTTGATAGAAATAAGCTTTTTGTGGGTATCGAACATTTTTGGAATCTTTTATTTCAACTCATGAAACATGGGACCAACACTTTACATGTTGCATTTATATTTAGGTTTAGTAAAGCTTTTACACCAGTGATAAAATTATACCACTTTTTATGAAGCAATCTATTTTACACTTTGTCTCACTTATTCTCTATAACCAGGTGAGAATTATGGGTCCCAGCGTTTGAATGATTAGACACATATTCTCACAACCATATGAATCATTCAACCATACTGGTCCTGGAACTATGTCCCTCCGAAGGCCCAGACAGAAACAAAGACAGAGTCTGTGGAGTTCCTCAGGGCAGTCTGGAGGGGTCAACAGACACTCCAACAGGTGGCACAGCATCTGAACCATACTCTCCTCCGGGACTGGAATGATCTTCTTAAGGCCAGGCACCGCACCCTGGAGCACCGCACCCTGGAGCACCGCACCCTGGAGCACCGCACCCTGGAGCACCGCACCCTGGAGCACCGCACCCTGGAGCACCGCACCCTGGAGCACCGCACCCGGGAGCACCGCACCCTGGAGCACCGCACCCTGGAGCACCGCACCCTGGAGCACCGCACCCTGGAGCACCGCACCCTGGAGCACCGCACCCTGGAGCACCGCACCCGGGAGCACCGCACCCTGGAGCACCGCACCCGGGAGCACCGCACCCTGGAGCACCGCACCCGGGAGCACCGCACCCTGGAGCACCGCACCCTGGAGCACCGCACCCAGGAGCACCGCACCCAGGAGCACCGCACCATGGAGCACCGCACCCTGGAGCACCGCACCCTGGAGCACCGCACCCTGGAGCACCGCACCCTGGAGCACCGCACCGCACCCGGGAGCACCACACCCTAATAGGTTTCCATTATTTACTTTTTTATCATATCAAAAGCAACTTTTACCAGTTGAATGTTGTTATATATTATTATTATTATGAATGTTGACACAATGTGTGAGATAGCAGCCATTTCTTTGGGTGATGACTAACCTCGATTTCGAGACAACTAACTTCAATTTATACAATGAGTTGGCAGCTCTCGACGTTCCGCTTATTCCGGACAAGGTGCTAAACCATAGGACTCGAAAGAGGAAGTGACAGCGCAAAATAGTTAGATGAGCCGGCATCCCGACGAGACTACGTTGGCGATCAAATAAACTGCCTCTGACCTCTGTTCTACTGGTGAATGTACAGACACTAGAGAATAAACTGGAAGAGCTCTGTTTGAGACTATCCTATCAACAGAACCTGTGTCTCTTTGTTAACAACAGCTGGTGTGTGATCTCTAATGTTAAGGAAATCTTGAGTTTTTGCTCACCTGAGATAGTATACCTCATGATAAGCTACAGACCATGCTATTTACCAAGTGAGATTCTATTTATATTTTTCATAGCTGTCTAAATACAATCACAAATAAAACATTTTAACAGCATGTCACCTGTGCAACGAGAAGCAACACAACTCTAGATCACCTTTACTCACACACAGAAACGCATACAAGGCTCTCTCTCACCCTTTGGCAAATCTGACCATAACTCGATCCTCCTGGTTTTTGCTTACAATCAAAAACTCAAACAGGAAGTACCAGTGATTCACTCAATATGAAAGTGTGTGGTGGAGTGGATGCTAAGCTACAGGACTGTTTGGCTAGCTACAGGACTGTTTGGCTAGCTACACGTCTGTTTGGCCAGCTACAGGACTGTTTGGCTAGCTACAGGTCTGTTTGGCTAGATACAGGACTGTTTGGCAAGCTACAGGACTGTTTGGCTAGCTACAGGTCTGTTTGGCCAGCTACAGGACTGTTTGGCTAGCTTCAGGTCTGTTTGGCTAGCTACAGGACTGTTTGGCTAGCACAGACTGGAATATGTTCCGGGATTCAACCGATAACTTTGAGGAGTTTACCACATTTGTCACCGGCTAAGTGAATCAACAACAACGTCCCCACGTTGACCATACGTACATATCCCAATCAGAAGCCATGGATGACAGGCAACATCCGCACTGAGCTAAAGGCTAAAGCTACCGCTTTCAAGGAGCAGGACACTAATCCGGATGCTTATAAGAAATCCCGCTATGACCTCAGACGAGCCATTAACAGGCAAAGTGTCAATACCGGACTAAGATTGAATCCTACTATTCCGACTCTGATGCTCGTCGCATATTGTAACGATCCTCTTCTTCTGATGAAGAGTAGTCAAGATTGGACCAAAACGCAGCGTGGTAAGTGTCCATGTTAATATTTATTTTAACTCAGATCACTAAGAGAAAATAACAAAAATAGACCAACACGAAACAGTTCTGTCTGGCGCAGAGACAGAAAACAACTACCCACAAACACAGGTGTGAACACGCTACCTAAGTATGGTTCTCAATCAGAGACAATGATAGACAGCTGCCTCTGATTGGGAACCATACCAAGCCAAACACAGAAGTACAAAAACATAGAACAAAACATAGAATGCCCACCCCAACTCATGCCCTGACCAAACCAAAATAGAGACATAAAAAAGTAACTACGGTCAGGATGTGACACATATGGCAGGGCTTGAAACTATCACAGATTACAAAGGAACACCCAGCTGCAAGCTGCACAGTGACGCGACCCTACCAGACGGGCTAAATGCCTTCTATGCTCGCTTCGGGACCAGCAACACTGAACCATGCATGAGAGCACGAGCTCTTCCAGACAACTGTGTGATCTCGCTCTCTGTAGCCGATGTGAATAAGACCTTTAAAAAATCTTCACATTCACACGCATACTCGGAGCATGCCCTGACCAGCAGGCAAGTGTCTTCACTGACATTTTCAACATAGTCCCTGTGGAACACAAAGGTAACCAGTCTAAAAGACTGACATCTGTAGCACTCACATCTGTAGCCATGAAATGCTTTGAAAGGCTGGTCATGACTCACATCCACACCATCACCCCGAACACCCTGGACCAACCCTGGACCCACCCTGATGACACAATCTCTATTGCACTCCACAATGCCCTCTCCCACCTGGACAGAGGAACACCTACAGTATGTAAGAAGGCTGTTCATTGACTACCGCTCAGCATTCAACACCAGTGCCCTCCAAGCTAATCACTAAATACCTCGCTCTGCAACTGGATCCTGGACTTCCTGACAGGCCACCCCCAGGTGGTGAGGGTAGGCAACAATACATCCACCACGCTCACCCTCAGGGGTGTGTGCTTAGTCCCCTCCTGTTCACCCATGACTGCGTGGCTGCGCACAACTCCAACATCATCATTAAGTTTGCTGACGACAAGACAATGGGACACCTGATCACGACAACGATGAGACAGCTTATAGGGAGGAGGTCAGTAACCTAGCAGTGTGGTCCCAGTACAAGAACCTCAACGCTTGCAAGATATAGGAGCTGATCGTAGACTACAGGAAACGGAGGGCCAAGCATGCCCCCATCTACATCGACAGGGCTGTAGTGAGCGGGTTGGTAGCGTCAAGTTCCTATATGTCTACATCACTAATGAATTTACTTGGTCCACACACACCAACACAGTCATGAAGAAGGAAGGGAAACACCTCTTCCCCCTCAGGAGGCTGAATATTTTGGGAATGGGCCCTCAGATCCTCAAAAATGTATACATCTGCACCATTGAGAGCCTCTTGACTGACTGCATCATCGCTTGGTAGGGCAACAGCTTGGTATCTGACTGCAAGGCGCTACAGAGGGTATTGCTTAAAGCCCAGTATACCACTGGGGCCGAGCTCCCTGCCATCTAGGACCTCTATACCAGGCGGTGTCAGAGGAAGGCCCTGAACATGTTCTAAGACTCCAGCCACCCAAGTCATAGATCCGGGAGGATGGATGGAGGGGGAGGAGCGAGGGAGGGAGGGGGAGCAGGGAGGGGGATGGATAGGGAGGGGGAGGAGCGAGGGAGGGAGGGGGAGGAGGGAGGGAGGGAGGGGGAGGAGGAGGGAGGGGGAGGGAGGGAGGGAGGGAGGGAGGGAGGGAGGGAGGGAGGGAGGGAGGGAGGGAGGGAGGGAGGGAGGGAGGGAGGGGGCGATGGAGGAGGGGGGGGAGGAGGGGGGGGATGGAGGAGGGAGGGGAGGAGGGGGGGAGGGGAGGGGGAGGGAGGATGGGGAGGGAGGGAGGGGGAGGAGGGAGGGGGCGATGGAGGAGGGAGGGGAGGAGCGAGGGAGGGGGCGATGGAGGATGGAGGAGGGAGGGGGAGGAGCGAGGGAGGGCGGGCGGGCGGGAGGGAAATAGAGAGAAATGGAGTGAAAGGGAGGGAATGAGGGAGGGAGGGAGGGAAGGTGGGAGGGCGGGAGGAAGGCGGGAGGGCGGGAGAGAGACATGGGAATGTATGAATTGCTATAGGGTGCACCGCAATGCAGCAGAATAGCTCAGTACTCAGTGAAAGAGCAGTATTTACTGCTTACTGAAAAAAGTGAGGACAGAACACAGACATTTTAACACCGGCTCATCTGTGTAATGTAAATGATCACATTTACCGCATTAATTTCATCAACACTTTGATATACAATTATGACTGTGTGAAATAATATTAACAACTTTAATGGTGAGAAAATCACAGATCCCTTTACAGTGTGATAAATATCCTTGAAACTGTAAAAGAGAGAGAGAGAGAGAGAGAGAGAGACTTATACACACAAGTGTAATGGTATAAAGTATATGTACATAAAGATATATGTAGCGATGAGTGATGGTACAGAACGGCATAGGCAAGATGCAGTAGATCGAGTACAGTATATACATATGAGATGAGTAATGTAGGGTATGTAAATAAAGTGGCATAGTTTAAAGTGGCTAGTGATACATGTATTACATAAAGATGCAGTAGATGATATAGAGTACAGTATATACATATACATATGAGATGGGTAATGTAGGGTGTGTAAACATTATTTTAAGTGCCATTGTTTAAAGTAGCTAGTGATACATTTTGTACATCAATTTCCATCAATTTCCATTATTAAAGTGGCGTTTCCATCTGAAAGACCCTCAATGATTACAGCTTTGATGTGTGGGGAAGACTACGAAAGGCTAACGCCACAAGTCTAATGCTACAAGAGACTAACGCTACAAGAGGCTAAAGCTACAAGAGGCTAAGGCTACAGAAGGCTAATGCTACAAGACACTAATGCTACAAGAGACTAACGCTACAAGAGGCTAAGTCTACAAGAGGCTAAGGCTACAGAAGGCTAACGCTACAAAAGGCTAAGGCTACATAAGGCTAAGGCTACAAGAGGCTAAGGCTGCAGAACGCTAAAGCTACAAGAGGCTAAGGCTACAGTAGGCTAACGCTACAAGAGACTAACGCTAAAGGCAGGTAAACCCAATCACCTCTGGACGTCTCCCTTTCACTCCAATAAACTGACCAACAGACTAGTGGTGCACTATAATAAAGGTTCATTTGGGAAACTGTTTGAGAAACAGACAGTGTCTGGTTCAAATGATAGAGGGGGATCATTATTGACCTGCCGTGGTCTCATCAGCTTGATTCCTCCCTGTTTATATCCGTGTCGGTATGGTGTCTGTGACAGTGGCAGGGTTATTGTGCTGCTCTCGTGGTACACCGGTGTGATGGAGTGTCATTATCTTTGTTACCGTGCCGATTTGACCTGCTACAGATTGCACTCATTTCCCCTAGCTCTGCTTTCCTCTGCCTCTGACATTGTGTGTGTGTGTGTGTGTGTGTGTGTGTGTGTGTGTGTGTGTGTGTGTGCGTGCGTGCGTGCGTGCGTGCGTGCGTGCGTGCGTGCGTGCGTGCGTGTGTGCGTGCGTGCGTGTGTGCGTGTGTGTGTATAAACGCAGCATAATGACTACAATGAGGAGAATGAACCTTTCCACCTGGGACACTATTACAGGTTTGGTATATTTGTCCGATTCATCCACAACCCAGACTGCTCTGACACTAATGTGTGTTTACCACTGATAAACTACAGTGAACCAGTAGCAGAAAAACACTGGAGCTGAAATAGTTGTTATAATAATGTTAAATACCAATCTTGAAGTGTGGTTTATTTTCTCTAACAGTGTTGAAGGATGTTACAGTATTAGGAGCTGTGTTCCTACTCTCATCTACTGTCAGTGTCCTTTTGGCTTTTTTTCTAGGCAGGTAGCCTAGTGGTTAGAGTGTAGGGACGGCAGGTAGCCTAGTGGTTAGAGTGTAGGGACGGCAGGTAGCCTAGTGGTTAGAGTGTAGTGGTGGGAAGTAGCCTAGTGGTTAGAGTGTAGGGACGGCAGGTAGCCTAGTGGTTAGAGTGTAGGGGCGGCAGGTAGCCTAGTGGTTAGAGCGTAGCGGCGGCAGGTAACCTAGTGGTTAGAGCGTAGGGACGGCAGGTAACCTAATGGTTAGAGTGTAGTGGTGGCAGGTACCCTAATGGTTAGAGCGTAGCGGCGGCAGGTAACCTAGTGGTTAGAGCGTAGGGACGGCAGGTAACCTAATGGTTAGAGTGTAGTGGTGGCAGGTACCCTAATGGTTAGAGCGTAGCGGCGGCAGGTAACCTAGTGGTTAGAGCGTAGGGACGGCAGGTAGCCGAGAGTTGGACTTGTAACTAGAAGGTTGCAAGATTGAATCCCCAAGCTGACATGGTCAAAATCTGTCATTATGCCCCTGAACAGGCAGTTAACCCACTGTTCCTAGACCAGTTAACCCACTGTTCCTAGACCAGTTAACCCACTGTTCCTAGACCAGTTAACCCACTGTTCCTAGGCCGTCATTGAAAATAAGAATTTGTTCTGAACTGACTTGCCAAGTTAAATAAAGGTAACAAATAGAAATGGGTTTAGACCTGGTTCACTTGTTATATGCGTTGTTTTATTCATTACTTCATTCATTCATTCATTCATTCATTCATTCATTCATTAACATGATAAAGTAATTGTTAACCAACACTTTCTAAGGTCTGAAACAGCCCACCCTGGTCTACTGGTATCTATAACTTACCTTCAGTACAAAGTTTGAGGACCGGCACAGACTGCATGACGTGCTTCCCAAACTCCAGGTCTCTCTTCCTGGGGACGTCCAGAGATCTCTGACAAGCTCCATTAACACTGAAAGTCTCTCAGAGCCCGCATCAGGACCTGGTCCTCCGGTTGATCTGTGTCACCCCGTCTTAGAGAGCCAGACAACACCAGGTCAGACTTGATGACCCTCAACCCTTATCTTGTTGTTATTTGTTGTTATTAGTCCAACCCTTCAGCTCCATTCTTCCCCTCCCATCTATCTCTTAACACCAGCAATATTGGATTTCTATTCGCCATATATTTTTCAACTGTGCTGTTTCACAAAAGTTCTGAAACGTTCCATTCTCATTGTTTCTGCAGATTGTAAATTGAAAATAAAATGTTTTGCTAAAAGTATTATTATATTATTGATCGATTGACTATGAATTTCCAGATCACCCAGTAGTGCTATCTGCAGGGTTAGTTCCCAGTAAATATTGCAATTCTTCAGCCATCCCTGGACATGTGACCAAAAACAAGCTACTGTACATATGGACAAAACCAAAACAAATGATCTAATGATTATGCCTCTCCGCAGCAAAATCTGCACACTGTTTCAAAAAGTTTTGTATGAAGAGTTTCCACTGTTACAAAGAGTTTTGTATGAAGAGTTTCCACTGTTACAAAGAGTTTTGTATGAAGAGTTTCCACTGTTTCAAAGAGTTTTGTATGAAGAGTTTCCACTATTTCAAAGAGTTTTGTATGAAGAGTTTCCACTGTTTCAAAGAGTTTTGTATGAAGAGTTTCCACTGTTTCAAAGAGTTTTGTGTGAAGAGTTGCCACTGTTTCAAAGAGTTTTGTATGAAGAGTTTCCACTATTACAAAGAGTTTTGTATGAAGAGTTTCCACTGTTACAAAGAGTTTTGTATGAAGAGTTTCCACTGTTACAAAGAGTTTTGTATGAAGAGTTTCCACTGTTTCAAAGAGTTTTGTATGAAGAGTTTCCACTGTTTCAAAGAGTTTTGTATGAAGAGTTTCCACTATTTCAAAGAGTTTTGTTTGAAGAGTTTCCACTATTTCAAATAGTTTTGTATGAAGAGTTTCCACTATTTCAAAGAGTTTTGTTTGAAGAGTTTCCACTATTTCAAAGAGTTTTGTATGAAGAGTTTCCACTATTTCAAAGAGTTTTGTTTGAAGAGTTTCCACTATTTCAAAGAGTTTTGTATGAAGAGTTTCCACTATTACAAAGAGTTTTGTATGAAGAGTTTCCACTGTTACAAAGAGTTTTGTATGAAGAGTTTCCACTATTTCAAAGAGTTTTGTTTGAAGTTTCCACTATTTCAAAGAGTTTTGTATGAAGAGTTTCCACTATTTCAAAGAGTTTTGTTTGAAGAGTTTCCACTATTTCAAAGAGTTTTGTATGAAGAGTTTCCACTATTACAAAGAGTTTTGTATGAAGAGTTTCCACTATTTCAAAGAGTTTTGTATGAAGAGTTTCCACTATTTCAAAGAGTTTTGTATGAAGAGTTTCCACTATTTCAAAGAGTTTTGTATGAAGAGTTTCCACTATTTCAAAGAGTTTTGTTTGAAGAGTTTCCACTATTTCAAAGAGTTTTGTATGAAGAGTTTCCACTATTTCAAAGAGTTTTGTATGAAGAGTTTCCACTATTTCAAAGAGTTTTGTTTGAAGAGTTTCCACTATTTCAAAGAGTTTTGTATGAAGAGTTTCCCAAAGGGCTTATTTATTAGACTGACAAAGTTCTGGCGCTAGTAGTCTTTGTTGTTTTGAAATGTCAAACACAATTGTTTTCCTATGGTTTCAGCAGAACATATTTTGAAGGTAAGACGAGGAGAAGTGGGCAAACAAGATATGTCAAAGATGACCTATATTACAAGTTTGCACAAAGGTAAGTAATCTCGTGACACTAGGAGGACAAAGAATGTAGCACCAGCATAATCCACTATTAGATAATCAATCACTTGTTTTTTTGTTATTCCTTTCATTGATTTGCAGTTTCAGTCATTAAGAATATTGCTTCCATTACAGTCTGTTCATTATCTTCTTAGTTCATAGCTACCGAATCGATAATGCTAGCAAACTTTGACTCTTTTTTTATTAAGCAAAAAATTATATTTAATAAGACATCTTCAAAATGTAATTTTAATTCAAAGAAAGAAGTTACTCCCTTCCAGGACCAGGAATGGAGTTGAGATGTGAGATGAAGAAACGTTTAGCTGGTGGGCAACTCTAACTGTAGCTACATTTACTCAGTGTCAAAAACATGTTCCGTAATACTCATTGACTTACAATTTTTTGGGGCAGTTTTAAAACTGCAGTAAAAGTTCAGTAACTGAAACTGCAGTAAAAGTGCAGTAACTGAAACTGCAGTAAAAGTTCAGTAACTGAAACTGCAGTATACTGCACTCTAACTGCAGTTATACTGCACTCTGACTGCAGTTATACTGCACTCTGACTGCAGTTATACTGCACTCTGACTGCAGTTATACTGCACTCTAACTGTAGTTATACTGCACTCTAACTGTAGTTATACTGTACTCTAACTGCAGTTATACTGCACTCTAACTGCAGTTATACTGCACTCTGACTGTAGTTATACTGCACTCTAACTGCAGTTATACTGCACTCTAACTGCAGTTATACTGCACTCTAACTGCCATCTTTTTTTGTAAGGGTGACATCCACGTCACACAGGGCTGACTGCCATCTTTTTTGTGCACTCTAACTGGGTGACATCCACGTCACACAGGGCTGACTGCCATCTTGTTTTTGTAAGGGTGACATCCACGTCACACAGGGCTGACTGCCATCTTGTTTTTGTAAGGGTGACATCCACGTCACACAGGGCTGACTGCCATCTTGTTTTTGTAAGGGTGACATCCACTCTGACTCACTGCACAGGGCTGACTGCCATCTTGTTTTTGTAAGGGTGACATCCACGTCACACAGGGCTGACTGCAGCCATCTTGCCATCTTTTTTGTAAGGGTGACATCCACGTCACACAGGGCACACAGAGTATCAAGTGTAATGCTCATCCACTAACTAACCGGCTTTCCATCCAACCTTCATATGTGAATAAAGTACGTTGGATAAAAAAATGTCATGACAGGCCTGATGGAAACAGAACATTTGTCGGTAAAGTGTCCAAATGTCGACAGAACAAAATATTCTCGACAAGATGGACTTTTTTTGTGTCCGTAAAATTAATTAGGTGAGAAATGTCGGTGGAAATGCTTTTAATGCGCAAATATTGACAAAATAACCATCATATGGAAGTAAACATGTTGTGTGTTCCTCCCACTATGACTCGTTGGGAAAAGCAGTATATTACAGATGAAATAAGATGAACTTCACAGGGTGGTGAAAGTGCACGGTGATGAGCTTGATGCTCCTTTCCTAAGAAATACATATTCTGGTGACATCATCATCGATGCTTGGCTTCCTTTTTTTGACAAATAAAAACAATCTCGCTCATTTGTACATCATAATCTCATTGTGTAGGCTATAACTGAGCTGTATCTGCCAGCTGTGGGCTAGAACCCACGTGCCAATATCAGAGTGGGCACACTCGCTATTAAACACAACATTTTTTTGTGAGAAAACCATCAGTAGAGTTGAAGATGCGATGGAAAACCCATTTAACTTAGATTTTTTATTCGGTACTTGGGAATTTAACTGCAACATTTATATTTTATGTGCACTACATCATCACACAGCCTTTTATCCACAACAAGTCAATTTGATGGAAACACATCCCTGGTGGGAAAATGTGCATATTGTTTTTATGCAATGAAATCTGTCACCACAGTGAAATCTGTCACCACATTGAAATCTGTCACCACAGTGAAATCTGTCACCACAGTGAAATCTGTCACCACAGTGAAATCTATCACCACAGTGAAATCTGTCACCACAGTGAAATCTGTCACCACAGTGAAATCTGTCACCACAGTGAAATCTGTCACCACAGTGGAATCTGTCACCACATTGGAATCTGTCACCATAGTGGAATCTGTCACCATAGTGGAATCTGACACCATAGTGAAATCTGTCACCACAGTGGAATCTGTCACCACATTGGAATCTGTCACCATAGTGGAATCTGTCACCACATTGGAATCTGTCACCATAGTGGAATCTGTCACCATAGTGGAATCTGTCACCACATTGGAATCTGTCACCATAGTGGAATCTGTCACCATAGTGGAATCTGTCACCACATTGGAATCTGTCACCATAGTGGAATCTGTCACCACAGTGGAATCTGTCACCACAGTGGAATCTGTCACCATAGTGGAATCTGTCACCACAATGAAATCTGTCACCACAATGAAATCTGTCACCACAGTGAAATCTGTCACCACAATGAAATCTGTCACCACAGTGAAATCTGTCACCATAGTGGAATCTGTCACCACAATGGAATCTGTCACCATAGTGGAATCTGTCACCATAGTGGAATCTGTCACAATAGTGGAATCTGTCACCACAGTGGAATCTGTCACCATAGTGGAATCTGTCACCACAATGAAATCTGTCACCACAATGAAATCTGTCACCACAGTGAAATCTGTCACCACAATGAAATCTGTCACCACAGTGAAATCTGTCACCATAGTGGAATCTGTCAACAATTGGATGGAAACCTAGCTAGTGATTCAGATCTGTCATATTCTGTAGTAAGCTATAGTTTTTCCTCTATATCAAGCAATTTTCTTGTGTGATCATCAATATGGAGATAATGGAGCAAGCCTGGTCCCAGATCAGTTTGTGCTGTCTTGCAAAACTCCTATGTCACGCCATAATGATAACGTTCATTGTCATTTGTCGATGTGTTACCTAAACAGGGCCTTGAGGTTTCAGGTGGTTGTGGTCCTGCCAGCGTAACCTGGGTTCATAGTGATGAAGACGCCTACAGAGAGGAACAGATTCACCTCCTCTCTCATGAAGTTAAACCTCTGCTCCATGTCTCAGATGGCTTCCTGGATGTTCTTCACTTGGACAGGACATTTATACAAAGAGAAATAGAAATATAAGACATGCAAACTGTGTTCAGTCAGATAACAAAGCTGCATATTGTTCCTCAAGGGTTCTTTGGGAAGGGTGATGATTCTTTTGTTCCGAACCCACTACAGTGTTTCAGGTGCTAATTTTATTTGTCATGTTGCAGCAGTATATATGAGGGAGATTCCGAGGTGTGAGAAGTTTGCAGGAGGGCATGGGACAAAATATTGTTTCATTTCAGGGAGAAAAGTGGAGTGTTTCAATTTTGGAGGTGGTTTTGTTGGATCAAAACTGTCCTGTGCGAGTGAGACATAAAAACTAAAATATCAAACCTTTATTTAACTAGGCAAGTCAATTAAGAACAAATTATTATTTACAATGACGGCCTACCCCAACCAAACCCTTTCCTAACCCAGACAGCGCTGGGCCAATTGTGCGCCTCCCTATGGGTGTTAAGGTGGAGGTTTCCGTGGTGAGAGCGGTGCAGGAAGTGTCTGGCTGAGACAGTGAGACAGGTTGAAGTTTCCATGGTGAGAGCAGTGCAGGAAGTGTCATGCTGAGACAGTGGGACAGGTTGCAGTTTCCATGGTGAGAGCAGTCCAGGAAGTGTCATGCTGAGACAGTGAGGAAAGTAGAGGATGGTGGCCTAAGGGTGAGCCCGAGAGGGACCCTTTGAGCCCGAGAGGGTCCCTTTGAGCCCGAGAGGGACCCTTTGAGCCCGAGAGGGACCCTTTGAGCCCGAGAGGGTCCCTTTGAGCCCGAGAGGGTCCCTTTGAGCCCGAGAGGGACCCTTTGAGCCCGAGAGGGTCCCTTTGAGCCCGAGAGGGTCCCTTTGAGCCCGAGAGGGTCCCTTTGAGCCCGAGAGGGACCCTTTGAGCCCGAGAGGGTCCCTTTGAGCCCGAGAGGGTCCCTTTGAGCCCGAGAGGGTCCCTTTGAGCCCGAGAGGGTCCCTGTGAGTAGTATGCCTGTACAGAGTGATACCGACCATTTGTGCTTTAGTAAGGTTGGTTTCTTGACGTTTATTGACTATATGGTTATTAATTGTAACACACAGATGGAAAGGAAAACCCAGATGACTGAATTGGTCGGAGCATCTGCAGAGCAGTTTTTGGGTATCAGAGATTTTAGTGCAGAAGAACTACAGGGGGTTTTGAGAGAAGGGGTTCCAGCCTCCCAGCCCAATGACCTGGGGTAGGATCTGGTGAGGCCAAAGTAGTGGGATGGGGATAGTAGTATATACTGTATATACTGTAGGGTTAGATTGGAAGGGGTGCCAGCCTCCCAGCCCAATGACCTGGTGTAGAATCTGTTGAGGTAAAAGTAGTGGGATGGGGATAGTAGTATATACTGTATATACTGTAGGGTTAGATGCCATTTCCTTTTGTCCCCATTTCCCCTTTCCAAACTGTGAAAGGCAGCAATACGCAACATAGCACCTAGTCTGCCAGAAAGCCACATGAAAGACACACGAAGAAGATGACATGTTATATATGACTATGGCCAGTGATGATGTCTTGTGAAAGGCACAGATATGGCCTTGTGTTCATTGAGAAGTCTTGACTAAGTCAGTAGTTCTGAATTCTCTCCTCAACTGTTCCAGAGCTAGCACAACTGATTAAACTTGTCTATAAACACAATAATAAAACCTAATGAGTTTGAACAAATAAATATCAATATGAAAACAGAATAAAAAGCCCTGCATATTTCTACAAAGAACTTTTGAGATTGAACATTTTCTTTATTAAACCTGTCAGGACCCGGGTACGAACCCGGGTCTCCGGAGTGAGAAACAGTCACTTAACCAACTGAGCCACGAATAGTCGCCAGAACCCAGAAGATGAGGCAGACACAGCAGTACTTGAGACGGTGTATTTAATGAAGTAAAAAGTGAAGTTCTTCAGGAAAACATGTAACTCCACAACCTCAAAAGGAATTCCATAAGAACAAAGGTAATCCTCCAAGACAAAAAAGGTAAATCCACAAGGTGGAAGGTAAAGCACAAAAAGCCTCAAAAGATACTCAAAAAAACAAACAAACAAGAACAAAAAAAACAGAATTCCACAAGAGAGTCCACCGGGATCAACAAGAGTTCTCAGAGTACTAGGGCTGGGTGCTAACATACAAACACAGAGCAAAGAACAGAGGAAAACAAAGGGTTTAAATACAATCAGGGGAAACGAGGCACAGGTGCAAATAATAATGGGGATCAAGGGAAAACAAAAGGTCAAAAGGCACAATGGGGGCATCTAGTGACCAAAAACCGGAACAACCCTGGCCAAATCCTGACAAAACCATTCTCCATAAAGATTTAGTAAAGTACCATGAAATAGTATATAGCCCCAAAGGGTTGTAACCATAGCAGAATCCTAGTATGGTGCTATATAGAACCTTTTTTAAATGGTTCTTTATAGAATCTTAGGAAAGGGTTATTTATAGCACCATACAGGTTCCATATATGGTTCCATATATACAGTATACAGTATATGAGTCGATACACATTTCCTAAGAAGGAATTCCCCCTCAACCACGGCCACAAATTGGTAGCTAGCACTCACTCACTCACTCACTCACTCACTCACTCACTCACTCACTCACTCACTCACTCGGATGCTAGCACCGTCATGAAAAGAGTCAGAAAGCCCTACAATATTATGTTTTTCGAAGTAGTGAGAACGCTCGGGAGTAGGCCATGTTGAAAATGTGTCTTTGCACAGCAAATTCCCCAGTGTTAAATTAACACAAAGTGTGGACCCGTATAGATACTGAACAGTGTTGATAAATGTTAGCAGTAAACACTGCTTACTGTAATGCTATATTTACATTATTTCCCAGAGTGCCTTTCAGGTGAATTGTACACTGAGTGTATAAAACATTAGGAACACCTTCTCTTACCATGACAGGGACAGGGGAAAGCTATGATCCCTTATTGATGTTAAATCCACTTCAATCAGTGAAAATGAAGGGGAGGAGACAGGTTAAATAAGGATATTTAAGCTTTGAGACATTTGAGACATTATGTATGTGTACCATTCAGAGAGTGAATGTGCAAGACAAAATATTTAAGTGCCTTTGAGCGGGGTACGGTAGTAGGTGCCAGATGCACCGGTTTGAGTGTGTCAAGAACTGAAACGCTGCTGGGTTTTTCACACTCAACAGTTTCCTGTGTTTATCAAGAACGGTCCCCCACCCAAAGGACATCCAGCCAACTTAAGACAACTGTGGGAAACATTGGAATCAAATCAAATCAAATGTATTTATACAGCCCTTCGTACATCAGCTGATGTCTCAAAGTGCTGTACAGAAACCCAGCCTAAAACCCCAAACAGCAATCAATGCAGGTGTAGAAGCACGGTGGCTAGGAAAAACTCCCTAGAAAGGCCAAAACCTAGGAAGAAACCTAGAGAGGAACCAGGCTATGATGAATGGCCAGTCCTCTTCTGGCTGTGCCAGAACATAACAGAACATGTCCAAGGTCAACATAGACCAGCTTCCCTGTGGAACTCGTTCGACATCTTGTAGAGTCCATGCCCCGACAAATTGAGTCTGTTCTGAGGAGAAAAATGAGGTGCAACTCAATATTAGGAAGGTGTTCCTAATGTTTTGAATGCTCAGTGTAGAGTTACCACCCATGACTGAATGTGTTAGTGACAGAGACATGCTTGTTGCATTCATCTTTTTTTAGTCCTGTGGACTTTACCAAGTGAGGTCCAAAGTGATTAAGTTATTGTGCGGGAACATTTTATTGTCTGAAGAGAAGCATTGAATTGCGTACAGCATCTCCTCTCACTCTATCTTGGTTCGTGCAGGTGACTGTGACCTCCTCCTCAGACCAATTGACAGAACGACACAGAACATTTTTCTGGGAACCAAAAAGGAGTATCTCAGTTTCAAGGTCACAGCTTTGAGAGAAGAAGCCTTGTGAGGTATCAGTCAGTCACAAGCAGGAACCAACGTTAATAATCATGTAAATCATGCTTATATGACTTGTTTGTATAGCAGTATATAAGGACCGAAAGGAAACACCCTTTTCAGAGTTTGTGAACCTCATCAGCCGTGATAAGAGTGATCCATTTTAATATTGACTTCAGGTGTTGCATTTCCACCACATGATACTTCAACTGTTACTATTTAACACAACACAATATGTATTTAATAAGGCCTTATTTTGAGGGCCATCACACCAAAATACTGGGTTGTTTGAATGACCCAACTGCTGGGTTGCAGACATTGGGTCACTTAGTTGTATTGTTTATAAAAAAAGAGCAAGGTTGGTTTGTTGATGCTGGGTTATTGAGATATTACCCAGCAGGTCAGCTCAGAAGACTGGAAGCTTGGCTTGGTAGGGACGTGGCTTTCAGGAAGTTTTTTTGGCCACTCATGAGAGTAAATGTCAATCCTGTTCGGTTGGGGGTGATATGTTATGGTCGTGAAGAGGGCACGACAAAACCTTTTCCCCCTCAGGAGACTGAAAAGGCTTGGCATGGGTCCTCAGATCCTCAAAAGGTTCAACAGCTGCACCATCGAGAGCATCCTGACTGGCTGTATCATTGCCTAGTAAGGCAACTGCTCGGCCTCCGACCGCAAGGCACTACAGAGGGTAGTGCATATGGCCCAGTACATCACTGGGATCAAGCTGCCTGCCATCCACGGCCTCTATGTCAGAGGACAGACCTAAAAATTGTCAAAGACTCCAGCCACCCTAGTCATAGACTGTTCTCTCTGCTACCACAAGGCAAACAGTAACGGAGTGCTAAGTCTCGGTCCAAGAGGCTTCTAAACATCTTATTACCCCCAAGCCATGTCGTGGAAATTTCCAGTATTACCAATTCATGAGAGAGCAAACCACACACAAGTCAGAGTTATCATAAAGTCCATCTTTAATTATATGAGCTTCACCATTGCCCTGTGACTCTCAGATCAATTCAGTGTCCACGAATGAATTCTCTGAGAGTGTCAACATAATGGCAACTGAGATCCTTTATAGCAAAGACACACATAGCCAGACAGCATTGGCTATAAATTATCGTTCAGTTTGGTCTCCTAAACTAAGTTCCTATCTCGTTCTTGGTACCACTTAGAACCAAAAACATTACCTCATCCAATGGCATATATCAAATACACCCCCTCCTGGACAAGATCAGAAAAGACAGTGAGCCTCTTAGGTCATATACTAAATCAAGATAAGGGCAACCTCAGAGGGGACATGTAAATAGTTAGACACATTCCCATAAGAAGACAGGCCTGACCTCTCCCCTCCCTGGGGCCCAAGTGACTAAGCCCTAGCAGAGAAGGGATAACTGCAAACTGCAAACAGTATTATCCAAAAGAAGACATTCTAATGACAAATCTCACATAAGCATTATTATATAAATACAACATCTTATTTATCAATGTTACCTAACTAATTCTGATTCTGCTACCACAGACTATGTGCAGTGCCAACCCTCTTTTATAATGCTGCTACTCTGTTATTATCTATGCATAGCCACTTTAATAACTCTATGTACATATTACCTCGACTAACCTGTGCCCCCGCACTTTGACTCTGTACTGGTACCGCCTGTATATAGCCTCGCTATTATTATTTTACTGCTGATCTTTAATTATTTGTTACTTTTATTTCTTATTGTTATTTGTCTTTAAGGTAGTTTAAAAAATATATATTTTTTAAGCTGCATTGTTGGTTAAGGGTTTGTAAAAGTAAGCATTTCACCTGTTGTGTTTGGCACATACAATTTGATTTGAATTGATTTGGTCAAACAAACTCTTTTGTAACTTTAATGAATCTTTTAGAAACATATGATGTCCTTAAAAGACTATGCAAATTCCAATGTGATACTGTATCCCCCATAGGGTAGTAACCACTTTGTTGCATAAATAGTCATGTTAATAATGTTATATTAGAATATGTCATGTGCAATAATATTCAAGGAAAATGTTACATTGCAGTTGTTCCGAATCCCTTTGGCCAGGCTGTCTAGGGGGGATGGTAACGAGACTCGTAACATAACTCATGCAAAGTATAATACTGACAAAATAACAGTGAGAATGAAAAACCACAGACAACTAAATTCCCGTCAAACACTCAGGGTTTATTTTTAAACACACGGTAAAGAGGGGTGCAGGAAAAGGGGCTGAGCTGGACCCAAGGAAAGAAACAAATATTCAAAAATACCCCTAACCTAGACTAGCCTAAAGCTAACTAACCAAAAATACAGCGGGTGGTCCACCCAGTTCTAACTAGGGTATTTAGACAAAGTATTCCTACAGGTAGTGTAGGCCCATGGGCAACTTGTCTTGGTACCCCCTTTTCCCACCATCAAACAAACAGTCAATCACCATAACCAAAACAATACTCACAGGATTGCAGACAAATGAGACAGGTATGAACAAACACCAAAAAGAGAGCTCAATCCAAAAGAGAGAGATATAGCGAGAGAGTGTGAGAGAGACAAAGAGAGATCGAGCTCCAGAGAAAACAACTGATTGGGTTTTTAAACCAAGGGAAAGGGGATGTGATTGGGTAATGGAAACAGAAGGAGGTGTGTCTTCTGACTGGGGAATGATGATGATTGCCACCTGTGAGGGGAGAAGGAGAGAGGAGAAACAGGATACACACACACAGGATACACTCACAGGATACCTTTCCTCTGTATAAACGTAACATTAAAAGGATTTATATGTATTCTCACATATGGACAAAAATAACTACCGTAATTGCTGGACTATTAAGCACACCTGAATATAAACCGCACCCACTGAATTATTAAAAAATATGTATTTTGTACATAAATATGCCGCACATGTCTATAAGCCGCAGGTGCCTACCGGTACATTGAAACAAATTAACTTTACACAGCCTTTAAACGAAACACGGCTTGTAACAAAAATAAATAGGCTTTAACGAAACACGGATTGTAACGAAAATAAATAGGCTTTAACGAAACACGGCTTGTAACAAAAATTAAACAGTAGCCTACTGTAGTAAAACGCCAAATGGATCTACCTCCTGGTCCTCTTCCCCTGTCTTACCCACCAAGGGTAGAGACAGAGATGACCTCGCCTACTGAAATACCGGATTGGGCAAAGCCACCAGAAGACGACTCAAGCCAACCAACTACTGAACCTGACTGGTGTCAGGAAGAATCACCCTCTGCCTCAAGTGACACCTCTGAATGGGAACAGCTGATAGACTCATTGCTGATAGAGTGAGGGCACTGTCATAAACAGAGGCCCATATGCGCACTGTAAGAAAAGTGTTTCCTCATTGTTGCTAGAGTAATGGGCTTTGTCATAACCAGAGGCCCATATATGCACTGTAAGAAAAGTATTTCCTGTTGTAAGATATGTCATCACCCTCTCTGCTCTGAGGGAATGGGAGGAGCAGCAGATCGGGTGCAGAGAATCAAAAGGTATATAAAGAGACATTTGCCATTACATTGGCGCTGACTTCTTGAATTCTGAATTCATTTAGACAACCATTTGACTTCGGGTAATTTGCCACCTGACTCAAATCACTTATAGATTCTAATTTGCTGGAACTTGGGCTCTTGCCGTTTAGCTATTGGACAGTAGTTTTGTCGTCAGAGTGCCTTTGGCCTGGCAGAATCAGGATGCAAAATATCTTAATTGATTGAGCTCCTCATCCCGGCTAGGTATTTCTCGCCACAGACACTGCGGTAGCTCAGCGGAGAACCTCTGATCTCTCCAGTCTAACTTGAATCGCTAAATTTAGTAAACCACCGACTTCAAATCAAATCCAATCAAACCAAATCAAATTTTATTTGTCACATACACATGGTTAGCAGATGTTAATGCGAGTGTAGCGAAATGCTTTTGCTTCTAGTTCTGACAATGCAGTGATAACCAACAAGTAATCTAACTAACAATTCCAAAACTACTGTCTTATACACAGTGTAAGGGGATAAGGAATATGTACATAAGGATATATGAATGAGTGATGGTACAGAGCAGCATACAGTAGATGGTATCGAGTACAGTATATACATATGAGATGAGTATGTAGACAAAGTAAACAAAGTGGCATAGTTAATGTGGCTAGTGATACATGTATTACATAAGGATGCAGTCGATGATGTAGAGTACAGTATATACATATGCATATGAGATGAATAATGTAGGGTAAGTAACATTATATAAGGTAGCATTGTTTAAAGTGGCTAGTGATATATTTACATCATTTCCCATCAATTCCCATTATAAAAGTGGCTGGAGTTGGGTCAGTGTCAATGACAGTGTGTTGGCAGCAGCCACTCAATGTTAGTGGTGGCTGTTTAACAGTCTGATGGCCTTGAGATAGAAGCTGTTTTTCAGTCTCTCGGTCCCAGCTTTGATGCACCTGTACTGACCTCGCCTTCTGGATGATAGCGGGGTGAACAGGCAGTGGTTCGGGTGGTTGATGTCCTTGATGATCTTTATGGCCTTCCTGTAACATCGGGTGGTGTAGGTGTCCTGGAGGGCAGGTAGTTTGCCCCCGGTGATGCGTTGTGCAGACCTCACTACCCTCTGGAGAGCCTTACGGTTGAGGGCGGAGCAGTTGCCGTACCAGGCGGTGATACAGCCCGCCAGGATGCTCTCGATTGTGCATCTGTAGAAGTTTGTGAGTGCTTTTGGTGACAAGCCGAATTTCTTCAGCCTCCTGAGGTTGAAGAGGCGCTGCTGCGCCTTCTTCACAACGCTGTCAGTGTGAGTGGACCAATTCAGTTTGTCTGTGATGTGTATGCCGAGGAACTTAAAACTTGCTACCCTCTCCACTACTGTTCCATTGATGTGGATAGGGGTGTTCCCTCTGCTGTTTCCTGAAGTCCACAATCATCTCCTTAGTTTTGTTGACGTTGAGTGTGAGGTTATTTTCCTGACACCACACTCCGAGGGCCCTCACCTCCTCCCTGTAGGCCGTCTCGTCGTTGTTGGTAATCAAGCCTACCACTGTTGTGTCGTCCGCAAACTTGATGATTGAGTTGGAGGCGTGCGTGGCCACGCAGTCGTGGGTGAACAGGGAGTACAGGAGAGGGCTCAGAACGCACCCTTGTGGGGCCCCCGTGTTGAGGATCAGCGGGGAGGAGATGTTGTTGCCTACCCTCACCACCTGGGGGCGGCCCGTCAGGAAGTCCAGTACCCAGTTGCACAGGGCGGGGTCGAGACCCAGGGTCTCGAGCTTGATGACAAGCTTGTAGGGTACTATGGTGTTGAATGCCGATCTGTAGTCGATGAACAGCATTCTCACATAGGTATTCCTCTTGTCCAGGTGGGTTAGGGCAGTGTGCAGTGTGGTTGAGATTGCATCGTCTGTGGACCTATTTGGGCGGTAAGCAAATTGGAGTGGGTCTAGGGTGTCAGGTAGGGTGGAGGTGATATGGTCCTTGATTAGTCTCTCAAAGCACTTCATGATGACGGAAGTGAGTGCTAGTCGTTTAGCTCAGTTACCTTAGCTTTCTTGGGAACAGGAACAATGGTGGCCCTCTTGAAGCATGTGGGAACAGCAGACTGGTATAGGGATTGATTGAATATGTCCGTAAACACACCGGCCAGCTGGTCTGCGCATGCTCTGAGGGCGCGGCTGGGGATGCCGTCTGGGCCTGCAGCCTTGCGAGGGTTAACACGTTTAAATGTCTTACTCACCTCGGCTGCAATGAAGGAGAGACCGCATGTATTCGTTGCAGGCCGTGTCAGTGGCACTGTATTGTCCTCAAAGCGGGCAAAAAGTTATTTAGTCTGCCTGGGAGCAAGACATCCTGGTCTGTGACTGGGCTGGGTTTCTTCTTGTAGTCCGTGATTGACTGTAGACCCTGCCACATGCCTCTTGTGTCTGAGCCATTGAATTGAGATTCCACTTTGTCTCTGTACTGACGCTTAGCTTGTTTAATAGCCTTGCGGAGGGAATAGCTGCATTGTTTATATTCGGACATGTTACCAGACACCTTGCCCTGATTAAAAGCAGTGGTTCGCGCTTTCAGTTTCACGCGAATGCTGCCATCAATCCACGGTTTCTGGTTTGGGAATGTTTTTATCGTTGCTATGGGAACGACATCTTCGACGCACGTTCTAATGAACTCGCACACCGAATCAGCGTATTCGTCAATATTTTCATCTGACGCAATACGAAACATGTCCCAGTCCACGTGATGGAAGCAGTCTTGGAGTGTAGAGTCAGCTTGGTCTGACCAGCGTTGGACAGACCTCAGCGTGGGAGCCTCTTGTTTTAGCTTCTGCCTGTAGGCAGGGATCAGCAAAATGGAGTCGTGGTCAGCTTTTCCGAAAGGGGGGCGGGGCAGGGCCTTATATGCGTCGCGGAAGTTAGAGTAACAATGATCCAAGGTTTTACCACCCCTGGTTGCGCAATCGATATGCTGATAAAATTTAGGGAGTCTTGTTTTCAGATTAGCTTTGTTAAAATCCCCAGCTACAATGAATGCAGCCTCCGGATAAATGGTTTCCAGTTTGCAAAGAGTTAAATTAAGTTTGTTCAGAGCCATCGATGTGTCTGCTTGGGGGGATATATACGGCTGTGATTATAATCGAAGAGAATTCTCTTGGAAGATAATGCGGTCTACATTTGATTGTGAGGAATTCTAAATCAGGTGAACAGAAGGATTTGAGTTCCTGTATGTTTCCTTCATCACACCATGTCCCGTTAGTCATGAGGCATACGCCCCCGCCACTCTTCTTACCAGAGAGATGTTTGTTTCTGTCGGCGCGATGCGTGGAGAAACCCGTTGGCTGCACCGCATCGGATAGCGTCTTCCCAGTGAGCCATGTTTCCGTGAAGCAGAGAACGTTGCAGTCTCTGATGTCCCTCTGGAATGCCACCCTTGCTCGGATTTCGTCAACCTTGTTGTCAAGAGACTGGACATTGGCAAGAAGAATGCTGGGGAGTGGTGCGCGATGTGCCCTTTTTCGGAGTCTGACCAGAACACCGCCTCGTTTCCCTCTTTTTCGGAGTCGTTTCCTTGGGTCGCTGCATGCGATCCATTCCGTTGTCACAGGATCCGCGTCGCGGAAAACATATTCTTGGTCGTACTGATGGTGAGTTGACGCTGATCTTATATTCAGTAGTTCTTCTCGACTGTATGTAATGAAACCTAAGATGACCTGGGGTACTAATGTAAGAAATAACACGTAAAAAAACTAAAAACTGCATACTTCAAGTCAACCTCTCAGCCAGTAGAGGGGAGTCGCTACCAACTAAATTCACAAAGAACTCTGACCGATTGAAACTCTGCTCCTGATCTCGTGGGTCTCCTCGTCATCTCTCAAAGGTAATTAAATAACTATTACAAGTATTTAATATAGAGATAAGTGTTATCATTGTACCAGGCATTTTATAGAGCATTAAGGCATTTGCATGTTTTTGATTAACGCTGTGTGTGACCGAGTAACAAATTGTGTATTTTGAAGTGTGTTTGATTGTAAAAGACAAAAAACAGAGTGTTTTCAAAAATAAACGGTAGTATTGTTTTGTCTCGAGTAAACGGTTCTCTCAAAGACAGTTAACGGCATGGGAGATAACAACTCTGACACTCCCCGCTACCGGGACACTGGAAACGGGGATCAATGCTCGATGACTGAATGAGTTACCATTAAAAGACAAGGAGGAAGGTGTGTCCAGTAGTGATTCATTTAATTGTCTTATCGATCTATCTAAGTTTTATTTTCCAAGCGATACATAGCCGACGGGCAGAGTAGTGAGACTAAGTTGACTAAAGGTCTTCACACTTTAAACTAGATACATCACAGAGGGGAAATACTCAACCACAGGGAAATCATATAGAGACTGGTAGGACTAGTGCTTAATACCAACTCAAGGACCAATTAGTGGTGAAGCAAAGAGTCTAGAGGATAAAGGTGGGGTTCACACATCCCAGCTAGAGCTAGACCGTTGAGAGTGACAAGGCAAAGACCTCTCTACGCGGACAACGCTTCGATATAGAAAGAGAGGCAGGGCTACGCGAGCGGTCCTGGTTATACCGAGATAACCTGAAGTACCTATAGTGCCCTGTCCAATCCAGGGAACGGGACGCTAACCACCTCTAGCAGCCCCACTGCCGGCCAAGGGGCGGGGCTGAAGGTTCAGTATCGCGACACTACCAAGAAAGTCATTGGTCACTATCTTCCTCCTCCTGTGCACTGAAACCACTGAAGTCATCTCCTTCGGTGTCGGGGTTGAATACCCTCAGAATTGCTTCATCCGATGTTGGATCGCTGCCCTCTTCAACACACAGCAGCCTTTCGAAACACGTTGATGATAGTTGACTCCACGCTGTCAGCAGCTCTATTTCCTTTTCCAACAGCCAGATCGATCGCCTTCAACTTGAAAGCTGCATCATATGCATTTCTCCGTTTCTTTGCCATGATGAGGGTGACAAAATGACTACCGTAATCAGAACGATGGGAAGTTTGAGCGCGCTCGATTTACGTCACATTATGTGACGGTGCTCAGTTTTTTGGCGGCATGAATCTTATGAAAGTGGGAAAAATCCATAAATTAGCCGAGTCATTGTATAAACCGCGAGGTTCAAAGCGTGGGAAAAAAGTAGTGGTTTATAGTCCGGAAATTACGGTATATAAAAGCCATGCCCCTATAAGCCGTGCCTTCTGAAAATAACCTATGGCTTACATTAAAAAGATCCAGCTGTTTGTTTAACCTAGCATGAAAGTGTATAAAAAAACCTTTATGTTTAAATGAATCCATGTTTGGGTAATCGGACCAACCCACCATGTTGGATTATTCACAACCTGTCACATGATATAACCAGGGTGGAGATACTAAACCTGTTTCTATCACGTTTCAATCACGTTTCTATCACGTTTCAAGACCCAGATGCCGA